>NC_091822.1:50068000-50374500 GCF_038994185.2 Dermacentor albipictus
CTTGTGTCTTGATTGTTTCACGTTCTCGCGCTGAAACGCGGTAGGGACTTCAGCGGACGGGACGAGTCGATTCATCGGTTATAATGCGATGCTTCGCTATGTGCGCTTGCCAGATCCTCGACGACTTAGAAAAACATTCGGAATATCGCAGAAGAAGGCGACGTAGCTTTTTTTGCTTTTGTTGAGGCAGGGAGGCATTAATGTCGAAGTTCACCTCGTCAGCCACCGTCGACGACGCCTCATGGGACGACTCGGAGAGCGCTAATGCGTCGCTTATTTCGGCGAACTCTTCCAAGAAAGCGACCGTCGTACCCCTGTTGAGGTGCTTGTGTTCCGTGCTGAAATTGGTTATTAGCACAGCCGCTCTGCCTTCACGCAGGTGGACGACACCGCGAGCGACGCAAATTTGGCGATCCAGAAGCAGCTGCAAGTTCGCTTCGACAATCGCATCGCCGCTTGAGGACGCGTCTGTTTCGACGAGTGCGATGACGCCAGCATTTGGCGGGAGGCTCACTTGATCGTAGAGGATGGTGAACGCGGCGCGATGATGATTGCTTTGCATTCTTTCTGACCGTTTTGTCGTCAGTGTTATGGTTTTCGTCTGCAGGTCGATCACCGCACCGTTTTCGTTCAGGAAGTCCATCCCGAGGATTACGTCGCGAGAGCAGTGCTGTAGGATGATGAAGTTCACAGGGTAGGTGTGACCGTGAACAGCCACTCGCGCAGTGCATCGTCCCGTCGGGGTTATGAGGTGGCCTCCTGCTGTGCGTATTTGAGGACCTTCCCATGCGGTTTTGACTTTCTTGAGTTGTGACAAAAATCGTCCACTAACGACGGAGTAGTCAGCCCCGGTGTCGACGAGTGCAACCACTGAATGTCCATCTAGGGTAACTTGTAAGTCGGCACTTGGTGTTCGCGTTCGATGTCGATCGGTCACCGACTGTGCGGTCTGTCGCTTCGCACGGTCGCGGCTGCGTCGGGTGGAAGCCTCGTGGCAAGGTGCTGTTGTGGCCTTCAGCCGCGTCATCGAATTTGTGGTGTCGGGTTGCGGCTTCGTGTTTTGTGGCGTCGGTGCGTCGGGTCGCGTCTTGTTGTCGGAATGCAACGAGGCGTCGGAATGCGTCGAGGCGGCGGAATGCGTCGTGGTTGTAGGAGGGTTTTTCGGTCTTCGCTCGAGAGCGGCGTCACCTCCTGACGTCGCTGGCTTTAGTTTCCCCTACGAGGGCTCAGTGACCTCTCCCTCGCGTGCCCTGGGTACGGCGAAGACGAACGGCGTGGGTAGGGTGACGGGGACCTGAAACGACGTGGGGCGGTATCTTCGGTCGCTCGAAGATAGGCTTCAATTTCTCGAGGCCGTTGGCCAGGAAGAGGTCGTGGGGCGTCGATGTTGTACCCGCGGAGGCCCATCTGACGGTAGGGGCATTCTCGAAGGAGGTGGCCGGCTTCACCACAGTGAAAACAAAGCGGTCGTCGATCTGGGGTTCTCCAGATGTCAGTCTTCCTCGTGGTGGTTTGCCGAAACGTGTTTGAGCGGACGGCTTGCTGCGGACGCGGCGGTGGCGGGTAGGCTTGGCTGCGTTGAGGTGGCGCGTACGTATCCCGTCGCCAGCTGGTCGGCCTCACTTGGCTTTGCAGAGCGGCGGCGTAAGTTGAAACGCGTGGCTCCTGGCAAGGTGGCGATATGGTTGGCGCCGTTTCGGCAGGATCGAGTGTGCCCAGCGCTTGTTGTACCTCGTCCCTTACAACGTCGGCGAGCGAGGATATTTGTGGTTGCGGACCCGGTAGCAACTTGCGCAGCTCGTCGCGCACGATGGCACGGATGGTATCTCGAAGGGCCACTGCGGAGGTACTTCGGGAGTCGTCGCAGTCTGACGGAGGAGTGCGTAAGTTGCGGTCGTATTGCTTTGCGCGCAGCTCGAGCGTCTTCTCAATAGTGGCCGCTTCGCTAATCCATTCGGCGACGGTCCTCGGCGGGTTGCGAATGAGAGCAACGAAAAGTTGCTCCTTGACGGCCCTCATAAGGTACTGAAGCTTCTTGTCTTCAGTCATGTTGGCATCCGCGTGGCGGAAGAGCTTTTGCATTTCTTCCGCAAAGACGGTTACGGACTCGTTTGTATGCTGCTGGCGAGTTTGAAGCAAGGCCTCAGCTCGTTCTTTGCGCAGAATACTTGCGAAAGTTGCAGATAAGTGCCTCTTGAAAGCCTCCCACGTTGTCAGGGACAGCTCCTGGTTCTCGTACCAGGTTCTAGCAGAGTCTTCGAGAGAGAAGAAGACGTTCCGAAGTTTGTCTTCATCAGACCGCTTGTTGAAGGTTGCAACTCGTTCGTAACGTTCCAGCCAATCTTGTACATCTTCACAAGTAGAGCCGCTAAAAAGCGGAGGTACTCGCGGCTGCTGGACGACGAGCGGCGCAGGTGTAGTGGCGGCTTACATTGGTGACGTCGAGCGGTGGTTCACACGGCGACCAGGGGCAGGTAGTGGTCCCAATTCAGCCGGCAGTCCTTGAAGTCGGCGGCTGCTCCGGGTTTCTTCCTTCTTGTCTTCTCTGGAGCTGTCTTCCGCGTCGCCAGCTCCAGATGCACTTGGGCTGGTGTCACGGCTTTGAGGGGGTGTCCGGGGCATAAGCACCTCCACCAAAATGTCACGTAGGTCACGGTGAGCTACCTGGCACGCAGGCAGACAGAAAGGAACACTGCGTCGAGGTTAGATGTAAAAAGAGTTTAATGGGCGAACTTGTGCCCGAAATCAACTGAACAACGCGGTGACGGCGAAAGCAGCAAGCGCGTCTGGGGCGTTCGTCGGACTGAGCCAGCGCAGGCGGTGGTCCCGCATTTATACGTTTTGCGTGCATGATCGAAACGCGTCAAGCGACGCCGCCTGCGGCGCAGCGACGCCGGTCGCGTCGCAGCGACGCGAGCTGCGTACCTCGCGTCGCTAGAAGCTGAAATAAACGCACGTGGCAATATTGCAGTGGTGTCAGTATTCTCTACGGTCAGTGGACAATAATCTATTTAACGCAATGCATTTTACATTGGTTGACTGCGTGCACCGAATCGAGGGCAGTGGTACAGTAGACATTCTATATTCTTGGACTGTCATCCATTCCAATTAGTGCTGAATAAGCTGTCGTGACGGCAACTCTCCCATATATCTAACGCCAAAGAGGTGCTTCGCCTCGGTGACGTACGGGCTTAAACCCAAGTTGCAGCGAAGGGTTTAGAGTGCAGTCTGGCACGCCTAATCTGAGTTGTTTTACACTCGGCTAATAGGGTTCTGCATGCCAGGAGGGTCATTCAACACCAACTGTCCCAACCATGGCGCTCGAGAAAATAATTTCTCTATAAAGATCACGATACAATTACCCGTATATAAGCATTACTTGAACAGTATTTCCCAAAAATATTTCGAACGCAATAAAACTTTGCGCGCAAGTTATGTTTCCACACACCACGTGGGGATATTTATACACCAGAGCCAAAGGAAGGGCCTTATGGAACGACTAGCAAGAATTGGGTCTCACGCTCGTCACAACCCCCGCCACTCCAACCAGAATAGGCGCGGCGCTAAACAGGGACAGAACCCCCGACCTAAACTTTACCAAGAATACTCAGAAGGCGACGTCGCACAACACACTGGAAGATTTGGGTAGCGACTACTCTATATCGGAGTTACACGTCAGAGAAGGGCCGAATAGACCCAAGGAACGACAGATCAAATTTGTAGACTGGGAACTATTTCATAGAACGCGAGAGACGACATAGCAACGATCAATCGCAGACATAGAACAATGGACTAAGCAGCTCAGCGATGCCGTCAAAGCTGCCACGAAAATAGCACCACCTGAATCTAACTTGGAGAAATGCGACAGCAGACTTCTCCACATGTGGGAAACTAAGCAGTCGCTTCAGAATAGACTTAGCGGTCAGAAGCATCACAGAAAGTTAAGAAAGCGCATAGCGCTCCTCAACAAAAAAAAAATAGAACATGCTAAGCAATTCACCAAACAACAATGGGACAATATATGTAATTCTATGGACGGACAATTAAGCATCGGCAAAACCTGGCACATTCTGAGATTCCTGCTTGACCATGAGAGTAAGAAGAAAAATCACATGCAAGCCATTAAAAAGGTAATACAAACATATGAGGGCACAGAAGAGGAATTTCTCAATTAATTAGAGCAGAAATACTTAACACAGGCATCCCCTTGCATCTATCCAAGATAGAAGGGGAATACAAACGCAAAATTAGACGAGCAACTCACGGAGGCAGAAATCCGCGCGGCCCTACAAAGGTAAACACCAAACCAGCCGCAGGCCCAGACGGTATAACCATTAGGGCTCTTAGGAACCTCAATGATGAATCGATCGCCAAAGTAACAGAATACGTAAACGAGCGTTGGGTAAAGGGAGAAGTGCCAGCTTAATGGAAGAATACGACGATAACGCTCATTCCAAAACCTGGTAAGAAGCTTGAGATCGACAACGTCCAGACCAATCTCGCTAACAACCCGCGTTGGAAAATTAATGGAACATGTAATTTTAAACACAGTAGATAACTTCTTAGAGGATTGTAACATATATCCAGATACAATAATAGGATTTCGCAAAACCCTTTCGACACAAGATGCGGTGCTTCAACTTAAGCCTATTCAGATAATCAATAAGATAATCAATAAGCATCAGATAATCGATCATCAAATTCGCTCTACGAAGGCCATCTTGAGCCTTGATCTTAAGAAGGCTTTCGATAATGCTAACCACGCAACAATATTGGAAAACATCGAACGAATAGGACTAGGGCAACGGACGTATAACTACATCAAGAGCTTCCTATCAGCTAGGAAAGCAGTATCTTCGTCGGAGGGCTCACGTCACCCGAGATTGACATAGAGAGGGGCCGGCACGCCACAAGGCGCTGTTATCTTGCCGATGCTGTTTAATCTCGTCTTGATGGGACTCCCCGAAAAATTAAATCACATAGAGTTCCTGAATCACACAATCTACGCGGACGATATTACTCTCTGGGCCTGTGATGGCAGCGACGGATCAATAGAACAACGACGCCAGACAGTAATTAACACAATAGAGGAACACCTCATAGGAACAGGCCTCACATGATCTGCAGAGAAATCTCAACTGTTGTGTTACCGCCCCACACTTAGGGGCAGGCCTCCCAAAGGATACGACAGAAACAAGGCTCATGAGTAAATCAAGCTACAGACCAAGAACGGGCGGAATATACCAATAGTCAACCAGCTCGAGGTGCTGGGTCTCGTAATCGTGAACAAAGGCACAAATGGGGAAACCATAAAGAATTTAGACACAAAGGCAACAAACACCATGAGATAAATCAAACAAATTACTAACAAGCACCAGGGTATGAAGGAAGAAAATATCATACGGCTGATACAATCATTCGTAATCCGTCAGATCACATACATAGCAGTCTTCCACAATTGGTTTGGGGCTGAAAAACTGAAATGAACAACCTGATAAAAAAAGGCATAGAAACTAGCACTACGGATTGCCATCAGTACGAGCACGGATCTCTTGCTAAAGTTAAGACTCTACAACACATTGGACGAACTCATAGAAGCACAACAAACATCTCAGGCAGAACCACTAATCAAAACCAAAACGGGACGGCATATACTAAGCAAACTAGGAATGAATTAGCCCACTCTATACGGGGATAAGAGGGCGATAACGAGAGAAATTCGTGACAAACTCCTAGTTCAAATATACCCAAGAACATGCGTCCAGGTTACAATTACGGCAGACGCAAGTGTATAGCCGAGAAATTGATCCGAAGCTTTGAGTCAGATGACAGAGCAACCTTCGTAGACGCGGCTGAATACCCACACAGAAATAGCCACGTGGTAGTAACCGTAGATCACACCCAAAAACCCCTTACAAGTGTATCAGTTGATACCAAACATTCCGGGACAGCAGAGGAGGTAGCCATTGCACTAGCATTGGTCTCCACGAATGCTCAGTACATCATTAGCGATTTCAAAGCGGACATTAGAAGTTATGCAAAAGGTAGGATCTTTCCTCGGGAATGGCACATCATCAGAGTCAATGAAGCAAAATTATCCAACGCAGAGAAGAACGGCAGGCAATTGCTCTGGTTTCCAGCGCATACGACTCCAGGCATTCCCGCAATCAACCTCAATGAGGTAGCACACCGCGAAGCTCGAGCTCTTACTCGCCGAGCTGAGCAAAGAGTGACTTTCATCGGTCATGAGAACGCGGAGGAGGAGATCTGGAGAGAAAAAGACAGATTTACAAGATTTAGTGATATTACGAAATTCAATCAAAATCAGAGGCGAATATTACCACCACCTCACATAAACTGAATAGAGCTGAGCCCGTTCCTTGGCGGCGATTACAAACAGCAACTTATACGAGTCCCGTGTAATTAAAAACATTCTACCCCAATATATACGAGAGCGATATGTGCAAGCTATGCACCCTTCAACATATGTTGTGAGGATGCGAAATATACCAAAATAAACACACACACACACACGCACAAACACGCACACACACACACACACACACACACACACACACACACACACACACACACACACACACAAATTTGGCCACGTGAGCACCGTTTGAATTTTACGAAGTGATGGCAAACCAGTTGCAACCAACTAATTCGCCAAAAATCGACCAGCTTGCGCATATATTAAATGTTTGGGAGTTTTGCGTTGTCTGAACATTGTTCTTTCATAAAAAAACAATTTCACAAAATGGCTTGACCTTTTTTACTCTTTACCACCGAGGTAAAAATGCGGGAATATAGGCGTTGCGAAATTTTCAAAAAAATGTCATGCTCACAGGCTCTCAAGTAAAAGTCTGAATTTGGCAAAAACACTGCTTTGGCCTATGTTTGAGCGTCTGTAATAACCTAAGGTGTTCCATAGAAAATAAGCAGAAGAGAGGATATCATTGAAAAGAATAGCAACTTTCGCCACGGAAATTCTATTGAAAGTACTGTTACGGATGATCGATGTTTATTTACAGATGAAGACCGGGATGGATGAGAGGTCGCCACGATGTCGCCAACGAAATGTTGCCTTGTCTCCTACTCAGCTCGTCGTTCTCCTCTTCTTCTATCTACTCCTATTCGCCGCGTTGCAATCCCCCTTTCGCAGACGAAGACCGCTGGGAGAGTCACTGCACTGTGGGGGGTAGTAGGGCTTAAGGCGTGAGCCTTGCAACCACGTAAGTTAGGTAGCGCAGGCGATCTAAAACAAGTAATGGTCCCAGATAATATGACGAGAGCTTGCTGCACAAGCCACGTTTGCGTTGTAGGGCCCATAGCAGCACTAGGGCCGCTATCTTGTACACGTTCGAAAAGCCGACGTTCGATTTCGCCTCGCGCGATTGTCCAGGGCCGATATCGCGGCCTGGGCCAATCTATTCCAATCGCGTGAGGCGAAATCGAACGTCGGCTTTTCGAACGTGTACAAGATTGCAGCCTAGGTCACCTTTTTCAAAATGAATGGCTTGAAGGGAACTATCTTACCGATCCTTCGAGCGGTTTTGCGATGCCAATGTGCGGACGCGTGCTATTCGGCGGGCTTCCTCGGCGCGGCAAAGTGTCTTGGCGACGGTATTCTCAGCGTCCAGAGAAAACGGCAGAATTGTGTCGAGGAAGCTCTGCAGTGATCGAGCATAAAGCAGACCGAAAGGGCTGCAATTCGTTGTCTCATGTTTCGCAGTCTTGTAGGCGTAAGTTATGAATGGCAACACATCATCCCAGTGCTTGTGGTTAGAGGACACATACATGGATAGCATGTTTATAAAGGTTTGATTAGTGCATTCAGCAAGACCGTTGGTTTGCGGACGGTATGGCGTTGAGTGACCAAATTGTGTGACACGTAGCCGAAGCAGCTCCTCAAGAGCGTCGGCCACGAATTGACGACCGCGACCACTTACGATCACACGAAGTGGGCCATGGCATAGGACGACATAATACAACAAGAAAGCGGCGAAGCGAACAAAGCGGTACATGACGGTACTGCCGTGGTCACTGTGTAGTGTGTAATATGGTGTACACAAAATATGATCCATCGATTATCATTCCATGACCGAGGGAATGGGCCCAGGAAGTCCACACCAACTTGCTCAAAAGGCGCATGAGGGGGAATGAAAGGCTGCAGAAGACCTGGTTTGGCGGGTGAAGGTCGTTTCCGCTGTTAGTATTGGTCACAACTAGCCACATATTGCATTGTTGTTTGACGCATGTGAGGCCAGTAATAGCGCTCATGCGCACGCTGTAGCGTACGGGAGAATGCAAGATGACCTGATGTTGGATCACCATGCATTGCATGTAGAGCAGCACTACAGAGACTTCGGGATGACATGAAGAAACAGGCATCACTGGCAGAGTGGTTGGCTTTATAGAAGTTCTCACGTATAGAAAAACCACCAGTGACTTGCGAATTCAGGGCCATGGCGAAAAGAGGTTCCAGACTGACGTCGTTGCGTCTCCTGGAAGACGGTCGCGACCGGAACTTCAGGTGCAATAGCGGCCAGACAGTCATAGAAAGTGTCTTCTTCAGTTTTGGCCGTTGGCAGTGGTAAGCGGGAAAGACAATCGGCGTCAGCATGAGGGCGGCCGCGTCTGTATTTCACTACAAAGTCATACTCTCGCAGTCGTAAGGCCCACCATGCTAGATCACCAGACGGACCCCAAAGGCTGACCAGCCAGTATAATGAATAGCGATCAGTTACTATGCTGAATGGGCGACCATAGATGTAACAGCGAAATTATTGAACAGCAAAAACAGCTACAAGGCATTGCTGCTCAGTGACTGTGTAGTTCCGCTCAGCATTGCCTCAGCAACGAATGACATAGGCAACAAAGTGTTCGATGTCGTTTCGCCGTTGAACATGCACTGCTCCGATGCCTATTCCGCTGGCGTCAGTTTGAATTTTGTAAGGGGAACACGGATCAAAGTGACGCAGGAAGGGTTCTGACTTAAGTAAGAACTTGACGTAGTAGTTCAGCGGGAGCCCGCAAGGTGGAGAGAAGTAAGTAAGAGAAGTAAGACATCCACCCGTTTGTAGCAATTGCTACGAACGGGTGGATGTCTTATTTTCTCTTTATTTAAGTAAGAACTTAAGTTGACAAAGCGATGACTCACAATCTGGGGTCCAGTCGAACGATACAAACTTGTGCAACAGACACGTCAACGGGTGCGCAACGTGGGCCCATTTCGGCACAAAACGGGGGAAATAAGGACAAAGTCCTAGGAAACTGGGCAGTTCCCGCGCTGACTGCGGAGGCTCGAAGGCACTGACCGCTTCAATCTTGCGGGTGTCAGGTCTGACTCCATCTTTGTCGACTAGATGAACCAGCACCAATGTCTGTCACTCCCCAAACCTACGCTTCCCAAAGTTGAGAATCAAATCTGCTTTCTCAATGCATTTCAGAACCAGGCTAAGGCGCTCCTTATGTGCTTCAAAAGTGCAGCCGAAAATAACAACATCATGCAGGTAGCAAAGACATATTTCCCACTTTAGTCCATGCTGAATTGTGTCCGTGAATCTCTCGCACGTGGCGAACGCAATACAAAGCCCGAACGGCATAATGATAAATTAGAATGAACTGTCCGGTGTAACCAAGGCGGTCTTCTCTTTATCGACGTGATCCTCAGGTATCTGCCAATAGCCTGAACGTAGATCGAGGGACGAAAAGTAGGAGGCAGAAGGTAGGCAGTCTATTAGGTCGCCAATTCGCGGGAGCGGGTACACATTCTTCTTCTTAAGAATCGCATTCAGTCGCCTATTTTCAACACAAAATCTCCACGAGCCATATTTTTTTCTTCACCAGGATGACAGGTACGGCCCACCGACTTGATGATTCTTGAATGACATTTTTCCTCAGCATCTCTTGTACCTGGTACGCAATAATCTTGCGCTCTGATGAAGACACTCGGTATGGCTTCCGCCGAAGAGGATGTGCCGTTCCTGTGTAAGTGCGATGACGAGCACGCGAGGATGGAATAGTTGTAAGGAGCTCATCCTGAGAGAAGTCGAACACAGGAGTATACTGGGATAGCAGTAGCACTAAGGTGTTCCCTTCACGTGAAGACAAAGGCTTGCTGACCATGCATATAATTTTCTGCTCGTAAGGGCAGGCGGCTCGTCCTTCAGTGGAATCCTCGTTCCTGACGACCATCGATGAACTGCAGCGTGAGGTCGTCGAAGGCAGCAATCTTCATGTGTTCGGGAACACGCATCGGGACGGCAGAAGAATTTAACGCCCAGAAGAACGTGCTACCATAGTTCAAAGATACGGTATTATTAGGTACCAGTAGGTTTTTCTGCCCACACGAATCGCCAAAGGGTTGCACCACGGCGTCAAATGCGATGACGCAACTGGTGCTAAAGACCATGGAGGTAGCGTCACTCCCTCAGGAGCGGCAAGTGTATTTTGTCCAGCGGGTCGTTGATCCACGACTTCCGATAATAAGGGATGGTGACAGTCATCGACTCCAGCTTTTCCGCGATTTACCGAAAGCTCGCCGGCATCATCACAATTGACCGAAGCTCCACAGTTTTGCAGGAAGTCTATCCCTAATACAACATCGTGAGTGCACAGTTCTAAAATCACAAACTCGGTTAAATGCCACTTGTCCGCCAGTAACACATTCACAACAAAAAGACCAAGGGAACGCAATATTTCCCCGCCTAGTGCACGGAATTTAGCATGCGTGTCGAGGGAAACCATCACTTTGCGTCGAAGACGGTTCTTGAAAGAAAGGCTCATAACTGATCTCATAGCCCCGGTGTCCACCAAGGCCATTTTACATATACCATCAAATATCACTTCCCCTATGTTTATCAGCATTGTAACCGGTAGAGGTATCTGTGCCGTGCAGAGTCTGGCGTTTCCATCACTTTGCGTTTTCATCGAGAAAGAAATATTGAATTTGAGTCCCACCATTACATTACTTTGGTTGGCGCTTCCACTTCACCTGATAACATGTATGGTATGGTATGGTGAAACTTTAAAGAAGTCCTGCAGATCGTGAGTCTTCACGAAGTGGGCCCCTCCTACGTGGGCACCGGGAGGCCGAGCCTGTCGGCCGCATCGCGGGCCTGCTGGACAGCCCAGAGTTGGTCAGCCAGAAGAGGGCTGCGGAGAACCGCCTCCCATCTGACCGAGCTGTTAGCGATGATAGAGTGTGACCGGGTACACCGCCGGAGTATATGGTCTAACGTGGCTCTTTCTCCACAATCGTGGCAGGTAGGGTTGGTGTAAGTATCCGGATAGATTTTATGTAAGAGCGACGGATTCGGATAGGTATTCGTTCGCAGTAGACGGAGCGTTAATGCTTGAGCTCTCTTGAGGCGCGGATGAGGAACAAAGTAGGTTTTACGGCTGCGATAGTAGTGTTTAGTAATCTTGTTGTAGGTGGAGGGCTTGTCCCTGTTCTCTGGGGAGTCGGCTTCCGATTGGTCGAGGGTAACGCCATGGTCGAGTTAACGCGCAGCCCCGTGAGCCCACTCGTTGAATTTGGGAGGAGCACCCTTTATCTGACCTTGATGTGCCGGAAACCAATAAATGAAGTGGTGCGTAATTGCCTTGTCCCCAATGAGCCTGAGGGCCTGTTTGGAAACGGTGCCTTTTTCAAATGCTCTGACTGCAGATCTTGAATCACTATAGATGACATCCCGTGAGCTATTTAGCAGGGCTAGTGCAATAGCCATTTGTTCAGCTGTATCGGAGTCCCTCGCCCGAACCGAGGCAGCATTTGTGATTCCTTGCCGACCATCAGCAGTGACGATGGTGAACGCCCGACGTCCCTTACAAGAAGCGGCATCCACAAAGCTGACCTGTCGCTGATCACTGTGTATTTGCCTAAGGAGGTTGGCCGCCCTTGCCCTCCTTCTGCCGCGATTATGATCGGGGTGCATGTTCCTAGGTATTGGCGCGACCGTAATGTTCTCACGAATCGACGGGGGAACGTCAGAGAACTCCTCCGCTACTCTATCGGGGTGATATCCGAGTTCCTGCCAGATGGATTTCCCTGCCTTCGTTGTTGTGAGGCGAGTTAGCTGTGCGCGCTCCTGGGCCTCTGCAATCTCCTCAAGAGTGTTATGAATGCCAAGCTGCATTAGGCGCTCTGTACAAGTGTATACGGGCAATCCGAGAAGCCGCTTGGTAATCTTCCTCAGCTGTGCATTCAATTTATCCCGCTCTGTCCATTTCCATTGATGCATGGTTGCCACGTATCTAAAGTGGCACAGAACGAAGGCATGCATTAGTCGAATGAGGTTATCCTCCTTGAGTCCATGATTCCGATTTGATACCCTTCGAACTAAATGAACAGAACTTTCAGTTTTAGCAATTAGCTTGCGTATGGTCTTGCCATTTGTACCCCCTGACTCAACGATCGTGCCCAAGATCTTGATTGAATGGACTCTGAGTATACGGCAACCATTTCTTGTATATAATCTGGCTGCTAACGATGTCCATCCCCTGGGCCTTGGACCGCGTTTCTTGGGACTATACAGCCAAAGTTCCGACTTCAAGGGGGAGCATCTGAGACCTGTGGGTTCGAGATAGGTTTCAATAGTGTCTATTGCCCCCTGTAAAACTCCCTCAACATCACCGTCATTGCCTCCTGTACACCATATAGTTATATCGTCAGCATACATAGTGTGTTTGATGCCTTCAATCTCGAGAAGCTTTCTGCTTAGGTCAACCATCGTTATATTGAATAAACAGCAATTGTGATTCGAGATCGGCCACCCGGAGGGTAGCCTTCCTATCCAAGAGGAACGATCTTGGATAGGAACGAGATATCGAGGCTAGGATATGCGAATATAGAACGCTGTCGAAGGCCTTCTCAAGATCAAGTCCCAAACCGGCTCGAGTGTCGCTGGAGTCGTTGTCTATGATTTGATGCTTAATCAGTTTCATGGTATCTTGTGCGGATAGGGCGGGTCTGAATCCTATCATACTATGGGGGTAAATGTCGTTATTCTCCAGGAACCGGGAGAGTGGATTCAGGACCGCATGCTCCGCTACCTTACCCACACAGGATGTAAGCGAGATGGGCCTCAAGTTGTCAGCGCTAGGTGTTTTGCCAGGTTTGGGGATGAGTACTGCGAGAGCAGTCTTCCAAGGTAATGGGACGGTACCATTCCTCCAAATTTCGTTAATGTCCTCTGTGAGGTATGCGATTGATTTTTCATCGAGATTTCGCAACGCCTTGTTGGAGTAGCCATCCGGCCCTGGTGCGGATCTACCATTGAGTCCATGTAGAACCCTACAAATCTCCTCAACGCCAAACTCTGCATCCAGGTAGGAATTGGCCTGGGCCTGGTAATCGAGATGTACAGGAGACCACCCTGAGCCGACTAGGAGATATTTGTTAGCAAGCGTGCGGATTAATTCGTCCTCAGAGGACATTCGTGCGGCCTCATGTGTGGTTCTACCAATGACATGCCTCTGATTAGACTTAGTATTGGTCTCGTTAAGCAGATGGTTAAGCAAGCTCCAAGTTTTACCATTGCACATTTGGCCGTCTATCGAATTGCAAACCTCGTCCCACTGCTGTTTAGAGAGGGTTACACAATGCTCCTCGATGTGTTGGTTAATCTCAGATATCTTTTTGCGTAGCCTACGATTAAGTCGTTGACACTTCCATCTGTTGAGAATGAACTGTTTGGCCACTAACAGATGGGCTAACGTGCTATCGATTTTCTCAACAGGAAGGTCGGTGCAGACCTTAGAAGTTGCACGCCGAACGTCCTCTTGGACCTGAACCATCCATTGCTCTATGGTAGGTCGGGAATCGGAGTGAGGCCTCTCGTCCCGAAGCTTGCGGAATTTATCCCAGTCCGTGTACGAGAATTCGCGCTGTTTTTTACCCACAATAGGAAGCTGGGCCTCACAAATATAGTGGTTACTACCAAGGTTCTCGGCCAAGTTATTCCATTTGGCTTCAGTCACGTTCATGACAAAGACGAGATCGGGGGTAGAGTCTCTGCACGTAGATGTCCCGATTCGGGTTGGAAAGTTAGCGTCAGTGATGAGCGTCAGGTCCAGATCCATGGCATTCTGCCAGAGATGATTACCGTTATTCGTATCGTATTTATAGCCCCAGACATGAAGTGGGGCATTAAAGTCCCCTGCGACAATAAGAGGGCTTGAGCCTGCCCTGTCTGCGGCCTTGCGGAGCAGAGTCCTAAATCGCTGCATTTTCTCGTTGGGACTACTATATATGTTAAGAACATGTATGCTGCCTCGGTTGACCCGACCAGGTATGATCTTTACCATAATATACTCAATATTACTACCAGCCAATTTGAGATCATGTGTCACATGAATGAGTTTCTTACTAACGAGAGTACATACCCGCCTACCCCTGACTGCACGGCGGCCGAGCAAAACCCAGTCATCGAGATGCCAGGCCAGTGGGTTTCCTGTAATAAGATAATCTGGGGCTTCCTTTCACAATTGCGTAGATATTGCTGTAAAGGAGCCTTCTTCCTAGAGAAGCCCCCACAGTTCTATTGCCAAAGTCGGAATGTCTCAAGGGGCGGAGCCATCTCTTACGAGCTGAACACCGACCCTAGGTGGGGCTAGAATCGGGCTACGTTGCTAGCTGTTGGGTCAGAAAGACGTATCGGTGGGTTCGGGCCCACAACAAGCTCGAGAAAGGATTCCATTTTGGCCAACCGTTGGTTGGTGTTTGCTTCTAAGGTCGTCATCTTGCTTTGCATTTCAGTGATCCTATCACCTAACTCTTTCACACTTTCGCTGAGAGCGGTTAACATCTCGCGCACCTCTGATTTAGCTTCACGTGACACGTTCTCCTGATCACAAGCTATTGCCCTCTTATTCGGTGGTCGTGACCCGTCGCTCCCCTCGGCCATCTGGACTTCCAGAATTTCCGCGTTGACGATAGCGATGGGTTGCAAGTTCCTAGCGCCCTTAATCTCTGCTATTTCAGCCATTAGCCTATTAATGATCTCCCTCATGGCCGCGTTCTCGCGCTCTAATCTCGTGATTTTTTCCAAACTATCATCACGCTCTGGCAGCGACCTTGACATCACCTCTGATGGTCCTCCACGGACACGATCTGCTCAAGTGGGGCGGCCCTCCTTGTGGACCACCTGATGCTGATGATCGTGTCCCCGGGCTCTGGATTTTGACCTGGACCGGCTTCTCTACTGGAAGCGAACCATGGAAGCAGATCGTCCCCTGGAGCGACCACGGGAATGGCTCCGGGATAAACTCCAGGAATGGTCGCGACCCCTAGACCGCGATCTGGAGCGACGGCGATCTCCCTCGGGAGCTGTATGCTGGGACGGATGCTGGTCGAGCTCTGGAAACTGGAGCTCGGCTCCGCGGTAATCCGGGATAGGGCTTCTCATCCGGTTCCTTTCCGCTCTGGCTCATTCTCTTCGACGACGTCGAACGACGTATGGGATTTTGAAGCGTTGTCTGCATTCCTTTCCTGCCGTGAGATTGCACTCGCCGCACAACTCGAATTTAGGCATGCACTGATGCTGCTTTTCTGGGTTCAAGGCTCCACATCCTCTGCATACGGCTTCGCTCGGTGTCGGACATACGTCGGCACGATGGCCGAGCCTTCCGCAAACGTAGCAGATGTCGATCTGCTTACGATATAAAGTACAACTGACCAGTGCATTGTCATACCTGACGTAGTTGGGTACCCGGTATCCGTCAAAGGCAACTATGACCGTGCCGGTGTCCTTGATCCTCTTGGCTGCCAGCGCCAGGGGGTTTCTTGCATTAACAATCTTGCGCTGCAACACCTCTGGGCCGTCACAATGGGCAACGTCTCATATTACACCTTTGCACGTAGCGTGTGGTGTCGTGCGGTATGCCGCTACCTCGTGCACACGGCCCGCCGCCAAAATATTCTTGATTCTAACATATTTGGTTGCGTTCTCCTCCTCGGGGGTACTGGCCACGACGATATGCTGTTGATAGTTAGGATAGATCGTGTCGGCTTCACGCTTCGAATCTTCGATGCAAGCAGTGGTATTGATTGCATCAGCCACCACAGTCGGGCCTATCCTGGATATATTCAGGCCACCCCTCACTCTGATCACAATTTTGATGTCCTCCCTGGGAAGCGGCGGCATTCTTCCACGACGAATAATGCGGTTCTTGATACCAACTGCGGTCCTTCCACGATCGTTGTGCCTGGGCACCGCGTTAGGCCTGGCTCCATTGCCGGGCCAGTGTTTTGACGATTTCGTCAAATGGTGTCTTCGGCCAGCTAATTGCCAGCCGGAATCCTCGAGAAAATCGTCGGAAGTAGCTCCTCCCCTTGAACTGTATATTCCATAAGAAGAGGTCTCGCCGAGCGGCCAAAAGGCCGGGAGCGGTTTCCTGCCACGAACTTTTATGGTCCACCGGCGACGCGGTCGAAGTGAAAAGAGTCGTAAAATTTGAAAAATTCCACTCACTGGCAACAGTCTGGTATCCAGTCGGAGCTCGCAACTTCACAAATCCGTCGACGATGACATTGGGCACCCACAAGCAAAAAATCTGATCAGATACTCCCCCCCCCCAAAAAAAACGGGAGCTGATGCGGACAAAGCATTGTGGTGGTGGTCTGTGTGGCGAGGAATAATAGCCGAGATCACCAGGAGTTCGAAACTCCTGGTGATCTGTCCACCATTGCCGCGCGGGCACCAGCCTCGTTCACCGCTAACACGTCGCCCATCTTCTCGTTCGATGCAGCCACGTCGCCTTTCGTCCCCTGTGGCTTTTGGCCGCACCCTTTCGGACACGCGCCTGAAAGGATGCGGAAACTTTTCGGAAAACTAAGAAATGCAGCTCTCGGAGGTGGTACTGCATTGCCTACTACTGCAGCAAACGCGCTGTCTGCGCCCACAAGAAGAAGTGTAATTGACGTTTAAATAGATGGCGTACCTGTCTATTAGCACTCATCGACACTGCAGCCCACGTGTCTGCGATGAGTGCTAGCCTAGTAGACGTTTAAAGAAGGTCCTCACCTCAGCAGCTGCCCCAGTGCTTCGTGTGGAGGAATGCGGCATGCTGGTTGTTCTTGGAACATGTACTGCGCCTTTAAGTATAGCTGGCCGCCCTACTTCTGTTCCCTTTGTTGTGATTGACAACTGCCCTCACGACTTTATCCTTGGATTGGACATTTTATCCAATCATTCTGATCTCATCGACTGCACAACCGGCGTTCTTTAGTTGGAACTGCCACAACTCGTACCAGCTCCGAACACCGCCCCGCCGCACTTGTGCTCGCTGCACGATGTGCGTCTCTCACCCGAGGCAGTCACGTGCGTCACTTTGACGGCACAGCCACAGGTTCCTGATGGTGAATATGTGCTTCGCCGCATCGTCAACGTGCTTTTTAATCAGAACGTGGCTGTTCCGCATACGCTGGTCACTGTTACTAATAAGGACGTCGTTCTACCACTCCTGAATTTCCGCCTGTGCCCTCAAGTGATTCCGGCACTTGACATGACCAATATGCGCGCCGAACAACGCCACGAATCCTTATAGTCCATCATCGCTGGAGTGCAATCTGGACACCGACTGCACATGCCGCGTGTTCTTGCTGCACGACGGCATTCTCTACCGCCGCAATATCAACCTTGACAGCCCCCAGTTGCTGCTGGCCATTCCTCGTCATATGCGATCCATTGTTCTCGAAAAACTTCACGATGCACTGACGGCGGGATACCTTGGAGTTTTGCGTACATATGACTGCGTACGACGCCGGTTCTTCTGGCCGGGTCTCTACAGCTCTGTGCGTCGTTATGTCACAACTTGCGAATTGTGTAAGTGTCAGAAGAAACCTTGCCTGCCACCTGTCGGACGACTCCATCCAATGGAAGTTCCCTCTGAATCTTTCTTTCGCGTAGGCCTTGACCTGCTTGGTCCTTTTTTGACGACAAGTACAGGGAACAAGTGGATCGCCGTCGCTACTGATTACGAGAAACGCTACGCGATAACAAAGGCGTTGCCGACTAGTTGCGCAAATGACGTGGCGAATGTTTTCATCAACGACGTCATTCTGCACCACGGTGCACCTCGACAGTAACTTACAGACCGCGGCCGCTCGTTCTTGTCTCGAGTTGTCGGCAACCCTATCCGCTCTTGTGCCACGGAGCACAAGCTGTCCACCGCACACCACCCACAAACGAACGACCTTACGGAACGTCTCAACCGAAAACTGACAGAGATGCTGTCGATCTACGTCTCCAACAATCACCACGACTGGAACGCCACGCTGGCCTACGTGCCCTTCACGTATAACTCGTCCCGACATGACACCGCAGGACATTCACCCTTTTACCTTTTGTATAGTCGCGACCCCACATTGCCATTTGACACTATCCTCCCTTATGTCCCACGTGTTGCAACTAAGTACGCTCGTGAAGTCATCGATCGCGCTCCCATGGCGCGTCAAGTAGTCCGATCTCGTTCATTAGCCTCGCAGCATATACTAAAAGATCGTTATGACCGGTGTATCGTGATTTTCAGTTCATCCCAGGTGCTTGGGTGCCCCTTTGGTCCCCATGTCGTCGGGTCTGCCTCTCCCAGAAGCTTCCCTCTCTCGCTACAGAGGGCTTTATGAAGTGCTACGTCAAGCTGACGACATCAGTTACAAGGTCTCGCCGTTACAGTTTGATTCATCCTCAAGGCCGACGCCTCTTGACATCAAACACGTTTCGTGGCTGAAGCCATACTTCCTTCGAAATTCTTCGCCTAACACGCGCCCAGACGGCGCTTCAGCACCTGGGGGCCCTGTTACTGAAGGATAAAAGCAATGAAAAGAAGATCGCGAGGCACCGGCTGTTGCGTGTTGTGGCTGGTCAGCCATGTTAACTACATTGACATTGCTCGTATATGTATATTGGAAATACCGCCTGTATATACTCCCAATATCCCCGTAAGAATACTTTTAGAAAAGCAGCCTGAGAAAATGAAAGTGATTTGTGGCGCGCTCTACCACTTAACGCGTAGCCATCCACATGTGTATATTTCCCGTAGCATGGATGCGCGCAATGTCGATTTACCTTAAGTAAGCATACATTCAAGATTCAATGTCTTACGAACTTCTGGTGATCTCGGCATTTATTCCTCAACACACAGACCACCATGTGCACTACCCTGGTTTGTATTTCTCGCCAACATGCTATCAGGTGCAGTGGAAGCCCGAACCAATGGTGGGACTCAAATTCATAAATCATTTTTTTTGGTGGAAAGGCTAATTACTTTGATAAAAATATCTGGGGGCGAAAGCTGTTATTCTTCGCAGTGATGTGTACTTTGTAGCTTATTTTTTCATCGACCACCTTAGCGTGTTACTAACGTGTAAACATACGCCAAATAACGTTTTTGGCAAATTCAGGCTTTTATATATTTGGAGCTGTGAGCATCACATAGGCGAAAAAATTTTATAAGATATAACCTTTTAGTGACGGCTCTGCAAAAGTAATTATGAGCGTTCTTCGCGAAAGCTTTCGCAAAAAAGCTACAGTTTACGCACTTTCACCTGGGTGCTTAGGAGTGAAAAACATGAAGGTGCTTTTTGAAACTGTTTTTTAATGAAATAACAATGCTCACTCAACGCAAAGCACAAATTCTGAAATATTGAGGAAAACGGCAGATTGTTGGGTAATTTGCTTTTTGCACCCTGTTTTCCATCATTTCATGAAATTCAAATGGCGCTGATGTGGCGGAAATTCCTTTTCCGTTTAAAATGTTTTGGTGGAGTATTGTTCAAGTAGTGGTGATTCACGTGTAATTTTTTCGTAATTTCTTGAGAGAAAGGATTTTTCTCGAGCGCCACTTTTGGGACAGTTGGCGTGGAATGACCAGAAGACAAAGGTCTCTCGCAGTTTTCTCTCCTAAAAAATGGAACCGAGACGCAATGGTTGTCTTAAGATGATGCTTGATCCATCTTGCCTGTGTCATCATTTCCAGGATACCTCAATGGCCGGATAACCAACGAAAAGAAATCTAGTAGCTTTTTTTTTCAAGTGGTGGTTAAGATGAAGTAGTAGCATGAAGCTAACTCCGATGCTGCCGTTTCAGATACATGTCAGATGCCCAGAACCACTTTTCGGAAACCGTTTCTGGACCAGTTTGAAAGACCTTTATTGCGTTTGTGAGATACATTTAAGCTTTAGTGTCTGTTGTGGGCTGATGTTTCATTTGGGGCCTGGAAGTTTTTTACGAAAATTGCCTAAGCTTCATATGACTAAATATGGGAGCACAATGTTTACGATTGCCTAACTCTGCTCTCCAAAACAGATATCGCTGTTCTATATATTGCATCACTGCTGCACCTCTAGCTTTTAAAATTTATTATATATGAATTTACAGCTTACGTGACTTTCTCGCAAGGTTTACAAGTCCTTTAACCTTCGTCATCACGTCATTGTACCATGTTATCGCCCTGCTTGCATGATAATGGCATATGTCGTTGCGTTGTCTAATACACCAATTTGGTCTGCTTTCGATTTAATATTACCTGTAGTTAACCGAACTATTGTATTGTTTTTCAAGGCTCAGCTAGACTTGTAAACATCATAGTTTGGCTTTTACAATTGTATTTTTATTTTCAACCATGTTTACCAAATATCGACGGCCTAATTCAAATTTGCGCTTTAAGCAGTCACTCTATTTAAAACTCATCCTTTGAAATGCAGCAAAAGTCACCACATTTGATGCAGATGTTCCCGAGATAAACGACTGCTTCATTTCCATGTATCCAGACGGGACACCCGAGCTAAAGCTTCTCCTTACATTCCACCATTTCCCACGTCATTCCGTCTTCGGTTTCATATCGGGTGAACGACAGCATACGTTTTAATGCCGGCTTCTTTCACATATGCCATGAGATATACAATGTACAAGGAGTCTCAGGAAAGATATAAACGGCTTGCTGCTGCTGCTGCGACGCTTGCTGCAGTTTGCAGTCGGTCGCAGTCGTACGTCAGTAGCAGTCGTGCAGTTCACAGCAGTCACCACAAAGAAACCGAGTGACTGAACTTTGTAGCTTGCGTGTTTCCGCCCCGATACAGAGCTTCAATCAAGAATGGGGAGGAATTTTTTTATCGCGTGGCGCAATTCTGCTTACAAGAATCTCCAGGCCAATCGAGTGACGACATTACGTCCTCATGAGTGTATCTACATTCTCCTTGCGGCAAGTGTACGTGCATGCGCATGCCCCATCAGCTTATTTTGCACAGCTTGTCAACTATGAAGCTTAATTTGCATGATGCACACGCCGTTCCTTGAGCTTTCACATGGTCAACTTCCCCTTTTTTTAGACAATAACTTCGCCACCTGAAAATTCTTCCACAAACAATTCCTCAATTAATGTAAACAGCAACGAATACGTTAAGATCGATTCACTTATTCGACTCGTTAACAATTTTTCGCAGGCGTTCTGACAACGTCAACTTGTTAAAAAAAATAAAAGATGATGACAGGTACATAAAATTGACGGCTTGAAAAATTCCACGACGTGCTTCGCACCTGCTTTCCGCTTGGTTTGGCGAAGGTTCGTAAAGTCCAAACTTCCGGAGTCACATACTACGGCGTGCCTGATATTCAGATCGTGATTCCGCTACATGAAACCCCATCACTTAATTATTTAATTTTATGTATCGTGAATAAAGCGTCTTCATACCATTGTCTCAATGCCCTCGTCGTCATACCATTGCTATCATTGCAGCATCATTATCGCTGTCACCATGCTGCCGTCGTCAAGGCATCTTTGTCACTTCAACAACATTCCATTCTCGTCGGGCCTTCGTCATCACGTCATCGCACCAGTGTTATCATCCCAGCATTGCCATGCCCTTGTTATCAATCCACCTTGGTCATACCAGCGTCATGATGCCGTTGTTGCCAATAAAGAGCCATCATACCCTTGTCTCTATGCCGTCGTCATGATACCGTTGTCATCATTCTAGCGTCGGTATAGCTGTCGTTATGCTGCAGTCGTCAAAGCATCGTTGCCACTTCAAATTCATTCCATCGTCGTCGTGCCTTCGTCATCATGTCGTTGTACCATTGCTAATATTCCAGCATCGTCATGCCCTGTTCTCACGCCGCCTTCGTCAATCCAGCGTTCTAATTCCATTGTCATTCTTCCATAGTGGTCATTGTGTCTTCTTCATGCCATCGTGATCATCGCATTGTGGACACTCCTTCGCTGTCCGGCGTTACACGTCCATAATCGACAGACAGACAGACAACGAACTTTATTTAATCCTGAGGAGCTACTGTCAGGACCTCCTAACGGGAGGCCATTGTAGCCGCTGGCCGCGCCCACGTAAAGGACAGAACCCCGTGACGCTCCGCTCTTTCCTGGGCCCTCTGGATAGCCTGGGCTTGCTTTCGGAGTACCGTGCTTCTGATGGCCTCCTCCCATTCGGCTTCACTGGAGAGGAAGTCGTTAGGCAACGCGGGACATCGCCAGAGCATGTGAGCCATTGAGCAAAAGGTTTCAGTGCAGTCAGGACAACTAGGGTCCACATCCGAGTACATCCTACTGAGGAATCCCCGCGAAGGGAAAGATCCCGTTGGCAGCATTATAAGTGTAGCTGACTGACCTCTACTGACCTTCGGGTGAGGCAGAGGATAAATTCTCCGACCAAGTTGGTAATGTTTAGTGATTTCATTAAATGTGAGGAGTGGATCGTTCTGCTGAGGGCCCTTCCTGCCCCTCCGGAGCCTCCAGACCGTTGCGGCGCGTTAGTTCTCGCGCACGGTCATGGGCAATCTCGTTGAGGTTTGGGAATCCCTCTAGAACGTTCGTCCCCATGTGTGCGGGGAACCAGGTGATATAATGAAAACCGGGGCAAGCGCTTTTCTCTAAAATGGAGGCCGCTTCTCGAGCGAGGTTAAGCTCTGATTGCGTCTCTCGAGTCGGTGTAATTGTAGGAACGCTCTGGATCACACAAGGCCAGCGCAACCACACTTTGCTCTGCTATACTCGCGGTGGCTGCTCTGACCGAGGCAGAGGACCGAAGCACCCCCCGCCCGTCTACAACCGAAAGCGCGAACACTCTCCTGTTCCCGTACTGCTCCGCATCGAAAAAGACCGCGGAGTATCTGTCATCCCTAACTTTCTTCAATATGGCTCGTGCACGGGCTTTACGTCTACCCTCGCTATGCTGCGGATGTACGTTCCGCGGGAAGGGCCTCACCAGGTATGTCGCCCTCGTTTCTCGTGTCAATGGTATACGCCGGTCCTCCATTGTCCTAGGAGCCATGCCAACCTCGTCGAGAATTCGCCTGCCAGCTTGGGTCGACGATAGCCTAACCACCTGGGCAGTGACCTGTGCCTCTATGATCTCGTCTATGCTATTGTTCATACCGAGTTGATCTAGCCTGTCGGAGCTCGTGGCAATAGGCAAGCCTAGCACTTTCTTGATGCTCTTGCGCATGAGTGTATTTAATTTGATCTTTTCTGTTTTTGTCCACACTAGAGTTGACGCCACATAGTTAATATGGCTCATGAGGAACGTGTTGAACATCTGAAGGAGGTTGTCTTCACCTAACCCCTTCTTAAGGTTGGACACCCTAAAAATTAGCCGCAACATATTTTCTGTTTTAGCTATAACGTGGGCAATTGTTCTGGCATTACAGCCCCTCGCGTCTATGAGCAGGCCTAGGATCTTAACTGAGTCGACTCTGGGAATTTTCTGCCCATTATTCGCGTATACTGCCACGGGTAGCTGGTTGAGGGGGGTCAGACCCCGAACCCCTTGCCTTGCGGGTCTGTAAAGCAACAGCTACGATTTACTCGTAGACAGCTTGAGACCCGTGTCCGCGAGGTAAGCCTCCGTCTCGTCCAAGGCCGCTTGTAGAGCTTGCTCCATTTCAGCGAGGGAGCCCCCTGGGCACCAGATCGTGATGTCATCTGCGTAAAGTGCGTGACCTATGCCCTGGAGGCCGCCCAGCCTATCTGATATTTATATATTATTATTATTATTTTTTCTAGCAAAGTTTGTCTTGCCTCGTTCCCTGCAGGCACTTTGTTGTAGGAGAGACGTTATTCCCTTTCATACTTCTATCTATCTATCTATCTATCTATCTATCTATCTATCTATCTATCTATCTATCTATCTATCTATCTATCTATCTATCTATCTATCTATCTATCTATCTATCTATCTATCTATCTATCTATCTATCTATCTATCTATCTATCGTAGGCCATCGGAAGAGAACAGCAGTTTACGATTGGTAGCGAGGCGCTGGAAGTGGTAAGGGAATACATCTACTTAGGACAGGTGGTGACCGCGGATCCGGATCATGAGACTGAAGTAATCAGAAGACTAAGAATTGGCTGGGGTGCGTTTGGCAAGCATTCGCAGATCATGAACAGCAGGTTGCCATTATCCCTCAAGAGAAAAGTGTATAACAGCTGTGTCTTACCAGTACTCACGTACGGGACAAAAACCTGGAGGCTTACGAAAAGGGTTCTACTTAAATTGAGGACGACGCAACGAGCTATGGAAAGAAGAATGATAAGTGTAACGTTAAGGGATAAGAAAAGAGCAGATTGGATAAGGGAACAAACGCGAGCTAATGACATCTTAGTTGAAATCAAGAAAAAGAGATCGGCATGGGCAGGGCACGTAACAGAGAGGGAAGATAACCGATGGTCATTAAGGGTTACGGCCTGGATTCCAAGGAAAGGGAAGCGTAGCAGGTGGCGGCAGAAAGTTAGGTGGGCGGATGAGATCAAGAAATTTGCAGGGACATCATGGCCATAATTAGTACATAACCTGGGTATTTGGAGAAACATGGGAGAGGCCTTTGCCTTGCTGTGGGCGTAACCAGGCTGATGATGATGAAGATGATCTGTCCATCTATCTATCTATCTATCTATCTATCTATCTATCTATCTATCTATCTATCTATCTATCTATCTATCTATCTATCTATCTATCTATCTATCTATCTATCTATCTATCTATCTATCTATCTATCTATCTATCTATCTATGTGGCCTCTTACGATGACTCAGTGGCCCTAGTTTTCTATTACCTTGCTTCACTTGGTGTGTGCTCGTGATGCCATCATGGTCATTTCATAGTCGTGATTTCAGCTTTCGCATCTAGATCACGTCACGTAGCCGTGGTCACGCCTTCTACGTCAACCTAGTGAGCCAAGATGTCTAATGGCTTCGACTTCTAGATATATGCTTCTGGTACGGATGCCGTCACGGTCGTTTCACCGTCGTAATTTCAGCTTTGTTACCTGAAACTCGTCATACCGTTGTCATCACGCCATCGTCGTCAGACCATCATCTTCATGCAGTACTCGTGATAGAGTCGTCGTTGCGCTATTGTGATCAAAGGTTCGTCGTCATCCGATTGTCCTTATACCTTTGTCATGACATTGTCGTTATTGCGTCGTCGCATACATTCATCTTCATTCATTCGTTGTCATACCATGGTCATGATACAATCATGGTCGATGTATCCTAGTCATTAGATTTCATCATTTAACCTGCGTAAACCCGTTGTCGTCATGATGCCGTTGTCATACCATTGTCACCTTGCCATAGTCCTCACACTGTGGTTTTACCATCGTCATCACATCAGTATCGTAATACCATTGTCGTCATTCCGTCGTCGCACGTCGTTCGATCAATACCAATCCGTCTGCGCCATTCCATCCTAATTGAGTCATCGTCATACAGTTATGATTACTCTGTCACTGGTTATACCATCGTACTCGCGGCATCATCGTCAAACAGTCGGCATCATGAACTTTTGTCTTACCAGCATCATCATGAAGTCGTGGTCGCGAAATCGCAGTCACTCCAGCTTCGTCATTCGATTCTCGTCATGCCGTCATTGCGAAGACATTATGGTCACGCAGGCGCCTTGATACAGCCGTTGTCATGCCACGCTTCTCATACGCTCGTCATCACCTGATTGTCCTCATCCTCTTGCCATGACATTGTCGTGATGACGTCGTCATCATGCAGTCGTTGTGATGCTTACGTTGTTATACCAGAGTCATAATGTCGTCTTGATCCTTCCATATTCGTTATTCTAACTTCTACATCACACTCTCCTCATGTCACGCCATCTTCAACATACAGTCATCGTTGTGTCATAGTCATGTCTTCAACGCAGCGCTGTCGTGTGACCATCGTCATCAATATGCGTGGCAGTTTGGGCGAGTTGGTATGTCATGACTGTTTTCGGCTTGTAGCGCAGCTCAGAAAGAGCAAAAAAAGGAAGGAGGTAGGGGTAATCAAAGGGAACGGAAAACAGAGTGAGCGCGGCGCGTGAGCAGTCACTCTGTTTTCCGTTCCATTTGATTACCCCTACCTCCTTCCTTTTTTTTGCTCTTTCTGAGCTGCGATAGAAGCCTAAAACAGTCATCGTCATCGGTTCAGCAACTTCAGCCTAATTTAGTCATCTTCTCGTCGTCATGCCACCTTCTTCCATCCGTCAAAGAGATTCTTTGGTGCTCCCTTCACGGAATCGTGATTATGACACCGTTGTCATCGTCGTTATTGTGTCGTCGTCATGCCTTCATTGTCATTCGAGCTTAATCATCCAGTTATCGTCATACAGTCGTTGCCATATAATTGCCCCCACGTCAGCGTCGTCACACTTTGTGGTATAACCACAAGTGTGACGATGGTGGTATAACCACCATCGTGTTCACTTAAGAATGGCCACTTCATTTAGTTACATCATGCAGTTATAGCGGCAGTTACATCGTGCAGTTATAGTTCATAGCGGCTTTGTCTGTTCTATCGACGTCATTCCTTCTTCGTCATTCGATAGTCATCAGTGCCTGGCGTCATATACTCGTCGTCGTGCCGCAATGTTAATCGGCGAGCTTGGCAAGCGAGTGCTAGAGCAACAACGGATGATACACAGGATGTCACATAGAGCCAAACCAATGGAAGTCTCATGATGACTACAGAAGATAAATAAAGTTGACTTCATCAATGCGGTTTGTTGCTACATTGCTCTGTGGGTAATCGCATTACCATCGAGTCATCGGGAGATGCGTTCCGCCGGAATATTTTTGACTGGACACTCTTCGGCGTCACTTCCATTTGATTGATATTGCAATTTTATGAACGTTCTAGGCGTATTTCTGCCGTCGCCGTCATCTTCGCTGCGAGGCTCCGTAAAAAGTCCAAGCGCGACAAAATCGTCACGGCGCACCTTATGCTGTATGTGCGGGTGAAAGCTTGCAAGCGTGAGCCGGCGATTGCGACTCAATCTCACGCAGGAGAGGGAGGAAAATGGGCAGGAAGTGCGCTGTCTTACGTAGCGCACAAGACTCCGGCGAAAGGTGGGCAGGGAGGAGGGGAGGGGGGGAGGCTTCTACTTTATGTCGCCCGGTCAGCCTTGCGCGCCCGCCCGTGCCGCTGCATCTGGAAAGCCTTTTGCGATGCGGACAGGGTCCGCCGTGCGCTCTGTTTTCGCTCTGCCGCGGTTGTTCCTATATAGGACCACGTGGGCGCTGTGTAAATGAGCAGATCAGGAAACACCAAAGAAATGTTGAGCAACACGAACACGCTAAAAATTTACCTTAGGGTATGAGAAACTCCCCCTCGCGCTCTTGTAAGCTATGCTTTTCTGACGCGTGGATTCTGGCCATAGTAAAAGATACGAAAGCTAGGGAAATTAACGAAGCGTTTCATATCAGTAAGAAAGGTAGCGTTCGTGTTAGTGAAACGTCAATATCATTTTAAATGTGAGAGAAAAAGCTTGTTGAACGTTCCTTGTCTTACCGCAGTTGATGCTTGAATAGGTTTGTTGCGCAGGCGCTGACTGAAATGTATATATACATGAATCTTCTGCAAACATAAAGCAACCTTGAATGGTGCTCTTTCTCGTTGTCTTTCCTTGTGGGCTGTGTTTTTTGTCGCCTTAAAATAGTTATAATGAATCGATAAGGGACTTTCCCAACAAGAAGTTTTCTTACGATTTATTTATTTATTAACTTATTTATTTATTTATTATACATACTTTCAAGGCCCTAAGGCACTACAGGAAGGATTGGAACATAATAAAGCAATGTAATATGCAGACAGTGGTATGTAGACAACGTTAAGCGATAGCGTGGTATACTGCTGTTTGAATGAAGATATATTTGTGATCTGAATGATAGAAGCAGGAAGGCGGTACCAGTCGACACTTGTGCGGAGTAAAAAAAGAATCATGATACTTGTTCGTTCGGGAGGATGGGACGGCAACTTTATATCTGTGGTCAGAACGGGATGAAACGTAGAAAGGTGGGGTGATAAGTTGATTCTTGAGCACGTGGTTAGAGTGATAACCCTCGTGGAATAGGCAAAGACGAGCACATTTGAGGCCTAATGAAAGATCTGGCAGATTCAGGGTTTTTTTTTCATACATGTGACACCGGAATGGCGGGAATAGTTAGATAAAATAAAACGAGCTGCTCAATTTTGAATTGCTTCAAGCTTTATGGTTAGCGATGCTTGATTGTTATTCCAAATGGCAGACTCTTGTTCAAATTTTGAGCGAACTAGGGTTTTGTAGAGCGTCAATTTTACCGGAGTAGGAACGGTAGAAAAGTTACGACGAAGATATCCTAACATGCGATTAGCATTAGCAGTAATATGTCATTATTATGCATATTCCATGAATGATCATTAGTTATGTGAAGTCCAAGATATTTGTGAGCGTTAACGGACACTAATGAAGTGTCATTCAGTACATATCGGCACTCATTGCTATTGCTGGCCGCACGTGATATGCACATTAATTTACACTTGCTAGCGTTCAGTTTCATTAGCCATTTCTTAGATCAAAGTGATACACTGTCAAGATCTCCTTGCAGTTTATCTGAATCATCAGGATAAGTGATCTTTCGGTGTATTACGCAATCGCCTGCGAACAGATTAGTTGACGATGACATTACACAGTTAGGGAGATCTATTTATTTATTTATTTATTCAAAATACCCCCAAAGGCCCTCATTACGAGGGTATTACATGGGCGGGGGGGGGGGTCAATCACAAGCACTGGTTGTAGTTTGTACATACTAAAAACAAGAGAGGTTAACAGAAGTAATAATACAGTGAAACATAGTTAATATACAAGATAATTAGGTCACAATCATTACAGAGAAAACATTAGTACATATTAGGAGAACATAAGGCAACTGCACTAAAAAAAACACCAACAAATATCGAAACACACTGTAAAAGTCCCAAAAAAAGAATAATAATACGATTAGTCGACAAGTCGTGAGCGAATTAAATGTTGAAACTTAGTCAAGTCTGGTTCCGTGGCAATGACTGATGGTAAGGTGTTCCATTCAGTTATTGTGCGTGGTAAGAACGAAGATACATAATGGGATGACTGGCAGTTAATGCGTTTGACTTTGTATGGATGGTCACGGCGTGGAAAAATAACTGTTGGTGACTGGAAGAAATCATCGTCAAGCGATGGATGGTGATAAAGCTTATGGAAAAGTGTTAGGCGAGACATTTTACGGCGAAGTGCTAAGTTGTCCAAGTCAGCTTTATTCTTTAACGCGGTGACGCTGGTGTAACGTGAATAATCTGAAAATATAAATCGCGCAGCACGGTTCTGCAAGGCTTCGATGTTACTTATGATATACGTTTGTTCGGGATCCCAGATGGCAGACGCGTATTCTAGTTTAGGACGGATTAATGTTGTGTACACTCTAAAAATTTTAACACCCTTAAGGGTGTAAATGGCTTGTCCCATGGGTGACACCCTTTTGGGTGTATTGCTACACCCCAAGCAAAGGGTGCACATTAACACCCCACAAAAGAAGGGGTGTTAATATGACGTCACCTCACCTATGGGTGTAAAGCAAACAACACCCTTTCTATATGGGGTGTAACACAGACAACCACCCTTTCAATATGGGTGTAGCATGTGACAACACCCTTCCAAAAGGGTGTTATCCCTGCAAGTATTTTAGCGTTCACTACAGCCATGTAGTTAATGGGCAGACTAGCTGTTGTGAATGCTGCCTAGCCTTAGCTATGGTACTACCTTGTTCAGTATGAGCCAGAATCTGTGAGGCGTCGTCATATTGCGCTTCTGGTCCGTCATGTGGTAGCATAACGTGCGGCCCTTTCAGGAAAACAATTTAAGGTTTCGCCATTGCAGCAAGGCACACACGCCATGCTTTCGTAATCGTCCTCTGCAGTGATAGTACACTGCCGGCAGGATGCAGAGCGCAATAACAATGCGCGCTGCACTAAGGACACAGGATCTCCCGCACCTTGGTGCACCAGTACTTATAACTCCGTGGAAACAGCACACAGCCAAAAGCATAGTTACATGCATTTCAGAAATGATTAAAAACCTCCTTTTCTTGGTCAAAAATTTTCGCAACACCAGCTCGACCAGGAGGGAAAGACACCACAGCTCGCTGCTGTAGCTCATATTGAATGCAATAGAGCGCAAGCAATGCATGTATTGGCGACGGTAACAAGTGCAGTACTACAGAAGCATACGTTTGCCTGTCAAGCAGTTTTTTGCCGTTTTAAGCACATATTTTATACCTCTATTCATCAAAGTTGTCATTTATCTCCACGGGATGCTTCTACTAGTACCTTCACATATATGACTTAAAGGTAGCACTGAAAGCCCAAGAACAAAGTGCTTCCACGTCGAATAATCTTTCAGCATTTACGAACAAAACAGCATGTGTAGCTGTGCATGCTGTTCAATATGTAAGCATGCACTGTTTTCTGAAATATACGTATGCTCCATTTACTGACAGTGACCTGCTTATACCCAATAACTTAGTGTATTTTTCACCATGTGCTTGCATTGAATATTCTACAGGCATTGTAAGTTAAGCTACCAGAATAACAATCAGCTATATCTAAGGTTACCTAATTGAACAAAATCATTGTAAAATTTGTGACGAAATGTCAGAAATATTTATTTCATTCAAGAGAAATGGTTACATAATAATGTTTGCACATTTTAAAAGTAAAAAGGAAGATGAGTAAAACCATACCAATACAAAGACATAAGCACCGAATAATGGCACAGGCTTGCTCAATTAAATTTTAAGCAGAACAGTTTTTTTAAATAACCTCACTATGAACTATCACATGTTTTCATTTGAAAAGCACTGCATCTTATTATAAAGCACAAAAATAACCGGTCACATAAGTAAGAACAAGTCTGAGTGTGTCTTTAACACAAGGATAAAAAGTTGGGCAAGTTGGTACAGTAACCTGATCTTGGATTGTAGCGCGAAGTGACACGGACACAGACTAGAAGCAGACAGGATGAGCGCTAACTCTCAACTAAATTTTTATTGAAACGAAATATATATATATATATATATATATATATATATATATATATATATATATATATATATATATATATATATATATATATATGTGTGTGTGTGTGTGTGTGTGTGTGTGTGACTGCAAAAAACCGCAGCACATGTAAATGAATATTGAACACATTGTAGTAACATGAAGACGACAAACAAAAGCTATCAGCCATCAGCTGCGTGGCAAATCTGAGCGCGAGCTATTCTCTTATCAAGTATACCTGTAGGCATTGCGACCAATGTGCTCCCAAGATGTATGAGGCATTAGTCATTGCAGAGTTGTAAGGACATGACAATCCTAGGATGATTGTGGTCTTGAGGCTTTTTTCCCCACTTTCCATCTTTTGAAACATGTATACTTTAGTCTTGACAACAAAAATGCTACAACTGGCGTGTGATAAGTTTTGCATCTTATTTCCTAGCAGCTCACTGAAAAGAGCCACGATGACAAGTTTAAATGCTGTTACCTCATCAGACATTCAAATTTCTTAAACACAAACAAAACCAGATAGGCATTAGAGTGAGCATCACTTAAATACATTACACTGGTTTAAAGTTATTGCACCACTTTGGGCCAGGTAAAAACGTTAGAAACATCAAAGATGTTAAGATTCTACGGCCAACCATGAAAACTAAATAAAAAAAAATCATTAAGCTGTCTTAAACGCGTACAGGAGCTTTACAACTGGCCATCTTGGTGATGGACACACAGACAGATGAGCAGCCATTCCACTGAGACGAGAATGTTGAGGGCTTCGCATGGAAGTCTGTGAGACACTGCAGAGTAGTTCTTGGTCCACATGAAGGAGGTTGCTTGCATACACGTCTGGGCCACCATACTGAATGCAGTGTTACCGGAACCTTTTCCCCCTGCATTGTGGTAAAAAAGCATGGTTAAGTTTATACGATATTTAATATGCAAAAAAAGAGGTGAGGCATGCAGACAGGACACGAGAGTAGAGAAGTGAACACGAACGCGAAAAACATGAAAATTTTCATTAAATTGTTTTATTAGATAAAATTTTTATACTGTAAGTCATTCATTATGAGGGTTCATAACCGCAACACATTTATTATATAAGCAGGTAGAATTATCAGCTTGGTCAGTTTGTACAAGCTCGTTTGAGGCAAGAAATCGAGTTTCACAAACACAACCTCAACATTCTTGATTGAAAAAAGAACACCTTAGATGACATGCAGTCCTGTGAGTGGGAATTGCACAGTTCAAGAAAAACAAATTAGAACTCACAGACCGATCCTGAAAAAGGAATAAGCACGTGCTACTGCAAAAAGGGAATTAATTGGTAGGTTTTAGTAGCACAAGGGCATCTTTGGCCAATGAGCGCCAAGTCTATATTGCAAAAGATAAAGTTAGTGCATCTTTACAAAGCAAATATATAAAGATGACTAATGCCTCTCTGCACTAGTTGCTTTGCTCTAGCGTGAAGTCATTTTAATGCATGCACACGTACGTACACATGCTACACCCAAGTGTAACAGCTGCAGAATTAAAATTGGGCAGCAACAAAGTCGCAACCTTTAACCATTGATCACAAGCTGTACTGGTGACTGGAGGTAGTACCAATATCGCCAATGACTAGTTGCACTCTTTCTGCCCGACGTTATGCTGCTCTTGTTGTCAAAGATGAGTTACAGTCGGCATTGAGGGAAAGCTGCCCTCAAGAGCAGCTCTTATTTTTGTGTTATTTCTAACCAGAGACCAATGAAGTAATATATTTTTAGAAAGAGAATGACACCGAAAATTGAGTACGTAAAACATTTGGTACATTTTCCGGAATTAACTTGGGGGTTAACAGCTAAAGCGGCAATCCAGACACTAGAACATGTTTTGACATGTTTGCTACCAGTGAATGCTGGAAAATATGTTGGCATTCTGTAGTTTTGTCCAACAATGCAAAAGGGATTCTTAATAACTGAGGAAATAAATGGAAAAGTATCATGAAGTATATTTTGTGAATGTAATGCAGAATCACTCAACTTCTGTTGCTATATAATCTCCACTTGATTAACCTGCACTTTCTGGACTAGTTCAGGAGGTACTGCTTTTCACTACTCATTCCACCAGTTCAACGTGGTAGCAACTGCACGTTGTGATTTGTTTTACTTAGTGCAGGCTATGTACATGGCGAGTTCACAGCATTCCCTGCACTCGGCCGAAAGGTAGTGCATGTTTACGCAGCAGGTGTGGTGCCGCTTCTGCACGAGCGAGGCGCAGAAATCAGAGCTTCATACAATAATTACTAGAGGGAACTCTGACGTTAGTGTCCACAGGAGATCAAACAAGAACGGCTGTACCAGCATGGAAATTATGGGAAGTACATGGATTTGCCTAAACTTCGTCTGTTTGGCTTCAAACGGCTTTGTGACTTTGTATTCTAGTCATTTTCAACAATATACTGTGTAATAAATAAATAAACATTAAAATCGTCCGACGACAGGATTCAAACACAGGAACTCTAGAACAGAAGTTTGATATTGAAACCATTAAGCGACGGAGGCATGTAACGACAAGCGGGTGCAACGCCCTGATGAATTTATCGCGGGCATACTAGTGCCTTGAGACGCTTGGTGCCCTTCGATTTGGCTACCTGGACAAGCTCAATCGTTGCAATTAATAGCAATTGTGCGTGTTGGCGGCGTCTTCTGCACTTCGAAGAGTATAGACTGCGCTTAAATTTACGACAATAAGATTTATATAGCGTATAATATACGAAGCCACAAGAACGTCTGAATTCACAAGCACGAATATCAGACAAATCCATGTGCTTCCCATCATTCCCATTGTGGTACGACTCCAGCACCAGAGTTGCCTCTAGTAATTACTGTAAGAAACTATGGCAGAAACAGGAGTCATAAACTAAGTTTTGCTGTCCCATAAATCTTACTGGTCATTAATTCCAAGTTTTAGTGCAGTCACATGTCTAGTAGGCAATTGTGGTATTTTGCATAAACATTGCCAAGCCAACTGCGATGAATATTCACTATGGTAAATTGTTTATGATCGAGTAGCATAGACTACTGAAGCAATCTCTGGAAGGCAAGTTAAGTAATTTTCTTATTAGCAGCCTTTAAACAGCATTCGAGCATATGACAATTGCACCTCAGATATGCAGATAATGTTTCCTTGACTCAGCAAGAAGCGATGCTTCATGTTCCACGAGGCTACTTCTATCAAAGCAGTATTGGTGCTCTCTAAAAACAATGCCAATGCAGATGATCCAAATATTTTTCAGGGGCAACAGTTATGCCTGAAATCATGCTAGATTAGTTTTTTTAAACACATGCTCAGACCATGTTAGAAGTGCTTCTTAAAGTCCTCCTATTTATTAGACTAGTCATATATCTGTACACAAAGGCTACTAATTAGGTCCCATGCTATATCATCATCTTAACAAAAACTTCAATTAGTAATACACATGCTGTGATAAGATTTGAGACCACATTGAGATGCTGAACAAGGTGAATTCATTATTTTTTAAATGAAGCTCCTGTTCTTCCAAACGAGAAGAAAGGATACTGAGGGTCAAAATTTTTCTGAATCACAGCTGGAAGATGCCAGGGTAGGCACGTGGAAACTTACTTGTAATTTTCTATTTAAATGTGCGAATGATAAAGGGAAAGGAAAATGGTAAAAAAAACAACCAGGCATGGGAGGAGAACGAACCTACAGCCTTTGCATTAGGCATGCGATGCACTAAGCACTGTACCACCGAGGCAGCATTCAACCGTCCACAATGGCCCCTCAGATTGTCGACGCTCGAACACGGCCGTAGTACCACAGTGGTTAGTATATCACATGCGTAATGTGAAGGTTATGGGTCCGTTCCCCAGCCACAGGTGGATATCTTTTAATCCACTTTCACTTACCTAGAATTTATCATTTCTATACTTCATATAAAAAACTTAAAACATGTTCCTGTATGCTTTCCTTGGCCTCATTATCTGCTGGCTTCTTCCAGTTCTGTTACTTCCAACACTTATACATATTCTAATCTGGTAAGTAAACAGTTTTGCATGATGCTGGAATGCAATATAAAACATTATTGCAGGGCCGTGTTATGTAGGATGCCTTACATTGCCCAGGCAAGGTGTATTAATGTCCATATGAAAAAAAAAACAATTCCCACTCTAGGCAGAAATGCTGTGTACTGCTGTGTGCAACAGGGTTTAACGAAAACAACTTGTTCAGAAATAAAGCCACCAAACAACGAGGAAATAGGAAAACTAGATGAAAATTTGTGCAGTTGCATGTTACAAAATTAGCACAGCAACAGATGAAGACATAATGAAGGAAGCACGAAGATGGTTTATTTTGGAAAACACGAGGCAATATACTTGAAAGATGCATATTAGCTTACACGTGGAGAAATATTGTTTATGTAGCAGCTAAACTACGCACAGGCCTAGAGCACACTGATACAAGGTGTCGAGCATGTAAATCTTATCATGCCCTTAAGTCAAAGAAACATGGCTGTTTCTCATGATTCGCTAGACATGGCTGGCTCACACAACTTAGCCACTTCTATATATGCCTTGTAATTACCAGGTGGTCTGTATGACATGCGCAAGCTTTAAATATGTATAAGTGCCACGTAGCTAGACAGCACCAAGGTAATGTCGTTTGCCATCGTTTTGAGGAAGTGAAACCAATTCTTGCATTTTTCGTAATTAGGTAATTAGTTATTAACAATTATTTAACTGATCAAATATTTTATTCAAAGCAAAAGTGTCAGTGCGAAAATTGTAGAGCATCCTGAAAAATTCCCAATCCAGCTTTCTACTGCTCAGTAGGTGCAACAAATTTTTTTTTTTCAAGCTTGAAAGAAGCCAGTGAACACATGCATGAAGTACCGTGCAGCTAACCGCTTGTGCACCTGAACACCATTTGGCTCTTCCTTTCATGCTTGAAAAAAACTTTTTGAAAAGAATATTTTAGGAATTGATTATTTATTATTGACTATGTATTAGGCAAAATGCATCAAATAGTGTGACTGCCACTTCCATTTTCGGCGACATGAATTGACTCCATTTGCATGTCCAAATCCAGCTATACATGGTGTGTGTTTTGAGCTGGTTCTGTAATTTAAACTGGTTTTGACTAATTGAAGCTTCACACCCTAATAATGGAATCAGCCTAAAAAGAAATTGGTACATAAACAGTCGCTGTCAGTACTGCATACTCCTTTAACTTAGTGCAAAGTGCTTGTGAGCCAAGAAGTCGGTAGTTCTAAGCAGTATTTCTCATTTTGACCTGGTGTTATAGCCCACTTACTATGATGCCATGCTGCTCAGTCATGCTGGTCCCAGCTTCAATCTAGGCCATGGCAGCTGCCCTCCAATTAGGGTAAAATGCAATAACGCTTATGCACTTAGATTCAGGTGTACATAAAAGAAGCCAGGTTCTCAAAACTTTAGGTTTCGAAATGTAAAAGCCCATAATTTTATTTTAAAATGTAAAGGTGCTTTATTAGGAGCAGGGGCATCATTTTGAGCTTTTACTGCACTGCCATGGCACCAAGAAGCTCCAAGTAAATAAAAACAATTTCTTAGACAATGTACATATCTTGCAAACATTTACAAACACTTCTCTGCATGCACCTCTGTTGCTGTTTTATTTAGATCCGTATGCCAAGGCGGGTTATGATGTTAGAACATGTTTCAAACTTTTTTTTACCGCTTTAAAGTTGTTGGTTATTTTGCATCTCACTGTGTGTCGAACGCACATTTCAGTGCATCAATTTCTTCAGAAAGTGCACTCCTCTTTATCTATTTGTGCATGCAAAAATGGTTCAGAACTGCTTTCTGAAGGTCTGTATAACAAGCAAAAAACAATTCTATGTAGGCTGCACAAAGAGAAAGGATTGGTTTGTAAATATGTTATTTAGTTCTTAAAAAAAGGAGGCAGCTGTCAGTGTTCTGTTCCAAAGTAAAAATTGCCCCTACCTGGCTCTGCTTCATTTTCCGATGTTGATGGTCCATTCGGGGGCACTCAACTGATAGGCTGAACTTTGGCGATGTCGGGTGTGCTGTCACCAGGCCCAAGGTCGATCGACATCCTCACCAAAAGTCGAGTCCAAACGCTATAAAAGAAATATCTAATCATTTTGCTGTCAGTTTTGTCATCTTGCGTGTTTCACACACTGCCGTCAGTGAAATATTTCGTCACTTGGATACTGAAAGAAATTCAAGCATTTTCTGGCAGCCAAGCTGATGATGATAATGTGTGGTAGTTTATGGCGCAAGGGCCAGGTTTGGCCAAAGAGCACCATGACAAGTGGTAATGTTGATGTATTATGGAAGATGTGACTTGGCTGTAAACTGGCCTAAAATTGTCGCTGTAAAGTGCGTAAAATCTACGTGCTATAAAATTATGGCGATGACTAATGACGAATAATATGAACATTAAAATCCATCGTGGAAGAATGATGCAAAATAGAAAATATATAGGATGGTAAAATTACTTGGAGCACTGCTGCCTCGCCAGAGCCCTTGAAACACAAGGGCCTAGAGGCATGTGCTATACGAAAGAGCTATCACAGCGGCATCCTCTGAAGAGAGGGCGGCAGCCAAGCTCAATACACAGTCAATGGAGAACATTAAAAAACAAATGCAGTTGTCACATTAGATTGATCAAGTACAGCAGAAATGGAAAATAAATCAGTGATACTGTGCCTGTTGGCTTTGAATGCAAGAAACGTAAAAACAGGAACTTGCAGCCACGCCACTTTGAATTTCCCGCGTTTGCTACACCTCACAAGTTTGGCATCGTCCGGTATTCGGGGATAGTACCCGCTTAAAAGCAAGATGAACGAGCGTCGGCATAAATTAACAGGATACTTAACCGGGCAATATTGGCGCATAAAACAACTCACGTAGCGAAGCTACTGTCAATTACCCGATGACGCATCTGCGGGTGGTGCGGTGTGGGCGAACAATTCAATAAGGAATGAGAGTTTCACTTGTTTCACGCCTACTAAGCTAAGACAGAATGTGAGTTTCTTACTAAACTATACTGGATATTTACGCTCCATATAAAACGCTGGAAATTTTGTTACGTCACATTGCATACATATAAGTGAGGAAATTGCTTTTAGTGTGTTCTGGCCAGAGGGCATGTAGCAGCAACCACTCTCATGCAACAAAAAGCATTAAACTGGTACTCGCGGCACGGAAAACAAACACATCCAGCGCCAACGTTACGCCTCTTCGAGTCAGAACTAAGCACGATCAAGCCAGTTTTCTAGCCTTCACAACGCCATGAACACGACCAACATCGAGCGAAACAACTCTCTGCGCTCGAAAATTATTACCGCTTCCATTTACATACCTATCGCAGCCACAAGCAAAAGTCGATGGGCTAGCTGTCCACAAGCCGCAGGTTAGACTGAAAGCAACACATTGCGGTAACGAAAAACAATTTCCACGCTGACTTAGCAGCCGCGGTGTGCTCTAAGTGCCAAAGTTCTCGTTTGCCGCTCGAAATTCACACCATGATGACGGGCACTGCATCTTTCACATGAAATATTTCACGCTTTGCTCCGGAGCTCAATAGGAGGGCGAAACGCATTTGCACGTACCTGAAATCCGCATGCCGGAAACCCGTCGACGCTTCCGAGAACGGGGCGCACAGCCATGCACCCGTACGGCGGCTTGACTTGGACGTGAGGCACTTCTATCAAACATTTCACATGCGACATGTTTCACACCGATTGCGCGAGCACCAGAAAATGACGCAGGCCGCATTGCGACGCCGAGCAGACGTGCAGCCACCGATGAGCTGTGTGCGCGGATTGCAGAGAACAAAACCATACGAAACGTTAGGCGCGAGAAGATGGCGGCTCTTGTTGCGGAGACGAAGCGAAGCAATGACGCGCGAATGAATGTTGCCAACTGTTGGTTCCTCGTTACGCCGGCGGTGGCGGCTTTAGTGGCGTGTGTTGCGGCTGTCTAATTTTGTATTTCTTTTCCCCAAACAGTATAGCTAAGATCAGTTCTTTGTTTGAATTTTAGCTGTGTCGTTTGGCATTGTCTTTGTCTTTTTATGCTATTAGGCGGCCAATTATGGCCTCTCAAGTTCGCGCGCGCCAGCTTCGCGCGCAAATCTCAGAGGCCATAAGACAACTCGTTAGGAGATGCCGTTATGGTCGTTGTTAACGTTTCATCATCCTTTCTTCAACTGAGATAGAAAGGTAGTGTCCCTTTTCCCGGGGTTGGGAGGGGGTGATCAAGACGGCATCGCTCAGCGGGGGAGTAGGTTGGTGTTGGTTCTTATCGCGAAATTCGCGAACCCTGCAATTTTTTTTATAACGTAAGCATTTCTGTATTTCCCCAACAAGAAAAACCATCCGTCCGTCAGTCCGTACAGCACGATATCTTTCAACATAGAACCCGCAGCAGCGAGTGAATTCACCTTCGTGCTAGCTCTCGCTTCAACGCGACCGAAGCGGCGAGAACACTGCGCTCACGAAGCTTTCAACTTATGCCGCACTATGCGCTTTTCGCAGATCACTTTCAAGATAGGTGTCCGCGCGTCTGTTTTCAAAGCGAAGTAAACGGTGAGAACACAGCGCGTGAAGTTTTCAGCAATGGGAACACTCTGTCCACAATGCAGTTCGCTTTCAAGATACGGTTCGCGCGGCCGTGCCACAAGCAGCCGCCGCCGGAGAACGGTTGATAATGGTTCGTCGCGGATGCGGAGGGCTAAAGAGCGATAACGGCTCAAAACGAACGGAACGTCACCAGCGCGCCTGGCCCCGCCACCTGCAGTACTTCGCTTGCGCCGCCGGCCAGAGCAGCTCGTGTCGCCGCGGCGCTGTCGCTTATACTTGTCGGATCAAGTCTCAAAACATTGATAACGACATGGACTGCGTGTAGATGAGGAAGAGTCACAATGCTTACGCACACGTAGACAAATCCGAGAGGAGTTGCTGTGTGATTTTTTTACTGGAAATCTACAGTCAGCGGTGGAACCCAGAGTTGACAATGCCTGTAAGAGGGGTGCCAAGCTTTTTTTTTTGTGTGTGAGAGAGTCTTGCCCAGCTCCCAAAGATCTGCTCAAGATAAGACTTGCTGATGGCTGTATGTGTTTTTTTTTTATTGTCGCATGCCCTCGAACCGCCACGAATCCTACAGTGTAATGGCATTAGAGCAGTATTCACGTCCAAAGGGAAATGCAGCCGGTAATTGGGCTGCCTAAGGTTTGCAGCCCGGCGGCAGCTGCCCTCCCGTCCCCCGTTTCCGTTGACAAGTTAGGGGGAGGGGTCTAGAGCAATCTTACACCCCCCTCCCCACAGTGGCGTAACCAGAAAACTTTTTCGTGTAAGGGGGGGGGGTAGTCCCAATGGACCGTGGAGCGGGAAGAAGCGGGGCCATTTCCATAGCAGCAAAAATTGTACTGTTTGTGAGCGTTACAAGCGCCCGGCGTGCCCCACTTTGCTACGCCGCTACTAGACAACCCCCCCCCCCCCCCCGCTCCCGCAATCGACGCAAATCGAGCTATCAGAACGTCCATGACACGCATGCATAACATAACATGAATTACATGCCGCGAGGATGGATGTCATGGATGGATGGATGTCATCATCATCATCAGGAGCAGCTTATTTTGACGTCCATCGCAGGACGGAAGCTTCTCCAGCGATCTCCAATACCCCTGTCTTGTGCTAACTGGTTCCACGTGTCTTCAAGTTTCCCAATTCCATCACGTCCACATTATTCTCTGCCGTCCTCGACTGTGCTTCCCTTCCCTTAGCACCCATTCTGCAGCTCCAGTAGACCAGCAGTTCTCTCCCTTGCGCATTGCAATGTCTGCCCAGCACGGCTTCTTCCTCTTAATGTCAACCAGAATATCAGCTATCCCCGTTCGCTTTCTAATCCACATCGCTGTCTTCCAGTCTATTATCATCATGCCTAATAATTTTCATTCCATCGCTCGTTGCACGGTCCTCAACGTCTTCCCAAGCTTCTTTGGTAACTTCCAAGTTTCGGCCCCATACGTTAGTAACGGTAGAAAGCAATGGTTAGCACTAAGCTCCCTGGTCATTATTTAGTAATGCCTGCCGTAAGCTCTCCAGCTAATGCTTTATTTTTGTTAATTTCCTTGATCAGAGGCCCCTGCGAGTAATTAACCTCAATAAACGTATTTCTGCGCAGGTTCTAGAGGCTCACTGCCGACCATGACATTCGTTCTCTCGCCAGGCTGCGGAACACTACTTTTCTCTTCTGCATACTAACTCTCAATCCGACTTACACTGTCTTCGACAAGTTCCTCAAACGTTTGTTGCAAATAGTCTGCAGCGTTGCTGAGTATGCCAATGTCATCTACAAACCGTAAGTTAGGGAGCTATTTACCGTTAGCCCTCACTCCTAACCATTCCCAGTCTAACTGGTTGCACACCTTTAAGTATTCAGTGATAGCATTGTAAATATTTTGCCATTGATCATATGAAGCCTTTTGCAATATCTGGCTATGCAAAGTCTGCGCGTTAGTGTCATTCGTTCGATATCAACATTCATGGGAAACTTCATTTTTGACCACTGTTCGGAGCCAGTGCGCTGCTGCCTAGGTGCCCCGATCTAATCATTCCAGCTATCTGATTCAAGCGCAGGTAGCGCGCGTTTCATGTATAGCCAATATAACGCCTTAACTGGCAATGTTCATTTATCATATACTGTAAGCTTGTTCACTTACTCCCTTATAATTAGGGTGTAAATTAGAAAGACTGGGGTGTTCCAAGGGTGGTTTCTTGTTGAACACCCTTTTTCGTTAAAAAAGGGTGTTTCAAGGGTGTTTACAAGGGTGAAAAAGATGAATACACCCGCATTACACCCATAAGGGTGTGAAAATTTTAAGAGTGTATGCTAGTTTTTTAACATGCATTGGGGCTTCTTTTAAGTTATGTTTAATAAGTCCGAGAGTACGATTTGAAGAGGCAAGGGTAAGGTTAATATGATTATTCCATGATAAGTTTGATTGAAGATTGATGCCAAGGTACTTGTAAGTAGTTGCGAGTTCCACAGGGTTGTTATCAAGGGAGTAGGTGGTTAGAATTCGTGGCCTATTGGTGAAAGACATGAGTTTAGTTTTGGAAATATTTAATGGCATTAACCAATTAGAACACCATGCACTTATTGCGTCCAGGTCAGTTTGTAGTAAGTGGCTATCGGTGTTGCTTGTTACACATCGGTAAACTACACAATCGTCTGCAAATAGTCTGATTTTAGATGAAACGCAACTGGGTAAATCATTAATATAAATTAGAAAGAGTAAAGGACCAAGTACGCTGCCTTGTGGAACTCCAGACGTAACATCAGCATAACATGAGTTGGAATTGTTAACTGATGTAAACTGAATTCTAGATGAGAGAAAATCGATGATCCATGCAATTATAGTAGGGTGAATGTTAAGCTGTGAAAGTTTAAGTACTAATCTACGGTGTGGAACACGGTCAAATGCCTTAGAAAAATCTAAAAATATTGCGTCAACTTGGAACCCGGCGTCTATTAGTGCGTGTATGTCGTTAATGAATCCGGCAAGTTGTGTGTCACATGAGTAGCCCTTGCGAAAACCGTGCTGATGCTTAAAAATAATGTTATGGTCTTCAAGGAAGTTGATTACTTGACTGTGTATGATATGTTCGAGTAATTTACAAATAGTGCTGGTTAAGGAGATGGGACGATAATTAAGGGGAGAAGCGCGATCACCTGATTTGAAAATGGGTATTATTTTAGCAATGCGCCAGTCATTAGGAATACCACCAGTTGATAGTGACTGGGAAAATAGAGCTGTTAACAGAGGACAAATACTATGCGATGTATTCTTTAAAATTTTATTGTTGAAACCTAGATGGTCGGCACTAGATGACATTTTAAGATTGGTTAGTAGAGATAAAACACCAGCCTCACTGATGTCTACCTCATGCATTGTGATTCCCACTAATGTCTTTAAAGTTGGCAATGAGTTAATGTTTTCATGAGTGAAAATTGTTACAAACGTATCATTAAGAAGTTGAGCGCAATCTGAATCGGTGATGGGAACACCAAAAGAATCAGTAAGAATGATGTCAGTGCGAATTGCAGGGTTCACCACACGCCAAAAGTGACGAGTATTAGTTTTTAGCATGGATGGTAAATCATGAGAAAAAAAGTTTTTGCGAGTGGATTTTAGTAATGCCTTATAAGCCTTTTCACATGCTTTGTGTTTATCATGAGCACTCGCTACACCAGTCAGCTTAGCCTGCCTGTAAAGTCTTTTCTTTTTGTTATTAAGCCGCCGAAGCTTGTTAGTAAACCATGGAGAACTGCTTTTGTAGGAAATGGATAACACAGGAATGTAGGTGTCAATGAGTGAACTGAGGGTGGCCTTAAACAGGACCCAGTCCTGTTCAATGGAACGGGAATGAAAATCCTGCAGAAATTGACCTGAAAATGTGGTTAATTCATTGTTAATTGCGTCAAAATTGGCTTTACCGTAGCACCTTATTTTCTTTTTGGTAATTCTTCTTTTGCTCACGCAAAAGTTAATGCATCCAGTTATGACATCATGGTCAGCGATGCCTGCTTCATGAGTTATGTCGGATAATATATCCGGATTATTAGTTAAAATTAAGTCTAGTATATTGGCAGAAGTTTCAGTGGATCGTGTTGGTTGACTAATAAGTTGGGTTAATGAAAAGTCAAGACAAGTGCTGAGAAAGGTATGTGCGGCCGCATCCGTGGCCGATACGGAGAGCGTCGACCAATCTATATTAGGAAAATTGATATCGCCAAATATGATAATCACCGACCTCGGAAAATTCGCGCACACCTCGCTCAACACACGATGATACTCTTCGGAAAACGCGCCAGACATGTCGGGTGGACGATAAAAAACGCCAATTATCACACCAAATGCAGCACCCTTCAGGGAAATCCAAATACATTCCAGAAAAGAATCGATAATGATGGGTGCGGCGATGAATTCTTCCTTTATCGCGATGAGCACACCGCCCCCTCTACGCTGTTGCCTATCACATCGAAAAAACTTGAAAGTGGATTCACTCGTAAAGATGTTATCGTGTATGGTGTTGTTAAGCCAGGTCACGGTAAGTAACACTAAAGAAGCCTGGAATGAATCGATGAGCGATGAGAGTGCAATACCATTAGCGATAACACTTCTAGCGTTGGTGTATAAAAAGAGAAATTTGTTATCAGTGCTAGAGTGCAATTTTACGGGTGATCCAGTAGATGAAACTGAGCTTAATGAAACAAAGGAGGAGGAACATCATTGATCCCTGCGCCTAGAAACAAGAACAGCCTGGCCTTCATTGGTGTTCCACTCGTAAACTTCATTGTTTAAGTGCAGTTTGTTGAAAACCAGACGCACTCGGTCTCCGTCTTTCTTCATAGTTCTCGAGAACTGGAGAAGTTTCCGTCGCTTTTCGCGAACTGCTTCCGAGTAATCTCGCGAGATGCTGAAGTTAGTGTTCTTCAACTTATGGCCGCGGCTCAGAACCAATTCAACTTCCTTCTCATTGAAAAATTTGGCTATGATAGGCCGCTTCTTCTCAGACGAAAAGCGGCCCACACGATGTGCTCTCGAAATCGACGTCACGGTAAGCCCAAGTTTTTCGGTACAGAAATTACTTACGAGTCGTTCTGACTCTTCCCAAGTTTCAGACCTCCCCGAATCTGTTAATCCATAAAAGAGAACGTTAGACCGTCTAGAGTGATTTTCGAGGTCGTCAATTTTTTCCTGTACGCCTACGAGACCGTTGTCACTGCTCGTGATGGACTGAGCACATGGGGCCGCTGCAACTTTCTGCTCTAGATCAAGGACACGCTTTGTCAGTTTTTCTAAATCATTCTTTAACTCAACGTGCATATGAAGCACCTTGTTCACAGATTCTTGCAGCGCAGAATTACTAGCTTCAACACGCAAGATAGAGCCAGCCACAAGGTCTAGCTTTTCCTCTTGAGCCTTGGTCATGGGTCCAGGGTTTAGCTCGACATCACCATCCAGAACAAGCAGGCACAACAGATACGATGCACAAGCGCGAACACTTTTCAAAACATGGGGTGGCCACGACACTGCTAAAAGACAGACATCATCGTCACGATAGGAATAAGCGTCATAGTAGCTAACCTGTACAAACATCAGCGGTGAGCGCAGGATCGCAGTGCCAGTGCCGTGGCCCAGGGCGGCGTTGGAATGCGTGCACGTTTGTACTGCCCGCTCAGCTGACTCAGTCCCACGTTGCCAGACGGAAAACTCTGCGGCGTCCAGAAGTGGCGGAGCATCCAGCAGAGGTGAAGTGGCAAAAAACGGTGTTGATAGACCGCAGTCCGTTGACGAAAGTGCGCCGAGCCAGGGGGAGCTTGTATCGCGGTGCCATTCACGGATGGGTGTCATCGGGACCGGTTGCATCGAAGAAACAGACCATGGCCGGCCCAGGAAAATCGGCAACAGGACCTGTACAAACATCAGCGGTGAGCGCAGGATCGCAGTGCCAGTCAAGAAAAGTAAAGGCCCCAAGACGGAGTCTTGTGGCATTACGCATGTGAGGGTTGACGAAGCAGATGAATAGTTACTGGTTGTGACATACTGAGTTCGATTAGAAAGAAACTCCTTATTCCAAGACAACACATTTGGGTCAATATTAAGCTGATTAAGTTTATGGCTAAGTAGGTTATGACATACGGTGTAGAAAGGTTTGGCCAAATCTATAAATATAGTCCATATGGAATCCTTGATCTAAGGCAGCAAACAAATCGTTAGTGAAACAAGGAAGTTGAGTATCGCATGAAAAAGTTTTTCTAAAACTGTCTTGAGATGGATGGAAGAACGAGTTGCTTTCCAGGAAATCGATGAGGTGCGAATATATTACGTGTTCTAAGAGTTTGCATGGAATGCTAGTTAATGAGATGAGTCGATAGTTCTCGGGACATACTGCGTTACCTGATTTCTGGACTGGAACTACCCTCGCCGTTTCCGAGTTTGTAGGAAACGATGAGCACTGTACTGACTGAGTGTATAGTTTAGACAGAATAATAGATGAAAATAATGCCGTACATCTTAACATTTTTGAATTAATGAGATCGGGACCTGCAGAAGCTGAGATCTTTTTATTATCAATCAAACGGTTAATACAAATCCAATCAAATAATATGGGATCCATAGCACAACACAAGGAATGATGGATATTCGGTAAATCGGCAATGTTATCATCACAAAAAATGAGGTAAACACTTCACTTAACACAGTGTAACACTGGTTTTCGTGAACATCACTGCCCTCAACATGAACGAACTGAATGGAGCCAGCTTTCTTGTCGGAAACAGTACTCCAGAATTTACGTGGGTTAGTTAGTAAGAGGGGTGGCAGTGTGACATTAAAATATGCTTTTTTGACGTTGCTAGCAGCATAAATGTACTCGGCTTTTACACGATGGTAAACATCCCAGCGATCGGCAAGATTGGTTTCTTTGGCACGGCGGAAAAGGTCAATGCACATGACTAGGTCGCATTTGCGTTGAAAACCAAGACGATATAGATAGACTCGATTGAAATAAAGAGACCCTGTTAAACATGAACCACCGGAACACTACCATTAAAAAACCCTGCAACAATGAAACCAAAACTGAACAAGCCGATATCCCCAAACCCCGCCCTAAGATCACAAGAACAACAACGCTTCTTCTTTCTGCTAAATTCTGGAAACAACTCTGAAACATGAACAACATCCTCGATAAATACTATCCAATTCTCGCGAGCAACCAGAAACTGAGCAAGACCATTTCCTACTCGTCCAGAGTAGTCTACTGACGCAACACTAACTTTAAGGACTTTATCACCAGCTTTGAAGCAACTGACGCTCCTGTTTCTGCACCAGATGTATCATGACCGCATACAAATATATACCGACCGTTCGACCTCACCTACCAGCTCAGCTGCCGCATTCCTCTTTCCAGCTCAGCAGAATACAGTTAAATTCAAATTGTGACACATGACTACATCTACGTCGGCCGAACTTGCAGCTCTCAATGCCGCTATGACGTACGTCACCGAAGAGTCGACAAAGGAATGCGTCGAGTTTTGCGACTCTAAGGTAGCTCTTCACAGTATCAAGCCTGCATTACATCACAGAACTTACAAGCAGATGATATCCGACATCAGCGAAGTACGCCACCATGCTCTGGAAACAGGGCAAAACATTATCTTTCAATGGATTCTTGCTCACTGTGGCATCGTCGGCAACAACTTTGCTGCCAAGGCTGCCCGGTCTGCCCACAAAGACACCCAGACGTGTCCAACAACTTTGGTGAGGTCAAACGCTGCAAGGGAACTTCGCCTGTTTACACGTCCAACTTTACAAGTCCCAAGATTTCTGGAGTTCAAGTGCCTTCAATTGCCGATTGCACAAACCTGTGCTAAGGCTGCAATTGCCATCTAGCCTTTCCCGAAGCCAAACAATCTTGCTGTGCTGCTTGTGGCTGGGAGTGGTGCTCACGAATGGCTACTCCTATCGTATGGGAATGGCCGAGAGCCCGGTGTGTGATTCCTGTAGGTCGAGGAAGCGACTGACCACCCATTGTGTGCCTGCCCTCGCAATGACGTTCAACGCCTTTCTCTGCGGACAGCTTCAAAGTGACTGGACTCAAGACTCAGTGAAAGATTCAGAGTCAATGATACTCGGACCATGGCCACACCCGTCACTGGCACGAAAAGCGATTCGTGCCCTAGTACACTATTTGAAGCCCACCGGCTTAAGAGACCGTTTATAGTGTCCATGCGCATCCTCCCACACGCACTCAGTGCTTACTCTCTCGCTCTTTTCCTCTTTCTATTACCGTTTCTCCCACACCCCGTGTAGGGTAGCAAACTGTGCGCGTGTGGTCGACCTCCCTGCCTTTCCTCTGCTTGCTTTATCTCTCTTTCTCTCTCTATTTCTGAATGATGTTCTTGTATAGGCCAGAGTAAGGACAAAGACGACGCCAACATCCGGTTTCTGTGGTCGCACCAGGTACTCTACATGTGCACATATACACTCCACTACGACAGTAAACAGGGGCCCTATAACGTAAAACTATTCCAATATGTTTCTATTCCAATATCCTGACGTCAAATTTGCGTAACCACCGACGCAAGCACCGGGCGGTCACCCATAGGGTTGTCTGAACAGACCAATCAAACGCTCTCCTCTTTCATAGGCGGTCCCTTTTGTTTGCTTGAAAAACGAATAACATTGCCTACACTGAGCGGCTTGTTGTATCTAATTGGCTGACAAGAGGCGAGGAGAACGCTCAAGTGGAGAGGGATTCACTAGGGCAGAGCCAGTTTACTGAAAACCGATAACCGGATGAAGAGGGTGGTGCCGGCGTCTGCGATTGGTCGGCTTTCCCTTACTTAGCTTGTGGTGGCTGGTCGAAAATCGCGGCGGCATGCAACGGAAGCTTAAGAATGACGCTAAAATTGACCCTCAGCAAAGAAGAGTTGGCAGAATGAGGTAGTAAACGTGTCGAAAGTGCTTAAAAACGTTACACGGTCACGGAAGAATTTTTTTACACGCAAATACACCCATGCTCTCCGGCAGGTGTGAGTAGCCAGCGTCTCAGCGATCGGCGGCAGCTATCTTTTATTCCTTTCGGAACGGGGCAGCCTGCGGCTATTCCGAAAAAAATTCAGTTTTGTTCGGCATATTAATGCATCTTTATCGCGTACACGTCACTTTGACGCGGTGAGTTCGTGCGGTTTTGTGACGTCGCGTGACAGGCAGGTGAAGTGGGTGCAGCCCGGAAACTTTTTACCAATAGCCGAGGGCTAATGGCGAAAAGGGGTCGAATGAGAAATAACTGTTTTTCTTTTTTCTCTCAAATCATGCATAATCAGTGTGCACACATCATATCAGATGGGGAGGTATTGCGGTTTTTTTAACGTCGCGTGACAGACAGGTGAAATGGGGGCTGGTCGAAAAAAGTTTTTGACCAATCGCGGAGGGCTGATAGAAGAATTGGAATAGAAAAGTTTGGAATAGTTTTACGTTATAGCGCCCCAGTATAGCATCGGCTTACCTTCAAAAGATAACTTGGTTTCACCTGCACGTCAAACAACGTAGTCTATCTTCTAAAGTGTGCTACTCGAGCCTGACTTAGGCGAGACTGGACGACAAATTCTTACAATACTCAACGATGCACAAACAGAATTTACCTAAAGCAGTAGCTAATTATTTCAACGACCGCGGCCGTATATTCGATAAAGCAACGTTCTATGTACTACAAGTTTCCGCTAACCTCACGAGAGGAAATATGCGGAATCATACCTTATGCTCAAGTTTGAGTGCCTATAACTAACGGAATTAAATTTCGCTTGTGGCAACTTAGAATCGCTAAAGCGTGTAACTAAAGACTGAAATTCTCATATCATTACCAGCGGCACAAAACACGTTATCACATGAGTTAACCGGGATTCTTAAGCCAACCTATCCCTCCGTTTTCAGCTCTTCCGCGTCTCTCCCCTACCACTCAATTTATTATTCCCTTCCACGCTTTTACGCATCTGTCAACCACAGGAGCCATTTTCGCATGTACACCTACCCCTTCCCTCTTTTTCTGCTTTCACCCTCCCATTTTCCTTCCATTTTTACAGCGCAGCTGTTATACGATAGTCTCTGGCGGTTCGTGTGCGCAGGCAAAAAAGATGGCGGCTGCCGCAGAGCTAAAAAAGCTAAAGGGCAAAGCAAAATTATTTCGCCGGGTATGCCCCAGCTGCGTTTATTCACGAGAATTGTCAAAACGTATTCTTATAAAAAATAGCGTAAGAAAAAAAGTAAAACCGGAATAGATACTGTTTAGCTTGGATTCCCGTGTAACGTAACCGGCTCTGTAGGCAAAGGACTTAACCTTATCTCCGTTGTCTTCCACCGGTGCTATGGGTAGGCCACGTGCGGTGAGTACTACTGAAGAAGAGCGAGCCTACGAAGAACACCGTCGTGAACAGAAGCGGCCTGAATGTGCGCGTAATACGGACGGCATATAATACGGACGAAGGTCGTGTCAAAAACGCCAAGCATATGCATCTTTGGTTGGATCACCCCTACTGACTCCACTCCCATCGTAATTGTAGGATATTACAACGTAGACGTGTCTCGGCCAGATGCAAAGTGGTTCGTGGCGCGTCTCTTGTAAAGGTTTGGCATTCAATGTTACACAAACATCCAGTGTCGCCACAGAGCCACTGGCCGTATATCATAGCGATCATAAAGCGGTAGTCACCTTGATGACCAAATAATAAATCCAAAAATGCAAAAAAGGTTAAAGAAAGCATCGAATGTGCAATTTAGGAAAACAACAAACAGTTTGTCAGGAAACGACATTTATTGTAGTATGTGTCCTTCATTTTCTATCAACATGTTTATAATCAATATATTTATAACCTACTTACAACCAGTACATCTATAACGGGAAATCTCGGAGACGACATGGATGAGTGGCTCAGCCACTATCAGCGGGCGAGCCGATCCAACTGTTGGAATGCCGCTAGCTTGTTGTCTAACCGGGGGTTGTTCCTTGATTTCACTGCGTTGGTATGGCTTGACAACCACGAAGAGACATTGACAATCTCGGAACTATTTGTGGAAGAAATTAGAAAATGCTTTGGAGACCCAGCAACAAAGAAGAAATGTGCAGAGCAGAGGTTGTCACAGACGGTTCAAGTCACCGGGGAGACTTGCAGAACGTACACTGAAGAGACACAGCCCAACTTCAATACATTGAACACGGATATATCGAATTATTGTGTATATCCAACACTTTCTACATCAGCTGGAAAATCGCATGCATTTTAATTTTTTTTATTTCGAACGGGGTGGACGTAAAATGGCTATATCGAACTCCGCCACCCCAGACATCATCGAGTATCGCTCGATGATCGTCACAATATATGCAGCTCCGCCGGTCGTCTGCCTTCATAGAGGGGAATGGCTCTCAATATTTTCTTTTCTGTAGTTCCTTCTTTCTTTCCTTTTTCTTAAAGCCCCACCAGCGCATTTTAATGTCTCAAAGAACAGAATACGTTTTTCGCACCGCCACCACACAGGGTCGCACCGCTTCTGTATACCGCCATGACGACGCCTATGCCAAACTACTGAAGCTAACGTCCCATGAAAGACCAAGCCGCTGCCTTCCACTACCCCATCTACTGCGCCTAGAGTCGTTGTCGCCACTTTAACGCCTCCTGAACTACCCGACGCCCTGCTGGTGCGCTAATCAATCATTCTTTCAACTCATGTATACTGGCGCACTGACCTGCTGACCATCTCTTCTAGAACCGAATATTGTGCTTCAAGGCTGCAAAAACGGGTGCACCCTTAAGAACATTTGCCTTCCCTTACAGTTGCTAACCTTATTAGTGATTATGTGTTCATGTCTTACCAAAATACGGGCAACTTCCGATTTCCAGGGGCTTGGCGTCTGCGCCGCCTTCATGCCGTGTAACTATAGCAATATTTCTTTCTCTACCTTTGCCACGATTTTCACGTATTGAGGTTAAGTTTCCACTGTTTACTCAAACTTACGGCGAGCCTTCTTGCAGCCAGCTGGCCTTATTATATTCTTAACGCCGGTGTGGCTCCTTTTTCTGGAATTTCACTTCCCGTGGAAATGGCCGACGTAACTTCATCGCAAGTAATTAGCGACCAAATGATCTCTTCTTTTTATCTTAGATGTAAAAACGTGAGCTGTCAGTTTTCCTTGGATTCGGGCTAGAATTCCAGGGAAATCTCTTGGAACAGCAACATCACGACGCCTAGATACGGAGTCTGTTTATAATGCAGGGCAGAAGCGGAATGTAGTCTGTCTTTGTTTTCGCATCCCTATGACGGCAGCAATAGTCCTTCTGAAAAAAAAAAGCTAGAGCACTTACGCACCTAACGCAGGTGCGTGTGGACTGTCCAGCTTCTTTGCGTCTTGCGCCGTCCGCTCCGGTGGCTTCGTGTTCGTGGCCGTCCAGGAAAAGTGGCAAACGAGCCGGAGGGACGCTGCATGGCCAGTACTCATGATGGCCGCAGGGATCCAGGCTTCCGGTAAGACAACGCCCATCACCTGGCAAACGCCAGCTCCCTTGTGAGCTGGAGCACTGTACTTCATGTATTCCTGCAATATGCAATATTGCTTGCTTTAGAAAGGCGTGGTGTGGAGGGGTTTTCGCAAAAACGTCTCTGTGATGAAAAGGTTCAGCATGAACTCTACAAAATTTGATCGCTCCTTCAAATCGTTCCTACACACCTATTCACAAAGGAAGAGTCGTTGTACAACTCTAAAATTGCAACTAAATTTAGCCACATCCAGCTTTCGGTAGACAAATTCTTGAAGTCAACAAAATCAAAAGACTACCCAAGTAGAACGCTGATTTTCCATTGAAAAACTGCTGTGTGTAAGAAGTCAACAATGCTCTGGGAAAATTATGCCAATGACCTAGAAACTGCAACACAATGATAAATAATCAATGGCACATTTAAAATTTAAGCGTGTATTTGAGACCCTTAATTCGTGTTGCTCTTCAGAACGATGTATAACTCAGGTGTATAATGTTGCTATGAAAAAAAAACCTTCAAGCAATATATATTCGCGATTCGTCGTATGGTTGATACATATTGACCATTGTACCCGTAATGTGTGCAGGTAAGCTTAACTGAGTCGCGTCGTTGAACACACTGCTGCACAAATGTAGACAGCGCTAGTTCTGAGGAAACCGGTAACGTGGAGAGAAATAATGAATGAAGGGAAAATCAGACATCCAACCGTTCGTAGCAATTGCGACAAAGGAAACCCATACGGGTTCCTTGAAAGGAAAGCCTCAGAGTTGAAAAAAAAAGTCGTCCTGGTCCGGGAGGTCCCGGACAAGGACAAATTTTTCTTCAACTGCGAGGCTTTTCTTTCGAGGAACCCGTATGGCTTTCCTTTGTCGCAATTGCTACGAACGGGTGGATGTCTGATTTTCCCTTTATTCAAAGGTAGACAGCGAGCCGCGCGTCTGAGCGTTTGCTTCCGTCGTACACCCCTAACGTCATCATGTAGCTTTCCGTCGCAATACATTTCTCACAGAGCTTGTTAACTTTCATAAAAGTACTTAAACGAATAGTTCTTCTGATGCTCTGATGCCTCCACAAAAACCTCCCTGAATCTTACGACCTTTTTCAGAGCTTCTACAGAAAGAGAAAACTGATTCTGCTGATGATCCTGACAGGCCACAGGATTGAATGTGGGCACAATACAAAACAGCGCATCTTGTGGAAACTCATGAAATATTCTAGTTGGAATACTTACGCTGGAATCTTCAAATGCGCTCCAAACGCAGAGCATGTAGTCACCCATGAAGTGCCATCAACTTTGCTTTGTGCACGGTCTCTGACTTAACTAACGCATCAGTACCGACATTACTGTGGCGTGCTCGCTTCATACTGTATAAGAGAGTAGGAGGTGAATCGAAGTTGTGTTATACGAATCATAACTGGGGTGCTTTAATTGCAGGCAGCTGGAGGTCAGAAGACCAGAACAAAGTGGTAATTAGGACCGCCATCTATAGGCGAATAATTGTTTTGAACTAAATCGCCGCTATAGGCAAGTGCTTCCAAGCGCACTCAGACATGGAATTGATTAGCGTTGAATGAAATAGGATGGAGACTGCGCAGCTGGCTCTCTGGGTGTACGGATGTTAGCACAGCTAACGCCACATTCTGCCCACACCACAATAGTGCACAAAATCTTTACGTCCTTTCGAAAAATTTGGTGCTCAATTTCTGCTGCGACCGGAATGGCGATAAAAATGCGGCGTTTGCTGCGCCACAATCGCGATTTCTTTGGCACATTAGCCGGTCAATTAGGACCGATGACGCCAATCACCAACAAACAAATAAATAACTGATTGACGGTTTCTCATGGTACAGCCGCTGACACCGTACAGTTTCCCACAAAAATTACAAGAGGGAACTCTGGATCTGGGGCGCTGTAAGGTGAAGCTATTCCAAACGATTGGCCAAGAAATGTGCGGGTCACCCCCCCCCCCCTTCACCTGTTACTCACGCGACCTCATGAAAAGTGCGATAGCTGCCCATATGAATTGACGTGTGCACCCTGATTACGCATGAATAGCGCGAATACAAGACAAAAATCAACATGTTACACTCCAGTAACACATGAAATCCAAAATGTGCTGCAAACGTGGTAAGGCGTTATCTGATTAGAGGGGTCAGACTTCTTGCAAGACATAATGAGCTGCAGTGTGAAGTAAACCTATTCTGCTGTGGGTCGATTTCCTCAACGCCACATGCGAGCTCCCAATGCACTGTCTAAATCTTATTTCGTTCTCTCTTTCTCGCACTTTGTTGTCTTTGTCTTTGTTCTCTCTTTGTCCTTTCATTCCTCCTTCCTTTCTTTTTTTCGTTTGCTATTTCATATACAGCTAATGTACCTTTGCTTGCTTAAGGGGTATAAGCCATTCCTGATATTGATGTTTCCTTTCTTTCTTTACTGGGTTCTTTTACTTTTTTTGTGTTTCGTGTCTTAATTCATATTAAGCCATTGAATCTTTTCTTGTTTATGGGGGTATGAGCCACACTGGATTATGTTTTTTTTTTAGGTATGAGCTATTGCTGCTGATGATATTTTTTGTACCACTCGTCAATTTTTTGAACCACTCGACCTCATGATAATATTTATTTACCCATCCAACTAGACGCCGCTTTTTTCGGGTATTAGCCATTGCAATGAGCCACCTAAGGCTTTCGCCTTAATAATTATTACTGATTCGGTGCCTTTTCGCCATAAGCTCTCTGCAATTGGTCGAAATTGCTTGTGCCCACGCGGCGCCACAACACCGCGAAAAATCACCGCATCAAAGGGCCGTGCCTGCGTTAAAGATGCATTAATGTGCTGAATTTAATTGAATATTTTTCAGAATAGCCGGAGACTGCCCCGTTCCGAAAGGGATGGAGGATGGCTGCGCGCCGATTGCTCAGGCACTGGCTATTCGTACCTGCCAGCGAGCATGGATTTACTTGCGTATAATAAACTTTTTGGGTGGAAATATACGGTTGTCAAGCCCTTTCGGCACGTATACATCACTCCGCAAACTTTTCTTTCTTGAGGATCCAATTTAGCGACATTCTGAACTTTCCATTGCACGCCGCCATTTTCGACCAACCAAGGCAAGCTAAGTAAGGGGAAACGGAGCAATCGCAGACGCCGACCTCATACAGTTTCATCCAATAATTACTAGAGGAAACTCTGGTGCTAGTGTCTACGCCAGCTGCAGTGCCAGTGGTTGCCCAAGCATGGAAATTATGGGAAGTACATGGATTTGCCTAAGCTTCCTCCTTCTGGCTTCATGCGGCTTCGTGACTTTGTAAACTCGTCCTTTTCAGCATTGTACTGTGCCACAAAAAACTAAATAAACATTATTAAAGTTGTCCAACGGCATTATTCGAGCACAGGACCTCCAGCACAAAAGCCTGATATTGAAACCATTAAGCCACAGTCGCAGGTATTGACAAGCGACGTGAAATGCCCTTATGAATTTATCGCGGGCATGCCAGCGCCTTGAGACTCTTGGCGCGTTTTCATTTGGTCACCTCGACGAGCTCAATAGTTGCAATTAATAGTGATTGTGCGTGTTCGCAGTGTCTTCTGCATTTGGAAGGGTATAGATTGCTCCGAAAGTTTCGACAACGAAGGCATAAAAAACATAATAAACAAAACCACAGGACCGCCTGAATCCACAAGTACGCAGATAAGGCGAATCCACATACTTCCTCATCCCCATGGTGGGTCAACGAGTGCAGCGCCAGAGTTCCCTCTAGCGTATTGTTGGAAACTTCCTCCTCCGGTTATCGATTTTCGCTGCGCTTGCTCGGCCCTATCGAAGCCCTCTCCACCTCAGCATGCTCCTCGCTTCTTCTCTACCAATCCGGTAAGAAAAACCGCTCCGTGTACGCAAGTTTATTCGTTTGGAAAGCAAATAAACTTCACCTCCTGTAAACTAGGAGACTGCTTGATTAGGCTCTTCAGACAACGCTGCGGGTCACCGCCCAATAGCTTGCTTCAGCGGTTACGTAAATTTGTCGTTGTGATATTTGAATAAACATAGATTGGAATAGATTTACGTATAATGCCCCTGTAATCTTGGTGGTTCAGCCAACATGGAAAGAATGGCTAGTATTAATAATAATAAATAACAATATCTTTATTCATGAAAAGAAGTGGTACAAAGTGCCAAGGCATTAGGAATAAAAGTTGCTACAAAAAAGCAACTTGAACGGTCCTAATAACCAGAAGATCCAAAAGGCAGCAGACAGCTAGGAGCGAGAAAGAAAAGAAAGAAAGAGGAACAACGAAAATAGAGAAAGGAGAGGGAGAGTAAGGCCATATAGCACATAGATCTCATTTAAACAAACTTGCTTCGCGCATCAAACAGCTCGGCAAAAAGAAACAATATTGATATATTGATACGCACAACTCTTAAATAAAGTTAGGTATGCAGTCAGACCCAATTTTTGGGGCAATGGAATCTATACAGTTCTCTGCCAGGGCAATTAGTTACATCGATGGACGCAGATCTGAGATTATTCAGCAAAGTTTGGAGAGTGTAACAAATGATCTGGTTACCATGAGTTGAACGCACATGCGGCACATGCCAGTATTCCGGGGACCTGGTGATATAACATGGGATGCTTTGTTTTAATCTAACCAGATATGAAACAAGGCTTAAAGGGGCCCTGAACCATCCATCGGGCTTGGTGAAATAACATAGTCCGCGGGTAGCATACGCTGTTGTGAACATCTCAGCCAAGTTCGGCTATCGTACACGGTCCCTGGAGCTCGCAAGCGGAGCGCGAAGTCCCCTTTTTCTCAAACTCTCTTTCTTCAAAAACCCCATCGTCCTCGCTGCTTTCTGTGTGCTTTATTTCGTCATAAAGCACGCGCCAATACACGGCTGTTAGTGGTCGCGCTGCGCGCGGCTACACCGCGGCCGCCGCGAGGTGCCGCCAGCAGTCCAGTGATTAAGCGCACTGCGACTCTCTGAGGACAGCCGCGTTTGGCTTACGTTTAGCGCGGCATAGGCACCTAATCGGAAAATATAGCTGCGCGCCAAGGTGACGTTTCCGCCGTAGCCTTCGCAGTTCAAGGCATTGGAGGAGGAAGGGGAGCACAGTTGAGACCGTGTTTGCCGATGACTCCACTTCTGCTGAACGCACTGAAGTACTTTTTGCGGCAAAGTGTTTCTGAAATAGGCTGTCTTCACTTCAAATGTCTTTCTCCACTTCGATAAAAAGTGGTTCAGAGTCCCTTCAAGTTATCTTGGTTTCTTTCAGGTATCCAAAACCAAAGCGGTATGTAAACATATCACTGACATTAATTACGCAAAGTTATTTAAATAGGGGCCCAGATGGGGTGTCAATGGGCCTATCACTAATTAGGCGCACAATTTTCTTTTTTGTTACAAGGAAACGAATAATATCTGTAAGAGGTGTGGTTCCCTCTAAGGCAACAATAATGAAGGTGGCTCGCAAGCAAAGCAATATAAATGAACACTTTAATCTTCCGAGGCACGTAGCGAAGGCAGAAAACGCGTCCAGTAATATGGGAGAGTTTGCCTGCAAGAAAATGAATGCAATCGCTCCAGCTCATATTTTTATCCACAAAGACGCCAAGTGTTTTCACAGAAAGGACGAGTTCAATTTTGGAAGGCCCTAACACTACGTCCCTACAAAAACACATATTCTGATTCTTCGCTTGAAATAAAACTGCCTTTGTTTTATGAGCGTTAATCTTAAGACCATTTTCTAGAGAGAGACCAGAAATATATTTTTTTTCCAAACAAAAGTTAGCTACTGATACTAGCTCCGGAGCATTATTGGACGAAAACAGGACAGTAGTGTCGTCCGCATAGATTATGAATTTGGCATCAGGATCAATATTAACGAGATCATTGACGTAAAGATTAAACAGAAGAAGCGCAAGGATACTGCCCTGGGGAACACGTACATGAATTTGCTTAAACATCGTCCTTCTTGTTTCGAACGGCTTAGTGATTATGTGGACTAATAATTTTGGATGAGCTATAGGGTTATAAAGGCTGTTATTGGCAATGATTATTCATCTGCGCAGAGTTGTTTTGCCTTTTGAGCTTGAAAAAGCAGGATTGCTTCGAAATTTAGGCGCGCAATAACCAAAGTGCAGTAAACATAGCCATATCAACGTATCGATCCACAAACTAGAACATTGACCAAAACTGTGTACAAACCGTGATTCCGATCAACGATCGCAACTCTAGAGTTCCTTTTCGTAAATATAGTTGGAAACTCTATGGCTGACGCAGAACTACTGCAAACTGAATGCTCTTTTAAAACTAGCATTAAAGTTCCCATACTTGCGTTGACCGACGCAGTAAGCGGCTGCCGCAGAAGCTCCATGCAGACATCTCAGGCGCCGTTAATTCTGTTGCTGGCTTTTGTAAAATACGCAGGGGTGCTCTCGGGGCCACTTGCGCAGCGCTTCACCGTGAGGCCGGTGGCCATTGCGGGAAGCATCATGGCTTCAGTTGGTCTCATCCTCTCATTCTTCGCAACCAGCACAGCCGTACTCACCCTTACGCTTGGTGCCATACACGGTAAATTGGAATTGTGCCGTACTGGTTCATTAAACATAAACGTCATTTCTTCCTCGCGTTCGTTTTACGCATCTCACAGTTTTTATACCTTGATGTGTCGGGTAAAGAGCTTTAGTTTAATATGCTGCGCTTCAGACCTCTATATCCGTAGTAATTACGCCTAATTACCTCTATAAGCTTTGCTTTCTACCGTACAGCTTGGTAAATATTTAATGTGCTTATGTTACGGGAGCCAACAAACTGTTATTTCAGGGCAAGTAATGTTTCTTATAAGGATATGAGTTCTGTGTTTTACGTTATGAAGCACGTCTCCCAGTCAGTCGGATTCCTCGTTTTCACTATCGGCAGCCCTACAGAGAATGATCAATTCTTTTAAAGATTACAGAGAAATTTACTTTGGTCTTGTTTACTAATTATTGCACCGAAGTGGCTTTTTAATTTCAGTACCTTGAAAGAGGCTTGCGTAGAGTAATTGTTTTAGAAACATAATGTTAGCAAAACCAGGGGTGTGCGAAACTTCGAAACTTTAGGATACGAATCGAATATTCACTGTTTGCAAACGCGAATATATTTCAAATAATTCTCGAATATGTTGAGACGTCAGCTGCACACAAGCATAAACTTTGAGCGAAATTCCAGCAAATGTTCACCCCCGTGGCTATATCTACGTAGACACGACACATGAGATCGTGCGTTGTGGAGCAGGCTACGTCGCTTAGGTAGCCATAGATTACAGGCTACAGAGCAATTATTCGCGCTTTATGTAGGCGTTAATTATAATGCCCCATTCGTGTTTTTAATAAGCAACGCTTCATAACGTTCTATGTAGTGAAAGAATCTTGCTAACCTTGAGAATAGCAAAATGAGAACCCTGTGATCACCATTCCAAAACAATTCGAAAATTATTCGATCTTGATTCCCTCCTGGCTCGATTCTATTCGTATTTGATTTGGTCTGAAAAACCACTGTTCGCTGACCCTCAAGCAATACAACAGTAATGACAGATTTCTATTTTCTCATTTCAGGAATTGGTGCTGGCATGGTCATAATGAGTCAGCCAATGTGTCTGGTGCAGCACTTCATTATACACAAGGGCCTCGCTACGGGCCTGAACTTCGCTGGATCGGCGTTGGCGTTCTTCGTTTTCCCCATGCTCATGGAGGTCCTTACGGAGGTGTATGGCTTCGGAAGCGCCATTCTTTTATTCGGTGCCATCTCACTAAACGCCACAGCTTTTACCCTGTTCGTCCGCCAGCCAGATTGGCTGGGGCCATGCACACTTGTCACCAAGGGTGACAAGACCAGCCACCAATGTGGCGGCAGGTCCAGTGTTACCGCTACACCGAGTGTTTCGAAGACATGCGAAATCAATGTGCGTCCAGGCAATGCACCAAAAACCTACGACACAGCAAGGGAAGGTCAGAAGATTTCCTCCACTGGCGATGAGCCTAAACAGAACAGCAATCTTCAAAGGTGGGAAACGACCCAAACAACTTTGATTGCACCTGATGAGCCCATGACCATAAAGTTCATGTCCAGGCGAGTGTCCATGAGTGCTGTCTTCGAGTCAGTTGCGAACGCAGTAGAAATCATTAAAAAGTTCAAGAAGTGTCCTGAACCTGGTTCACTACGCCACGGTCTGACTGTCGTCAAGGAGCCCATCTTCTACTTGATCTTGTACACGTTTTTGTGCTACAGTTTGACGTTCGACTGCTACAGTTCTCTGCTCGTAGACTTTGCCGTCGGCAAAGGAATTGCCGTGCGAAGCGCTGTCACCATGACATCGATCACTGCCTTGGTAGACCTTGCTGCTCGCCTTCTGCTTCCCAGCATAGCCGACAGGGGCATACTATCGAGAGTGTGTATGCTGGTTTTTGTTAAGCTTACCATCACGATCGTTATGTTTCTGCTCCCTCACGTGAGTTCGTACGGCGTCATCTTCGCTCTCGCCAGCTGTATTGGACTGTACGTAGGATGCGTGGTTGTGATGTGCTCGGTGCTGATAGCGGAATTCCTGGGCGTCGATCGCGTGCCGCTTACCTATGGCCTTGTCACGGGAGTGACAGGACTGACTGCATTTGCCAAACCACCACTCATTGGTAGGTGTTCATTAAACTTCTTTTAAACGATTGCTCAATTCTCCCATTTCTTCATTCAATTAGTGGGTCTTTCGAGGTCTTGTGTTGGTGGTTGCAATACTGAGACTGATATATTATTCAGTTAGGAGACAGATGCGCACTCATGGAGGCCTACGACTTCATGTGACCTAAAATGGCACACAGGAAAGAAACGTTAACAGTGCTTCTAGTGCAGGGGCAATATAGCTTTTGAATTAGCCGTTTTCCTGTCTGCATGCATGAAAACGGCTCAGCGATCACTCAGAAAGCGGTTCAGTGGTCGATGTAAATAGCAGTATGAGAGCCGTGCAGTATGAAAATGAGAGCCGTGCAAGTCCGCCATGCTGTTGGGCGTTTATATCCAAAGCAGGCGAGCTGATGCCATCGTCATTCTTTGTATCCATTACTTTTCTCGTATATTTAGTAACCTCAACACTAGAGTGCTCTTCTGCGCAACACACAGAGAAATATATTACTCCTTGTGCTTTTGCCCATTACCAAAAAAAAGAAGTACGCACTCTTGCTCTGTGCGTTCCACTTCATAGCGAAACAAACAAAATATAAGAATCCAGGTCATGTGTCTTAGACCTCTGGGTCATGCCTCTGGATGGGAGTTCTCCCCACCTGCATGGGGTCCGTCACGGGCAACGTGCGCGTGGAGAAAGATCCCTACACGGCTTAGCGGGGAGCTCATGCTGCGTGTCGGGAGTCGTTGGACGGCAGCTGAAATTAGGGGGGAACAAGGTGAACCTGACGCGTACCTGAATCAAGTACCCGTCAAAATAATCGCATGCTGTCAACCCCCTCCTGCCCTGCCAATGTGTGGAATGTGCCTGGCGAGCAGAATTGGGGGTAAGTCTGCAAGAGAAGTAAAGCGGTCACTGCTTTTTCAGCGCTTGCGGTTACTGTGAAGCTGCAAGTGGCGATTATAGGGTGGTGTTGAGGAAAGGCCAGCCATGGTCTTGCTGCGGTGCTCGGTAGAGCAGACAGGCGTTGGTGTCACCAACTCTGTATTTAGTTCCATGTTTGATGTGTGCACGTGGTATGCACCTACCTGTACACATAAAAGATTGCTGTTGCACTCCACTATTTAGAAATCCATCCATTTTAAACAAGCCTAATGGCATTCTGGCGAGAGAAATTATTCAGGTTGGCCAGATATACGCACCATCTGCCACGTGTGTCAGTGTCCCGTCAGTTGCCTTGACGGATAAAGAAATTAGATTTCTCCTTGGGCGTTAGTATTTTTTGCATGTGATTATGCTTGAGCTTTGTATCACTCTATTGACTGCGCATGTGCTGCCGCCCGCTCCCTGGAAAACTTTTCATTAAACACCAGTTGCAAGTGGCCTCTGTCTTGCCCACTCCGTTACTTCACGCCCGTATTTCCGTTTAATGACACTGCACGGGACGTAGACACGCGCTAATTGCTTCGAATTTTGGTAGAAATGTTTATTTCTGCAATACTATCAATGTATAGTTGATTAAAAATGCGCACTCAAGAAGAAGAGCAAGAGAGAAAAGTTTTATTATTACGGTTGTGCAAACTTCCTCTTATGTGGCACCCGAAGTTCAGGGCCCCGTTGGCTCGCCCCCCGCTGCAGCGTCACTGCGCTCAAAGGCACAATCAGACACAATCGGCATTGCTCGCCGCCCATTTTTCAGTCGTCATCAACTTCCTCTGTATGTCCGCTGTACAACGAAGGCCCAAGTTACCTCCGACTACCCCTGTCTTGCGCCAGATGGGCACACTTTTAATGCTTGCACATTTCCTAATTTCACCACTCCAACTAGTTTCTTGCCGTCGGTGAGTACGCGCACCTGGCCTTGGCATTCATTCCGTAACATTTATTAGATCCATACCTCCTCCGCACATCACATAACCGATACAGTTTAATCCCTGCCTCTTTATGTCAACTAGTTATCAATCAGTTAACAATCAGTTAACCATACTTGCTTTCTAATCTACATTGCTTTCTGATCTCCCTACATATGAGCCCTGTGCCTATTATTTTCTTTACAACACTCGTTGCGCCGTCTTTACATGTTTCTCGCGCTTCTTGTTGACCTACAAGTTTTTGCCTTTCGGGCTATATCGGAAGATCTCCATGACAGTTTACTTTTCAATGATAGCAGTAAGCTGCCGGTAATGGTTTGGTAATGCCTCCGACTGATAGCGATGTTTTGAGTAAAGGATGTGCGCCACACGTACATTTAGTTCACTCACAATATTTATGACGAAAACGCATAGTATTAAGCGATTTAACGTACTGAAGTACCGCGTGGTCGGAAGGAAGAGGAGTGGCTTTTCTAAAATGCTCGTCGGTATCATAGCGCTGTATTACATACGCTGACAGAATGTCAGCGTAGGAATGGTAATTATGGAAGCCTTTAGGTATGTACGTTCCATTAGTGTCCACAAACCAATAATATACGCTATCATTCAATGGCCTGAAAGCAAGATGGCATCGTAATCTCTAAAAATAACAGACCAATTCACATTGTACGTAGGTCGCGTTTTCTTTCAATGCACCATTTTACAAACTAAGAAAGTCGGCGCTTGCATGGAGAGACACGAAAAAGGGCGTCTTCTGCCCATTTCTCTTTTTTTTTCAATTCATATAAAATAACGTTTTCATGATCATGTCTGCAGGGAGTGATTGTCGTTTATAAGCATGCTCTTGCACAAATTCTAGAGGCTGACTGCCAATCACGAATTCTGCTTCTCAAGTGCAATTATAGACGTCAAATTGGAACTGAAATAATACGCCTGCACGGCATTTTTCTTTCAGGGTACTTCCGTGATCGAACGGGTTCTTACGACGCGGTCTTCCAGTTGTGTGGGTTGCTGCAGTTGATTTGCTTTCTGCTGTGGCTCAGCGTCTGCGTGGCTGAAAGGTTCTCCAAGCGGCGCAAATGGTCTCCCAAGGACGAGCTGAACAGGGCTGCGATGCATGTGTGCAAGTTTGTCTATTTACCCGGTGCTGGCTTTTCAGTGTGCAGTGGCAGTCCCTGTGACCTGAGAGACGACCAAAAAGTTCGTAAACCGAGTATGGTAACGACTCTGTGCGAGAGAAGCTGCAGTGTAGCAGGCCTTTCCTAGGAAACAAATTGCGATTGCCCGGTGGGGACTACTACTCTATAGTCGTCATCCGGTAACATTTGTGATAGGCGTGTAATATTAGAATTGTGGACGCAGACTGGCACCTGAAAGTACTGCACCACTGATCGAGAATTCTAAGCCATCTCACTCAGACGGACGGAAAAATGACCAGTCACAAGAGGGTGCCTTAACGCCACCGCAACTGTACCTGCATGTAGGAGGCTGTTTGTGACAGTGATATGAAATAAGGCTGTGCTGTGCCGCGTTGTATAAGCATGTGACATGTGATGACAGAAAAAGGCCAATAAAGCGGTGCAACTGTTTCAATGCTTAACTACGTCAAAAGCGCAGGACAGAGATCTGTTCTGTCCCCTCTAGTTTTTCCTAAGCTTTCTATGTGCTATGACAGTGCTACAAAGAATGCGTCACCATGTAGCCCGTAAGAAAACAATACTAACCGCCTTTCCTATGACTTTTTTGTGATCTCATATGGTAGACAGGTGTGCCTAGCGCGCTTTACGAATTTAATTACCAAAGTAGCTTTAAATTACCTTTAATTGCGTGGCCGGGATTACGATGTGTTACTTACACTGATGACCCGCTCTTGGATTCACAACTTTGAAAGCATCGAGCCGGTGATTTCGGAGAAGGGGAGCAATAATAGTTACATTAAGGCAGTTTCCTTGCATTGCACTGTGACAGTGCGCTTGAACTGTGGTTGCGCGCCGCGGGTGAAGTTCTGTACAAAATGCAAAAGCGATAACACCGTCGCCGCGCGCCGTATGCTGTATGTGCGAGGGTGAGCCGAGGATCGCAGCTGCATCTCGCGTGCGCAAGGGAAGAAAGTGGGGAGGAAGCGCACCGTCTTCCGTCGCGCTCAAGAAACCCGAAGGTAGGGTGGGGGACGGGGGGCTGTGCTTGGGCAGCCCCTGCGTAAGCAGCGGACGACCGCGGTCGCGCGCGCTTTATCTCGAAAGCGATCTGCTTTCGGGCGGAGTCTAGGTTGGCCGTCGGCTCGTAACTTTGCGTGCGCTGTGTTCTCTCTTCTCATTTTTCGTTGAAGCGGCAGGCTGCATGACGGTCCCTTTGCTCTCTGCTGCTGCCGCGCTTGATTACGCCAGCGCTTTGATAGCGACTGCCCGCGATCGTTGAGTGGTAGGTGTGCATGTTTGCCTGTGTGCGCGTCTGTTAGTTACTAGGCGACTGTTTACAAATTTATATTGCCGATAAAGCTACTGTTCTTACTCATTATCGCCGTCTACTAATTTGCTATCGCAATCAATACTTCGTCTTTCAGGCGAAACTGCGACTTTTCTTCTTATTCTGCCAATTTTAACAGTGTGCTTTTAATACTTTTACGCATGGATTACCTTTTGCTTTCTTCTATAGATATAAGATCACCATAGGTGCGCTTAGATATAAAGGAGGCCTCTATAGAAATTTAGCGCTTGCTGCTGGCAAACTTTCCGAACGAAACAGAACCTTTACTCAAGCAGAAAAATATTACATTTTCCTTGTCATTGATGACGTTCTTACAATGCGTAAAGATGTTGCATATAAGCAATTAACTTTGTATAGAAAGGAAGTGAATGTTAAGCAGTGTTGGTGTACAATTCGTTCTGAATGGCATAAACGAATATGTAGGTGTAATGGTCACCTTATGTAGAGATTCTGATCAGACGTTTTCAAGGAGAATATTTACACGAAAGCAAATAATAATTCTTATTGATGTCAAGACTATTTACTTCGAGTGAAATCACATAATTACATTTTTCCTTGCCGGCCTACGTGTCCAATCTGCTGCCCCTTTACTACTTAGACGCAATTCCACGTAATAGTCCTGCGGAAAACCGCAAGGTGTAGAGAAATAATTATTAAATGAAAAATGAGACGTCAGCTCAATCGCGGCATTTGCTACAAAGGAAACGCATACGGGCTCCTCGAAAGAAAAGCCTCGCAGTTCAAATATTCGTCCTGGTCCGGGACACGAAACTGGGACCACCTCCTTTCCAGGGCAGCCACTCTACGACCTGAGCTAAACCAGGCGGCTAGCGAATGGCAGGGCAAAATCGAACTTGTCAACAACTTGAAGCAGAGGCAATAGTTTCACGTATTAGTTCTGCGGAAAGCCGCAAGGTGGAGAGCAGCAATTAAAGGGAAAATGAGACGTCCACCCAATCGTAGCATTTGCTATACAGAAAACCTATACGAGTTCCTTTGTCCACCCGATCGTAGCAAATGCTACGACTGGGTGGACGTCTCATTTTCCCTTTATTATTTACACATACCTCATACAGAACCTAAAAGGCGTACAACGCATTACAAAAGCTCAAAAAATTAAGCAGGTGCATGACAGGCATGCTACAAATCTCAGCCATGGCAACAAACAAGGATGGTTGATTTGCGACCATTTGATGCTGCCAGAATCATGCATGCATGTTCTGTTTTGATTCCTTTCTCCTATCCTTATATGAAAAATAGGTTGCCACAGGATGCACAGGGTTATTGAACTATTGTAAGCTCTACTCAGGTTATTTCAGTGAGTTGGGTATGGGCTTCGTGTTCGGTGTTATTTTTGTAGTGACAACATAGCTGGATAATGGGCAGTCCCATTTTAGGAAATTGAAGAATAGATGACAAAACATAAACAGATGGCAAAAACGTGTACTTTGAAATCAAAGCCAGAATATCAAGCTAATAAGCTTCATAATGAGTACAGTAATCTCACGCTACGAAAGCAAAACGGGGGCATTCCCGGCATTTTGTACACGTCGCGCCTACGTCAAGCCTCGGAGAAAACGTCGGAATGTCCAAAATAGAGCCGCAGCTTGCTGCCTTTGATGATTGTCTCTGACGATGCTGGGTAACTCTAGTGAAAATGACAAAAACGAGACAAATAAACGGTTTACGACGCTGCTTCAGCTCAGGTCTCGCGTCGCCGCTTTGCTTCGAGCAAGCGCCATGTTTGCCTTGAAGACGTCAGAGCACCGCATCCGCCTAGGACCAGTCAATGCGAGATGACCAGGCATGCGGAATGAAAAGTCTCCAACGTTTATGAAGAACACCGTCCAGTGATCCTCAAGGCGAAGGGGAGCACCCATACAAGGTGCGGAATAAAGGGTGGATTGAGCGAGTTGGGGCCATTGGTGTGTGCCCAGTTGCTACCATGACAATATCGAACATTCCTAGTAGTATTGTTGAAGCAAATTTATGAAAAGCTTTTTAAATAGACACCATCGTAGTAAACATGCGCAAAACACGTTCACAATGTTGAATAATTGCCTTTTCGACAGTAACAAGATTGCAAATACGTATCTTAGTTAGTGCCTTGGACTAACAAAGAATGATTCAGCTCCGAGTTGAGCAGAGCACAGTACATACTGAGTTTTATTTGCAGCGGAAGTACCAATCTGTATTGGCGAACTGCACCCGTAATTATTGATAGGTTTGTACACACTTGAATTACGCGACTGTCTCAGTTCAAATGGCGGGAGAACGTACAACCAATAATCTTGTGCTCGCTTACAAATGTATTCCTGTCGCAGCAATAAATATTACTTAGAAGCATAAATGCTTCATTTGACGCGCGAAGTATTACGATTTTTGCTTGTATTGAATTAGGTTCTGGCAATTTTCTTGTGACAATTTCAGACAACCAGACAGAAATTAGGTGTAATGTACTAATAAGTAATTAGCGCAAGTTTTAGAAAAGAGCATAGTGTTGTCCTCAGTGATGAACTTTGCTTTTTGACCAAAGTTTATGAAGTCATTGGCATACATATTACATATAGTGTGTCCTAACAAGTTTCTATGCGACACACCACGATAAAGTGCTAACAGGGATGGTCTGTCATTACCTATACACAATCACTGCTTTGCTTCGAAGGTAAGACATGCATAATGACAACTGTATAACTCTGAAGGTAATTCATTAGAATTAGTGAACGAGAGAACTTATTCTGGGGAATAAGAAGCGTTTGTAAAATCTGGAAAGAGTCCTATTGTAAACAAGTTCGGCAACCTTAGCTAATACATTTTCCTAATATTGAAATGTAGTAAAGCTGTTTCCGTGGATTTTCTGTTTTATGTATGATGCGATATATAGAACATGTGTGGGAAACATCGGAGGAACGGAATCCGGCATGCTAAGAGGGGTTGTAACTAACGTACTGAAGAAACGCGAGGCCCGGGATAATGTTCAATGTACCTAAAGGGGTCGGGAAACTAAGCGGCGCTTCTGGTAACATGCAGATTTCAGTAATAAAGGCACGGGTGGTTAGGTGGAAAGGGCAGTGCTTTTATTCAACAGGGAAATTTGGACGCTAGCTAAGGCCGTGAATTTTAGACACTGACATCAACCGAGTCGAGCCGGACGCGTTGTGCACTTCACCGACCCACGGACAGGTGCACCGAGCCGGACGTGACGGCGGTTTTGTGCGTGACGGGATACATTTTAACGACCATGTATCTGACACAAGTTGAACGCTCATTCGCGACATGGGGATATTTATTTCCACAGAAGTTAATACGTTCATAGCCTGCATAAGGGTTTATCAAAATTCACAGGCGTTTATAGGCGATGAAGACGGTATCATTTTCGAAGGAGACAACGCGCTTCGGCGCGTGATGGATGTTATTAGGGATAACTGCGGCAAAAAAAAAGCCCAGATTACATTAGATTTAGCAGCATAGACGCCGGAAGCTCAATTTCGGTAGGAGGCTTTAACTGGATGAAAGCCGAAGAAAATGAACTTAGTAACACCGTAGCAAGACCAGATGAAATCACCATGCGGGACAGATGGCTCCAAAGAGCAAGACACAGGTGACTAATGTCATAAAACACGTCATTAAAGCAAAGCAAGCTCTGCTCGGGAATTTTTGGAATTGAATGGCAATAGAAATAATAGTAATGATCTTCATCATCATCGGTCAACACAAGAACGAATAATTCTGTAACAGAATGAATTTTTATAAGATAGAAGCGAATTTCATCAATGCGCAGATCGAAAGCGGCGTTGGAATTGAAATGACGCGAACCTCGTTGAATTAGTGAGGTAGCGCCTTTAGCGAATGACACGAGCGCGTGTTCGTCGCCTACAGCTGTTAGCTTTCTTTGTCACGAGGACGGATACGATGGTTCATAGAGGGAATAATGTCAATGAAGGATTTATGCGCAGTGTAGTAGGAGACCCATGTGTATGTAGGTTTAAACTCAGTTGCACGTACTGATGCTGTACTTCTCGGCCAAGAATTGGTGCACGACTATTTACGGATACCCAGTTGCAAATTCACAGTGGCCAAAGTTGTATATTTATGTGGATACGCTATGGCACACACCGAGTAACCCAAGTTGTTGAATACTCGGTAAGACATTAGGAAGAAGCCAGTTCTATGTTTGCGCACATAACCAGTAGCTCATGACCAGTGACCAAGGTTGGTGTCTACCCGGACTCACAGCGCTCGCACTTGGCGAAGCGTCAAACCAAACTGCCTTTAAGATACCTTTAAAAGTGAATGGCAGTAGCTGGGGACAATCAAATGATTTCTTTTTTTGCTCTCCAAGCCAACCGAGGAGACATGTGTGCTGCATTGAATAGTTTTCTACTAATCGTCGGCCTGAGTAGCTATAGTTCTGAATAGATCGTCATATTCGGACACCAGTAGCCGAAACTGCGTTCGAAAGTTGTCTTCACAAGACAGAGTAGGTTGTAATGCACTCAGGCTAATAAGTAATCGCCCTTGCAAGCATCGACCTAATGTGTGAATGGTCACGTGCATACTGAAGGAACGTCCAAAACTTGCCAATTTATTAGAAAGCAGAACACAAACAATACAGGCAATGAACAGCAGAGCCTTACAAAATGGGCAACAGTAGCAAATGGTGTACAGTGAAAAAAATATTAGAAAGATATTAACAAAGCGCATGAATTCAGAAGCAACATTAGTAAAGAAAGGGATTGAGATTTGCCCCTCTCCACATCGCTGTTTTTCTAGCTGCTTGATATGGAATCTCAATTCTTGTACTGGTTATTGCTCGGCTATTGCATCCACTATTGTCAATACATGAATCCTCGAACTCAACGCTAATCGCATAAAGACACGTAATAAGTTAACAACATTATCTGAACAATATGCACCAGTGTGTGTAAGGCTGTTTACATGGCCTCGTGTGCCACCACTTGCCTTTGTTAAAGAATGCCAAAAGCCAACACGTTGGGCAAGGTACGTCCGCAAAGCGTCGAAATACCCTCAAGTACCGTGATGCAGCCATATGTGATGGTCCCTTAGTAGACTGCGGCAGGAAGACAGGAAGATCACGGATAAAAAATGATACTGTTCGGGGGAGGGGGGGGGGGGGTGGCGTCATTTCGTCGTGTACGTGTGTGCGCGTGCGTGCGTGCGTGCGTGTGTGTGTGTGTGTCTACACTCTGTTGTCAAATTAGAATTAAATTTTCTCATTTGTGTCCTACGCCATGGAAAACTAACAGAACACCTCTTCCATGGAATGGCACTACTACATTTAGAAAAACGACCATCTACGTTCTGAAGGTGATTTGACAGCGAAACAGTAAATGACAACTACAACGATTACCCATTGCGACTTAGCTTGAAATTATTCACCTGGCGACATTCGCATACACGTTACCTCATTATCAGCCTAAGACGCGCGCCGCTACTTCGTGCACCCAAAAAGAGTGGAGCAGAGAGAAGGAGATGCACTTAACGTCACTTTCAACGCACCTCGTATGCACGGTGCTATTGAGTAGTCCTCACTGTACGTGGCCTTCCCATAGCACTGCCACAAGACAAATCAGGTGCTAGACGGGTTCTTCTTTTAACAGGAAAGTGTAGTTACCTCATTCCATGCTTCGTATGCTACAGTTGCTACAACTGCAGCCTATGCAACCGTAATCTTTACCTCGAAATGCTTGCGGCGAACGCTATGGGCGGAAGCGAGCATTCTGTTTTTTTCCCCGCATGGCTTGGATCGCCGCTGCCGCTGATGAGCGGATCCGAGCGCCATATGCTGGTGCTTCAAGGAAGCCAGCCATGCACGCCTACCAAGATTTTGCTTGCGCAGACGACAGACCCATTGGGAGGTAGAGCTATGTAGCTTCGCTCAAGAGATTTGGATGTGGCATTTGCAAGTACAACACTCTCGACAATAAATGGTTGAACATTTACTCCTGCATTAAGTTTTATGTGCACTTTACCCACTCAGCCTCACTGAGAGCACCACTTGGTCGTGTTCAGTAAGCGAAGTAGCAAAACAAACAGTGGCATGAAGCACAAGTGCTAAAAATAGCCTGGACGAGCTATAAAATGATTCTGATAGAACTCATCTATGCTGACTTTCCAAGTACGTAAATAGCCGAAACGCGTTATGTATGAGATTAAAAACTAAGTTATGGGGTTTTACGTGCCAAAACCACGTTCTGATTATGAGGCAAGCCGCAGTGGGGGACTCCGGAAATTTTGACCGCCTGGGGTTCTTTAAAGTGTCCCTAAATCTAAGTACACGGGTGTTTTCGCGTTTCGCGCCCATCAAAATGCGGGCGCCGTGGCCGGGATTTGATCCAGCGATCTCGCGCTCAGCAGCCCAACGCCACATCCACTAAGCGACCACGGTGGGTTCATGTATGAGATGTAGATACTGCTGGGCTCCTCCCTCGAGCTTTTTTACCGCGAAGTACTAGGAAGACGGTACTAAATGGAGGATCGGACCACCGTTTCATACTGATGTTAGATTACCGTAAAGAAAGTTGTCTGACGTTGCCAAGCATTCTATTAGCATCTTTGCGCCTGTTGCGCAAAAGCGTTCATTCATACGCGCTTCAGTAGCTGACCGTTCCCAGATGCGTAGAAAGTTATACACAGAGTGAAATGTAAACGAAAATTGCAGCTATTGTCATGCAAAAACGACAATTGCGTGAACAAGAGCGTAAGCCTAAAGCCTCCCCGAGCGTTCGCTGATCCAGCTAGGTGAATTCGCGTCAGTTACCATACGCGTTGAGATCGGAAAAGCTATCGGAAGCAGCATACGGGAACCTATATATAGAAACAGTGTAGCACGCACCGACGGTGGCAGCGAAAGAAATATGCAAAAAGAATAGCACATGTTCGCATACAGGCGAAATAGTTTTATAAATATGTCTCCTGATAAATATTTTCAACGGTTATAGCAGTCCGGAAATCTTGTCGCACACTTGCGGATGATAGTATAAGGTAAAGCGCACATGCGTCAAGCAGAAACCTTTTGGGCGTCATGCATAGTTGTCAGGTTACGGTGATGTTCATCAGAACAAATACACGAATTGAAGCGTTGCAGACAACTCAGTCTGCATTTCGAACCTTGCTCGCTTACGTTGGCTTGTGACAACCCCGAATAATTTATGACGCGATGTTTTTCCCGGCGCATCCTGCGCGCGCAATGAATTTGAAAGATACTCGCCGCCTCTCTATCGCCCCGAGGTAGACGTACGGGGATGACGGGGTCCTTCCCGTGGACGCAGCTGCAGCTGTAGACGGTGGGATTGCTGCTTTTGTGCGCTGATTTTATGCGGCTTCCTCTAGCTCCAGTGGACAAAAACATACATTGCAATGACAGAATGTGGAGCCCGGATACTTCTGTATGTGTGTTCTGACTTAAATGTACGTGCTAATACGCACATAGAAAGCTTCCAGCATGGCTCCGTGTGAAGGCGACAGCTCGGCGCAGCTTGGTGGATCCCCGCAGGTTTCATGGCGCGAAAGAAAGGTCAGTTTCCATGACAATACCTTTTGCTGACATTCTCTTGGCTTTCCAGTGAGCTTCTACAGCCATCATCCAATTTTCTACAAGATACCTGTTCAAACTTAATTTATACTTTTGTAACCCTGCCGAGACTCTGTTGCGCCTTTCTCGTTACCTTTAAGTGTGGAACTCATCTTCGGTATGCAGATGCTGTCATGTGCTCCGTCTTTGGTACTCTTGCCAAATAATCATTCCACAGGCATTTCTGTTTACTTCCTACAGATGATTTCCCAACAATTTCCTCAACTTAGCCCTAATCCACATTAACACCAAAGTCCGTGGGTTTCACCACCTGTCGAGGGTTCGAGTGCTGCAATGAACTACATCTTAACAGTGACTAATTGACTTCACCGTAATTAATCACAATGGTCGTGTGTTCGGCTGCCGTAATGAACTCTATCCTAATTACACTTGCCCTATGATGTTCGCTATCGAACACGGTGAGCGAAAGACCGATGAGGGTTGATAAGGGTTTACACTGGTTAGACCACATTCCACAACATTGTCAATGACACCGGGCTGCGTGGAGATGAGCAAGTGGCACGATGGTTGCGCGAACTTGGACAACTGCCAGAGGAGTTTCTGCGAGAGTTTTGTTCTTCACCCCTCCCCTATATAGGGTTTTCACATGTGCCTTGAGGTTGCTGAACTAAACAAATAAACAAATAGATACATAATAATTATAACACACAGCAAGCATTTCTTCTGTTTGCACTCTTATACCACACTCGGCTATTTTGCAGGGGGACTTTGTCTCCGTATAGCCGATTTTGTCGTCCAAGTAAGCCGCCAAAGCGCGTCGCATTCATCAAGAAAGATATGCTATCGACGCTCTTTGAGGACTACCTATTTAAAAAAAATTGAGGACTACCTATCTAAAGCAAGAAGTCTTCCTGCAAAACATTCTTGCGAAAAAAAAATTTCAGCACCGCTAGAAACGTGTGAAGTTTTTTAGAAAGCTCGAAAGTATGAGTCGTAAAACGCATTGTCAAAAATTCTCTCTTCTTAAATTAAACGAGCACATGAGAATGAAGATAGGCTTTTCACATACAAACGGTGTTAGCGATCTTTACGTTCCCGCTAGTTTTTTATACGGCAATAAATATGCACAATTTAGGGCATATTGGGAATTTTTCTGCATAAAGATAACTTTTACCGAAAGGTGATATTTTATAGTAACTAATTTGCAGCAAATTTTACTGTAAGAGAAAAATAATTTGGGACGAATATAACGTGAAATGGCCTGTCCATCTGGCGACAAAGTTGAAAAAAAGTTAGTTTTAGCCTATGTTTAGTCGTGACTTTAGCATTGAAGTGGTTGGGGTAAAAAGGCGATAAATGGTGTATTTATTTCTAACATTCATTGTCTACAAACTGACACACGTTTATCAAATTGCTTTTTTTGTGCAAGAAAAACATTTTTGAATTTGTGTTATACCGGTCTCTGTGCTTGCACGTGTTTCCCCTTCGTGGGAAAGCGTCCTAGCGGTAAGTAGAATTTGCGCGGGCGCAAAATTTCCTGAGTCGATGGAGGAACATTTAGACAAGATAATCAGCTCCTCAAGAAATTATTAGCCTAGCGTATAAAATATGCGAACCCCAATAGAGCGCATTTAACCGGAAGTCGCCGCACGTACACCCACGGCCTGCATAGCGTCGTCACGCGGCATCGGAGAGTTACGCAGGTGAGTACAGAGTAAACTCAGGTACACTAAGATTTTCAAATGGCCTAAAACTTTGTGAATAAGAAAACAATCTGTTGCTTTATTACGGCAAATATGTAGCAAATATCAGCCAACGTAATCGTGTTTTAGTGGTCATGTTGGCAATGATGCTAGAGAAGTGATGTCGACTCTTCATTAAATGTTTTGACATGTTTAAGTTCAAACTACCGCATTTAAAAAGATGATGGAAATAAATAAATACGTTTAGTTGCTTATCATCTTTGTCTTTCTTGTTGTTAAATGTTAAATTCAGACAGAATGAGGCAGTGCGCTGACATTTGTGAAGCGCAGGATTTATTATCCTGTCTGCGATAACTGAAGAAAAAAAATGAGAAGGCTCGTTCGAGCTATCGACTGTTAAATGATTGCGCCTCGAATCAGTGGTTATGCAGCTCGCCGCTCGTAACAATGCAAGTTTCAACTTGCATTGTTACGAACCGGCGGAATTGTGTGCTGCCGACGCGCGTCAAAACAAAGCCTACGAAACTTCTGTGGCAGTTTTAGTGTAGCTGACGCGCTCCAGTTTTCTTTTTTTCCGAGGCACGTTGAAGAAGACGACGAAGACCCGCGCCGTGATCGCTTGAGTGTATGTTTTGCTGGCTGACACTCACCCTCACAGACCCAAACGCAACTTATAGGCTTACACGCCCCGCTCCGAAGTCATCATTTTTAGCGAACAAAATGTGCTGTGAAAAAGAAACCGGCGGAAAATATCTCACTTTTCAGAGAACGAGAGCCGCAGCGAAGGCTTCGTGAGCCCGGTTGCTATGGCAAGGTTGACATTTGGGGTACCCGTTCCAGGGGTGCTATGCTGGATGCGCCAAGTTCGGCGAAACTCTCGATCTTCAGGAGCTCTGGCGACACCCCAAGATGAAAGCACGTATGGTACCGAGATGAAGTTTATCTTTCGACAAGCCTCCATTTTCATTGGTTTATCTAGATTCACTGTGGGTGGCTATCATTCCTTTGGGGTTGCCTTCTGGGCGCTTGACAAACTGGGGCTCACGTGATCATACCGTCGGTGCATGGCCATGCCTTCTTTCACTTGTTTGTCGTTCCACCGAGTGCATTACATGCACAAGCAAGTTATAAAACAAATCCATTTAGTACAATATTATTAGTTACTTTAACGTGGTTTAGAAGCATTTTGAAGCTTACGAGATGTACACTGAATGGGTATTAGACTAATTTGTAATTTAGTACGCTTCGCATTATACCACGAGGGAACGCTGTGGTGGCGTCAACACATCCATTCACCGGGCGATCATGGCGGCTAAACATCGAAGAGGCCCAGTGTAAAGAAACTCGTACAATGAGCTTGCAGTGCGCGACGTAGTGATCTGGCTCGACGATGAACACTATTTCTTGGATAGTTCAGTTCCTCCGTGAGCAATCTTTCCGTGCACCCCGTAAGACTGCCAATAGCTTCGGCGATTTTACAGATCGCAACGCGCACCTAATGTTCACGGCGTAATGCTGAAGAAACAATATGTTGCCACTTCACGTGTTTTCGAAGTGCGCGCACCTTTTATCGCCTCATCTGGCGATCCTTCAGAGTTCGGACAATCACTACTAACACGTGCTCCTTCCTATCTTCCTGCCACTCGGCTACTTATATATACGCTCTACATCATCATCATCATCATCATCATCATCATCATCCTGGTTACGCCCACTGCAGGGCAAAGGCCTCTCCCATACTTCTCCATAACCCCTGTCATGTACTAATTGTGGCCATGCCGTCCCTGCAAACTTCTTAATCTGATCCGCCCACCTAACTTTCTGCCACCCCTGCTACGCTTCCCTTCCCTTGGCATCCAGTCCGTAACCCTTAATGACCATCGGTTATCTTCCCTCCTCATTACATGTCCTGCCCATGCCCATTTCTTTTTCTTGATTTCAACTAAGATGTCGTTAACTCGCGTTTGTTCCCTCACCCAATGTGCCCTTTTCTTATCCCTTAACGTTACACCTATCATTCTTCTTTCCATAGCTCGTTGCATCGTCTTCAATTTGAGTAGAACCCTTTTCGTAAGCCTCCAGGTTTTTGCCCCGTAGGTGAGTACTGGTAAGACACAGCTATTATATACTTTTCTCTTGAGCGATAATGGCAACCTGCTGTTCATGATCTGAGAATGCCTGCCAAACGCACCCCAGCCCATTCTTATTCTTCTGATTATTTCAGTCTCATGATCCGAATCCGCCGTCACTACCTGCATAAGTAGATGTATTCCCTTGCGACTTCCAGTGCCTCGCTGCCTATTGTAAATTACTGCTGTCTTCCGAGACTGTAAAACATTACTTTAGTTTTCTGCAGATTAATTTTTAGACCCACTCTTCTGCTTTGCCTCTCCAGGTCAGTGAGCATGCATTGCAATTGGTCCCCTGAGTTTCTAAGCAAGGCGATATCATCAGCGAATCGCAAGTTGCTAAGGTATTCTCCATTAAATTTTATCCCCATTTCTTCCCAATCCAGGTCTCTGAATACCTCCTGTAAACACGCTGTGAATAGCATTGGAGAGATCGTATCTCCCTGCCTGCCGCCTTTCTTTATTGGGACTTTGTTGCTTGCTTTATGGAGGACTACGGTGGCTGTGGAGGCGCTATAGATATCTTTCAGTATTTTTACATACGGCTCATCTACACCCTGATTCCATAATGCCTCCATGACTGCTGAGGTTTCGACAGAATCAAACGCTTTCTCGTAATCAATGAAAGCTATATATAAAGGTTGGTTATATTGCGCACATTTCTTTATCACCTGATTGATAGTGTGAATATCATCTATTGTTGAGTAGCCTTTACGGAATCCTGCCTGGTCCTTTGCTTGACAGAAGTCTAAGGTGTTCCTGATTCTATTTGCGATTACCTTAGTAAATAGTTTGTAGGCAATGGACAGTAAACTGATCGGTCTATAATTTTTCAAGTCCTTGGCGTCCGCTTTCTTATGGATTAGGATTATGTTAGCGTTCTTCCAAAATTCTGTACGCTCGAGGTCATGAGGCATTGCGTATACAGGGTGGCCAGATTCTCTAAAACAATCTGTCCACCATCCTTCAACAAATCTGCTGTTACCTGATCCTCCCCAGCTGCCTTCTCCCTTTGCATATCTCCCAAGGCTTTCTTTACTTCTTCCGGCGTTACCTTTGGGATTTCGAATTCCTCTAGACTATTTTCTCTTCCATTATCGTCGTGGGTGCCACTGGTGCTGTATAAATCTCTATAGAACTCCTCAGCCACTTGAACTATCTTATCCATATTAGTAATGATATTGCCGGCTTTGTCTCTTAACGCATACATCTGATTTTTGCCAATTCCTATTTTCTTCTTCACTGTTTTTAGGCTGCCTCCGTTCCTGAGAGCATGTTCAATTCTATCCATATTATACTTCCTTATGTCAGCTATCTTACGCTTGTTGATTAACTTCGAAAGTTCTGCCAGTTCTATTCTAGCTGTAGGGTTAGAGGCTTTCATACATTGGCGTTTCTTGATCAGATCTTTCGTCTCCTGCGATAGTTTGCTGGTATCCTGCCTAACGGAGTTACCACCGACATTGCACACTCCTTGATGAAGCCCACAAGATTGTCGTTCATTGCTTCAACACTAAGGTCCTCTTCCTGAGTTAAAGTCGAATACCTGTTCTGTAGCTTGATCTGGAATTCCTCCATTTTCCCTCTTACCGCTAACTCATTATTCGGCTTCTTATGTAGCAGTTTCTTCCGTTCCCTCCTCAGGTCTGCACTAATTCGAGTTCTTACCATCCTGTGGTCACTGCAGCGCACCTTGCCGAGCACGTCTACATCTTGTATGATGCCGGGGTTAGCGCAGAGTATGAAGTCTATTTCATTTCTAGTCTCGCCGTTCGGGCTCCTCCATGTCCACTTTCGGCTATCCCGCTTGCGGAAGAAGGTATTCATTATCCTCATATTATACTGTTCCGCAAACTCTAATAATAACTCTCCCCTGCTATTCCTAGTGCCTATGCCATATTCCCCCTCTGCCTTGTCTCCAGCCTGCTTCTTGCCTACCTTGTCATTAAAGTCGCCCATTAGTATAGTGTATTTGGTTTTCACTCTACCCATCGCCGATTCCACGTCTTCATAGAAGCTTTCGACTTCCTGGTCATCATGACTGGATGTAGGGGCGTAGACCTGTACAATCTTCATTTTGTACCTCTTATTAAGTTTCAAAACAAGACCTGCCACCCTCTCGTTAATGCTATAGAATTCCTGTATGTTACCAGCTATATTCTTATTAATCAGGATTCCGACTCCTAGTTCTCTGCTCTCCGCTAAGTCCCGGTAGCACAGGACGTGCCCGCTTTTTAGCACTGTATATGCTTCTTTTGTCCTCGTAACCTAACTAATTCCTATTATATCCCATTTACTGCCCTCTAATTCCTCCAATAGCACTGCTAGACTCGCCTCGCTAGATAACGTTCTAGCGTTAAACGTTGCCAGGTTCATATTCCAATGGCGGCCTGTCCACCTTTGACACCTTTGAATAAATGTTCAGTTTGTTCTACTGACTACGCTGACGCTTCATTGGTCTGGCGTTACTGCGAACACGCCATGGCTATGCTACACAATAGTTCTCCGGTGCTGCTTCTGTGAGTGCGCTGAGTTCCTTCACTCTGCGCGACTGCGAGTGTCACAAATATTACACAGTGTGTGCCAAAAGGAGACAGCATATACAGCTACGATGCGACAAGGAGGTGTGCGTGTGCCGACGATGGATCTCGCAACCAACCCAGTGAAGGAGACGACAGAGTGCAGATAAGTATATTTCTGCTGTGTCATATTTAGCATAATAATAGTGCACGGATTAGGTCCCTTTCGTAGTAACGAAATGAATTTCCAGCAGTTTAAAAAATGCATTGTGAACCAATGAGTGCTCGTGCTTTTACATGCATGTGGGCCCGCGAAAATATGGAAAAGATAAAGGTAACCTTCACTAACTTGGCGAGATAACGGAAATTCATGAGGGACATTAAGTCAGCAAAATCTATGGAAGAGTATCTTTATCCAGGTGAAATATCAATAGCAGGTACCGATATAAAGCAGGAAACTTATACAAAAATTTCGTGGGTTGAACAACACATGGGAGGCATTACCGAATCGTGATCGCCACGTTACCCATATCCTTGAAAGAAGTTTAGAATCATTGCATTCTACCGGTTATGCAATATGGGACATAACCCTGGAGGTTAACAAAGAAACTTGAGAAGTCGAGGACTGTGCAGAAAGCGAAGTAACAAAAATTGTTGGAGATAGCATTAAGGCAGGAAGACAGTTGCGTATTAAACCGTGGCAACTTATATGCTAGTTGAGATTAACAAAAAGAAATGGAATGGGCGGGCACGCCATTCACGTCTTCAATCACTTGTTGCCAATTCATAACAGGTGATTACATTAGCGTGAAAGAATGGATGTCAAGGAGAGAACTGTAGCCGAGGATGGTAGAAAATTACGTAATGGGACAAAAATATGATGGTTGTAAGCACAGGATGGGGGGGAAATCAGCTCGCATAAGACGAGATCGTAGGGAGAGGCATTTGTTTTGCGGTGAACAAAATATGTTTGTCGAGCTGACAGTAGAGACTCGTGAAGGTGTGGGGACACCTCAGCTGCTGGCACAATAATCAACATGACAATTGGCTCTGAAAAAGACAACCCCGGTTATGAAAAATAAAGCAACGTTTTCCCGGCACATTGTTTTGTTATGCATACTACACTAAAGGCTTCCACAGTTAAGGGCACTTCGTACCAATAGTGCAACGAACATTTTTCTTTTTAAATATTGGTTTATATGCGGTTGATTCATTCCAACAATCTACTTTTTTTCGCAGCAAAACATTCTGCTGGTGGAGGCACTCAACCTGGTGACAGCTGACCTGGTGGCAGTAGGTGAGTGGTAGGCACATGCTCTTGAGAGTGTGACAGAGGTCCAGAGGGCTGCTCTGCAACAGTAGTATCGGTACCCTCAATGCTTTCCAGTCTAGGCCCCAGAAGACACTTTATTAGTAACTTTCAGTTTATTATTTTGCTTATTATTCAAGAGCATGAATAAAATTATTGCAGTAAACATTATGCTGTGCATATTCACCTGTTCTCTTTTAGCCAAACAGGTAGGATATGCATTGAAACTCGGAACGCTTAATGAAGCGGTACCTACAAAAGTAGGTTGACGTGCTGAAGCTTTCAGTGAACCCACCTATGTGTTGAGACTCGAGGTTGTCGCTAAGTGCTGTCAAAAGTGTGCGCGTAACCTGGCATACCCGAAAGGAAATGCCCTTTGTCTCAAGCAGAATATGTCACCAATCAATCGCTCAAATACTTACTTTATCGCGACCAAAGCATTTCAGGTCTGGCTCCAGGCATAATATTGCTAACTGAATGTGGTCTGCATTGGGATCGTTTGTGTTTCATGAGGTTTGCAAGCGTGTAGTAGACGCCTACAATTTTATGCTTCTTTCTAGCAGAGACCAGGGGATTAATTTCAAAAGCATCTTGGTATAGCAAAAGATGGACCTGCAACTTGTCTGCAGTAAGCTTAGTATTATTGAAAACCAAGCTATCTGTTATATCTACCGGTTATCTATGAGCGTATGGGTGTTACAGAACTTGCAAGCTCTCTGCAGTTCAGCACTGTGCTTCAGTGTCCCTAAAATTAGCACGTTCTGAAAGCACCTTTCATTACGGAAGCGGTTAGGGCGAAGGGTTACTTCTTTAGGTAAAATTTATGCAAACTGATCTTTAAAGTACGCTTTTCATTTCTAATTACTGCCGAAGAGCTCAGAATTTATTGCATAACCACATCAGCAGCATCAAAATAACTAACCACTTGTAGTGCATCAGTTCTGTTCATTTTGCACATCTGTGCTTCCTGCACTCTAGTAGACGTGCATTTCCTGCTTTTCTCGTTAATGTGCTGCATGTCCATAGCAATAGTCTGCACAGTGCTTGCTAGGACCATAAATTTTGGATCAAGTTTGAGATAAAACGTAGCAACGGCAAGTTCAGCTGATTCTTTCAATTCTTGACATGCTGAATCTATAACTGGAGTGGCAGGCCCTGTCATGTCACTATAGGCATTAACCGTAGCTACGTGGCGGGCGGACTGACCTTCAGCTGCAGGAGGAGCGGGCAGTGAATGTGCCTCGCCAACAGTCCTTAATGGGTTTGGCTGAGTAGTTATCGCTCTCCAGCCATGTTTCCTCAACACTGTTAGGAATGGCCATACGGGATGGCAACGTGCCAGCTTTCAGTCCGCCGCACGTGTTCCAAGCCCACCAAACAGGGAGCTCTTCCGAGAACTGCGGATGACCGGCAGCCTCATGGCGCGCGGTCAGCTCAGGAATGTGGTACGGAGCAGAGTTCTACGAAGCCCTCGGTCGTCAAAACCGAGAGCTATGCGGCACCGAGAGTTCTACGAAGCTCTCTGACGTCGGCTCCGGAGCCTTTGTGTGTGGGCGCTCGAACTTGTGTGCCTTGGTGTGTGTGGGCCGTACTGCGGGGCGGCGGCAAGTTTACAATGATTGGACGAACGTTTCCGACCACTCGGACTCCATCCACGCCGAACGATGACGTCGAAGTATGACGTCAAGCGGAGAACTTATAAGCAGCGTTTGGCGGCTGCTAGAGGGTGCTCGTTTCGTGCTCGTTGTCATGCTCGAAATGTAGTAGTGAGCTGTGTGCTCGAATGCTGTTTGCTGTATGTTAATCTTGCGGGCTCCATATAGGAGTTGCGCTAGACTACCGATGTATGTCTTGTCTTAAAATGCTTAATGTGTAAATAAATCCTGTTCACCGAGTTCCTCTCTACGACCTTCAACTCCTTCAAATGGTGGCAGTGACGAGTTAGTCCGACGACTCCTACATCTGGTTCTCAGCGGTAGGATCGTCCGACGAATCCTACATCTGGTTGGCAGCGGTGAGATCGCCTCCAAATGCATCAGCTGGTGGCAGCGCTACAGATCGACCTTCGTCGAGAGAGATCCTAAGGAACCGCGAAGAGCGAAGAAGAGAGAGTCTTCGTCGAAAGAGGTCCGAAGAAACTGGGAGTAGCGAAGAAGAGCGAGCCTTCGACCCAGGGTGTCCGGAGGAACCGGGAACAGCGGACAAATGAACCGGATGGCAGGGTGCTGCAACCGTAAGTGAGCGCGTGGTTTTTTTTCCTTTTGATTCGCCAGACTCAAATGTTGTGTGTTCATTTTGATAGTTCTGGGAATCGGGAATTTGTTGCATTGTGTGTTTGCACAAATTAATTAAGGAAAACAGTTCTAACCGCATGTTGGGGCCGCTGCCATGGATCTTAGACGGTTGAGGAGGTTGGACTTGTTGTTGGTGTGCGACGATTTGGGAGTTGAGGCGGACGAACGGATGAAAACGCCAGCTATGATAAAGGCGAATAACGATAGTGGCAATGATGACAAAAGCATTGAGCTTGCTTGGGAGGTGATACAGGAACCACGGGAGCGTGAGCGTCGTGAACGTGAGCGAGAGCGTCGTGAACGTAAGAGTGAGCGTAAGCGTGAAGAACGCGAGAATGAACGGAAGCGTGAGCTTCAAGAACTTACTCTTAGGTGTGAACGTCACGAACGTGAGAATGAACGCGAACGTGAGTATCAGGAACGTGAGCGTGAGCAAAAGTATGAGAGAGAGAAGGCAGCACTGATCAAAGAGATACAGTATTGTGATCAGTTCATGGCACAGAGACAGCGGCTGTCTGAGAATTCTCTAGGTAGTACAGAGCGGAAGAATGAGGCAGCATCGAGCGGATTTTCGCCAAAAGCCGACGAGAAGAGTAGTGCCTGTGAGATTGGCTGCAGATTCATAAGTGAAGGGAAAAGGCTAGCTGCTAACGATGCCTTAGTGGCAACAGAGGCCGTTAAAGGCCGCAAGGAGAGCGACGAGGTGCTGTACCAGCAGATGACTGTAGAGACAGCTAGGCCAGCTGCGAACAAATTGGCACAGTTACCGCGCGTGTGCGTCGCTGGTAATGTTAGCGAAGTTGCTAGCGAAGAAAAGAGTACTGCTGACCCGACAGACGCAAGCACCTATGTAGAGCCAGATCTGCGTGCAGAAGTGAAGTGCGAACTGGACGATGCAGTTGAGAGTAGTTCTCGGGATGGCGGGCTCCGTAGTTCTCGAGAGAACTACATTGTCCAGGGATCGGTGCGGCTCTCCGCCAGTCTAGGTAGCCTAGATAGGGATGATTCCATTGTTAATCATTCGGACTGTGCGCGTGAGACAGCGATCGATACCGACGGGCTGTGTGCCGATGCACAGCGTGAGCTGGGCAATGCAGTAGAGGGCAGTTCGCAAGAGTGCGAGTTGTCTAACTCGAGTAAAGCCTGCTGCATTGTGCCAGAGTCGGTTGGGCTGTCCGCCAGTCGAGGCAAAGTGAGAGTAGATTTAAATGTAAATCAATCACACTGTGCGGGTAAGAGACCAATCTGGGCCTAAGAAATGTGTACCCGCCAGCACGAGGCACGGGAAGGCGACAGGAAAGCGAGTGCAAAGAGAAAGCGCCGTAAAAAGAAGCGCGGTAAAGACCGAAAGACGGTAACTAATGTAGCGCCGCCAAAGATGGCGAGAAACCCAAAAGGGCAGGGCGCGAGGAAAAAGGTGCGGTCCTCACGGACGATGTTGACGCATCCAAAACGTTCGAGCCACCGGTCAAAGGGGGACCGCGAAGCATGTTCTGCACGGACGCGGACAAAGGGCACGGGGCAGCTAAACTCCTCGTCGTTCCGTAGTTCTTTTCAAAGCTCAGCGTGAAGTACCAAGAAGCGCAAGGTGGCAAGACGAGACCAGGTGGGAAGTAGCGACGCGGTCAGTCGAGGTCATGTTGAAAGCGGGGCGCGAGGACGCAAATTGGCAGGGGACTGTGACGTCTTGGGGGAGCTGATAGTGAGTCAGCCCTTTTGTTATTCCTCGGCAGCCAGAATAGCTTTCAAACCGCGACCTCCTCGAGTCCGACTCAAAGTATGAGTCAGACATAAGCGTTTGGAAAGGGAGGCCAATAGCGCTTCCGTAGAAATGAAGTGTTTTGTTTTTATTTTGAGCATCGGAAAGTTTTCGCGAATTGAGACTAGGATTTCTTTCAACGTGTAAGGTTTGAGCTTTGTTTGTCTTTTCGTTTGAGAAGCTCCGAGATTTGAAAGATGAGGTTTGTGTAAACATATAGTCTCGCGAGTGTTAGTTAATGAGTATATAGGCTCTTTGTGTGTGAATGAGTAACCTGAAGGACAAGGTTATCGTTGAGAGGCCTATGGTAACGCGCGTGTGTTTCAGTTATCCTTCTTTTTTTATAAGCGTTTTTTTATTTCCTAAGTTTATCCGCGTGGGTTTTCAGTGAGTGCATGATTTGCACTAAGCGTTCTTAGTTCATTTAGCGTGTGTCCTGTGTGGACGGAAGGAAGTAGATTTATGACTGGGTTGCTCGTGTGTGTTGAGGGCAGCGGTATTCTGACTTCTCTGATAAGTACGCGTGGAACGAGTTATTAAAAGACGCATTATTTTAAGGGTTCTGCGGAGTGTTTAAGACCCGCAAGTTTAATTGTTCGTTTAAGTCACGGGTGCGCTAGGATTTTCAGGGAAGAAACGTGAGTAAGCGTAAATGAAACGTTTGCCTACAACGCAAGTACGCGTTCTGTTTAGTGACCTCAAACTTGGCGCGTTTGTGATGACGTACCTGTGGAGTTGGCCAGCCGGTTCAGTGGCAGCAGTACATGAAATAAGTACGCCACTTCGATAGGGTAAGAACAGGCTGTTCGTGAAGTTAAGCTGCTTCAGTTATGTTTGGGTATTGGTGTTTGAAAGGCTTCGGTTTAATTCTGTGTAAACGATTACTCTTGTGCAGCGCGACGGTCGGGTTTGGTCGAACTCAGGAGGAACGTGAACGCTCGCTTTGGCGGCGCGAAATTTTGGGGCAAAATTTGGGCTGTCCAGTTGAGTGACTTGCAAGGAAATTGTGATGGGAGGCCTGGTGGGTTAGCAGCTAATTCCGGGCGTTTGAATGCTGAGCGGTATTGTGTTGCCGGGTCGACTCTTCGGTGCCAGTTGTTGTAAGATGGTTGAAGGCATTCCAAGTACGCAGGGTTTGCAGAGAGCAAAGCCGTCATCTTGCTCGCCAGCCATTCTCTTCCTCCCCAGCGGTTGCCAGCACTGGCCAGGCGAGATTTTCCGGGCCATGAAGGAGCTGTTAGGAATGGCCGTACGGGGTGGCAACGTGCCATCTTTCAGTCCGCTGCACGTGTTCCAAGCCCACCAGACAGGGAGCCCTTCCGAGAACTGCGGATGACCGGCAGCCACGTGGCGCGCAGTAAGCTCTGGAATGTGGTACGGAGCAGAGTTCTACGAAGCCCTCGGTCGTCGACACCGAGAGCTATGCGACACTGAGAGTTCTACGAAGCCCTCTGACGTCGGCTCCGGAGCCTTTGTGTGTGGGCGCTCGAACTTGTGTGCCTTGGTGTGTGTGGGCCGTACTGCGGGGCGGCGGCAAGTTTACAATGATTGGACGAACGTTTCCGACCCCTCGTACTCCGTCCACGCCGAACGATGACGTCGAAGTATGACGTCAAGCAGAGAACTTATAAGCAGCGTTTGCCGGCTGCTAGAGGGTGCTCGTGTCGTGCTCGTCGTAGGGAGCTGAGTGCTCGTTGTCATGCTCGAAATGTAGTAGTGAGCTGTGTGCTCGAATGCTGTTTGCTGTATGTTAATCTTGCGGGCTCCATATGGGAGTCGCGCTAGACTGCCGATGTATGTCTTGTCTTAAAATGCTTAATGTGTAAATAAATCCTGTTCACCGAGTTCCTCTCTACGACCTTCAACACCTTCAAATGGTGGCAGCGGCGAGTTAGTCCGATGACTCCTACATCTGGTAGTCAGCGGTACGATCGTCCGACGAATCTTACAACACATGACCCGGGAAGGAAGACTTCAACCATATGGAATCCGTGCAACCTCTAACAGGATACTGAAGATGCACTCCAGAGCTTAGATGTCCATACAAATGCTGCATTAGTATATTCCTGCTACGAAAAGGTCGCAAACAACTTTGCACATGGCAAGTAAATGAAACTACAGTCAGCTTTCCCTGGCTAAGCTTCCATGCCTGTGCTTTTTTCCGCTCTTTTTGTTGTGCTTCCGGAGGACACTACACCTCAAACGTACGTTATTAACTCGCGTGAGCAAGAAACATCTAGGCAATGAATACTTCTGCGACATTCGCTTGCGTCACCAAAATGATGTACACAACCGAAGTGCGGTTCCGACTCGAATGCACCAATTCTGCATGCAAACATCATGCGTGCTTTTTCCGTACGTAAAATGCAACACGCCGTGCGCTAAGCACGTGAAAGGCCATCCGCACGAGGCGATACGTGCACCTTGAAACCGGCGCAACCCGAAAACGTGAGCCCACGGCTACATGCGTGCACGGGACCGCAGACAAGGAGCAAACGCGGCCGCCATGCTGATACAGTGTGTTAGATACAGGCGCTCAGCATATGGACAAACGTGCCGCACACAGAAAAGTAAGCGTCAATCACTGGACGCTGTCACACCGGGAAATTGCCACGTGCTTTTTGTACGACACGCTTAGTACGCGCCAGTGTTTTGTTGCGCAACCACTGCAACAACTACAAACAATACGCCGTACCACGAAACAGAAGCTTGTCACTTGCTATTCTTTAACGCAGCACCATTACCAGCCAGCGTGCTGTCTCATGCCCACTGCGAGAACCAATTCGCCGTGTCTGTGTACAGACCTCGAAGAACTGTCAAGATCGAAGCTCCCCGATGCACATCCTGGCGGCGCGCACTGCAAGCGGCATGCATGTGCGTTGCGGCTACAGTGCCGCACCGAACATCAGCAAAATCGACTGAAGTCACTGATAATGACACTTACCCGCTCACTTACTAGACGAGGATTGCTCACTGTTACGAGGACTACCTTTTTTTTCATTTTTTTTGCCAAACCCGCCGTGGTTGCTCAGTGGCTATGGTGTTGGGCTGCTGAGCACGAGGTCGCGGGATCGAATCCCGGCCACGGCGGCCGCATTGCGATGGAGGCGAAATGCGAAAACACCCGTGTGCTTAGATTTAGGTGCACGCTAAAGAACCCCAGGTGGTCAAAATTCCCGGAGTCCTCCACTACGGCGTGCCTCATAATCAGAAAGTGGTTTTGGCACGTAAAACCCCAAATATTATTATTATTTTTTTGCCACTTTGCGCATCGTGCGCACAGGCTGCGAATCAATGCAACGCCACCTCACTGCCTTTGCATTCGCGCCAATTTGCGATTTTTTTTTATTCGTAACCTGCAGGAGCGGCAGCGCCGCCGCTGCGCAGCGAGGAGACGCGTATGCGCGTTTATCACGTGTGCAGGTGCACGCAGCATGTCGCAAGGACTCTGATGGCGCGCAGCCGCTGCCTGATACCGCTGCCCAGGCGAACGCCTCCTTTAAAAAGATGCCCGCCGCGTGTGCCGAAAACCTGCTGCCCTTACCTTTCCCTCCTTCCTCCGTTCCCCTTGAGGCGGTAGCGAGCGATCCTTGCGGTGGTCGCTTGCAACACATGCGCGCATGCGCACATCACCGCATGGAAGCGCGGCCGGCGCGGCTGTGAGCGCGCGCCGTAGCAGACGACGTGTCTACGGCAGACGACACCTTCCACATGTTTTCAACTCTTTACGCAGACGAAAACAAAAGCGCACAATGCTTAAAGTAAAAAGTCCCAAATAAAGTGATTTGAGTCTCTCATAAGTACTTATCTAATGAAGTTTAAATATTTTATTAAAAGTGTGTTGGCAGATCTACTAGCAGGAGAACTGCTTATGACGTATATCTGCGTGACTGCCACGGCTCGCTACTTGCAAATTGCAATTGCTTCATTCTTTTCGCACTTCAGCACTAGTTTTGTTTGTTCTGGGTGTTTCGTAAAGCGCGATGCGCTATTGCTGCGTCCCACGCTGCACCTCAAGCGAGCGACGAAAGGAGCCCGGAGTGACCTTCCATGAGCTACCATCCGACAGTGCTACGCGGAGGTGATGGATGACTGTAATAGCGCGAGAGGTTTCGGCACCTAACACAACATCTTATTACACTGTTGTGTGCAGCCTGCACTTCAAACCATCTGATTTCCGAGACGACTGCAAACGACGTCTACTGAAGCCAGGCGCAGTGCCCAGTGTGTTCAGTGCCCGGAAGCCGCGCACGGAGAAATGCGGCGGTCCGGCGAAACCCGAAGATCGAGGAACCAGAAAACGCAAGCGCGAGCCTTCGCCAAGTGTGCCTTGCGTGTCAGTGAGTGGAGATGAGCAACACGAAGATGTGGTCGCAGAAAGCAAGGCAGCAACTAAAACTGAACAACCTGCCGAGCTGGCGACATCACGAAGTGCTGCTGGACAAACCAGCGGGCAATTTCCAGATGGTAGAAGCAGCGCACTCGGCTTTGAACATAGCGCGATTGCACAGATCGGCGCATCGCATGAGCCTGCAGAAAATAGCGAACTGGTCACAATTGTTGCCACAGCTTTGAGGAGCAAGAAACGAAAAACCAAAGCCAATGCTGAACGGTCATTCGCCACACAGACAGCGCCAACACCGCATTCTTCAACTTTTTCCGTCCATCGAAAGCGATGGCGACAAAAAGAACCCGCCCTGAGAGTGAAAATTGATAGACTAAGCAGAACAGTGGACGTGTACAAGCAAGAGCTGCAGAAGCTTAAGGAAAGCTGCTTAGTGAGTGCATTTTTAGAACTTGCGACCGATGCAGAAGACGGAAGTGCGAAAGCAGTGCTGCTTCGAGACCAAGTTAAGAATTGCAAGAAGAAGAAACCACAGTGGTCTGAAATCACCATCAGACATTGCATCGTTATTCGACACCTGTCGACAAAGGCCTACGAGCACATCAGATCTGAGGGGCTCCTCCGACTACCATGTCGAAGCACTCTACAGAAATATATTGGAACAGTCACCGGAGAAGTCGGTTTTAACGACCTGGTACGTTGCCGCCTGGAAGCAGAACTTCAAAATCTGCACACACCTCAGTCCAAGGTGTGCGGTCTCGTGGTAGAGGAGATCAGGATTCGGGAGAAGCTGATTTACAACAAGCAAAGAGATGCATTTGTAGCTGATGTGGACATGGGCCCTCAACTCCAAGATATTGTTGCCAGCTCAGAAGACGAAGTCCTAGCCAACTCTCTTTTGTGCTTCTACTGTGTGGTCTGCACGCGAGGTCTAAGATACCTGCAGGGTATTTTTTTACCAAAGGCTGCACGGGAGAACAGCTGGCAATAATTGTACGCCACGTGCTCAAGAAGACGGCCGATATAGGGTTCGACATCGTCCGGCTGGTGACCGACAACCACAGGGTGAATGTGGCAGCAATGGATATTCTGTGCGGAGGCAAGGCGAGCATACAGGCTTCGCACCCTGCCGATCCCTCTAAGGAGTTTTGTTTTCTTTCGACCAAAGCCATATCATCAAAAATGTGAGGTCACAGTTTCTGGCGAAGCACTTCGGTAAAGAAAAGCAGATCACATCAAGGTATGTGAAAAGTCTGTATAAAATGCAGAAAAACTCGACAGTGATGCCAGTGAGGTTCCTGACCAGAAAACACCTGTATCCAACAAACATCGAAAAAATGAACGTCAGGTCAGCGGTGCAGTTGTTTTCAGTTCCCGTAACTGCCGCACTTTGCTACCTCAAAGATCAGGCCGGCCACACATGTGATCTGGACTTCGCTTCAGCAGGACCCACAATTGAATTCATGCAAATGATACAGAGGTGGTTTACAATAATGGACATCAGCAACTGCCATCAACACATCCATTGCAACAACGCCGACGCCCGCGAGTTTACGGATGCTGATGATCCTAGATTAGAGTGGCTCGAGATTGTTTTTCTTGCTTACATCGTAGACCTCAGGAAGGAAAGTGAAGCTGGCAGCTTTTTAAGCAAGGAAACATACCACGCTCTTGTCTTTGCGACCACGTCAGATGTGCAGTGCATTCGTCACTTGCTGACTGTGAAGAAGTTCCGGTTTGTGCTCACACGCAAAATGTCGAGTGACCCGATAGAATCTATGTTTGGCTTTCTGCGCCGGATCAGTGGTTGCCTAGTCACTGTGGCATACACGGCAATGATCGAGCAGACGCAGCTGCCCGATCTGCCCATGACGGCGTCAGGTGCATTGCCATTCCTCTTTGGAGAGCCGACGCAGCGAAAAAACTTGTCGTCCTGGCAAACGACCTGACATTAGCTCAGTGGAATTCATCCGATTTCACAAGTGCACGACTTCATACCCTGGACCCTACTTTACAACTCCGTATTCCTCCCAAGCTTCCACGACGCGACTGTACCCTTCTAGTTCGTCTATGGCTTGGAGTAGCATTTTCAAATGCGTACTCCTTTCTTATCGGAATGTCCGACAACCCACTTTGTGACTTCTGCGGGTGCAATGAAACAATCGCGCACCTTCTTTGTGAGTGCACTCGTTTCAACCCGCAAAGAGCAGTCCTCTCAGCCACCCTAGACAAACTGGACAAGCGCCCACTGTCAGAAAACAAGATCCTTGGACACCGGCCTACGTGCACATCAGTGCGATCGGCTATGAAGGCGCTGCTGCGGTATTTAAAGGACACTTGACTCTCTGACAGATTGTGACTTCACTGTGTGACTCAGGATTGTACGGTACCCGCCGTGGTTGCTCAGTGGCTCTGGTGTTAGGCTGCTGAGCACGAGGTCGCGAGATCGAATCCTGGCCACGGCGGCCGCATTTCGATGGGGGCGAAATGCGAAAACACCCGTGTACTTAGATTTAGGTGCACGTTAAAGAACCCCAGGTGGTCAAAATTTCCGGAGTCCACCACTACGGCGTGCCTCATAATCAGAAAGTAGTTTTGGCACGTAAAACCCCATATATTATTATTATTATTAGGATTGTACGGTGCACTGCATCACAGTAGGAACGCCTTTGCGGGCTGCGTGACAGTGCCCACAGAAACAGTTTGTGTGTACGTGCGTGTGTGTATAGTTTCTTTTTTTTAATCCTTCTCTCTCTCACCTATCGCTTCCCCTTTCCCCTCCCCCAGTACAGGGTAGCCAACCGGAGATAATCTCTGGTTAACCTCCCTGTCTTTCCTTTGCCTTTCTCTCTCTCTCTCTCTCTTCCTGCGCCGAAGTCGCGGTAGCAATGATATACTTGACGGGAAGAGCGCGATGTGCGGGCTGGAAAAAATGCTGAAGACAGGCATCGTTGCTGCCTCCGGCCAGAGCAACGTTCAGAGCTCGACATCATTCGTCCCAAGGCAGCTGCTTCCCATTCAACACAGCCCCACCATACCTGCCACCGGTAATAAGTTTCTCGACCAGGCAGTGAATGACTTGAAGAACCACCTCACAACGTTGACACCGTGCATAACAGGTCCGGACGAAGCCAGCGTCGCCATGGTTGGAGGCTTCATAGTGAGATCTGCAAGTGAAAGCATTGTCTGCTCGAACTGCATCGCCCTATTGCAGGGTCAAAAAGGCAACACACCTCTCCTTGGCCTCATTGCCCACCAAGATCGGGGCGGGCTCTTCTACCCGAGCCAGGAACTCGCAAAACTGTTGATTGGTCTTCGGAAGCTTGTAGACCACGTGATTCCCCACAGTAAACATTTCACAAAGCCCTTGGAGGATTGCGTTGAGAGAAGTGTGCCTGCGCTCATGGAACTTAATGTTCTCAGCTGTGGCAACAGAGACAGCGACCATCGCAAGGTTCTCCTGCAGCTCATCACTAAGAAGTTTATGAAGCCGCTGTTCACCTACTATGCCGTCAGCGCTAGCGACAGGAATGCGGTTGTTAAGTTCCTTGACCGCAAACGTCTGTCCCGCAAGGTGCTTAAACTGTAATTAAGGGAATGTGACCGCGGCGGCCTCATTTCAATGGAGACGATATGTAAAAAGGCGCGTGTGCTTGCGTTGTAGTGCACGTTAAAGAACCCTAGGTGGTCAAAACTAATCCGGAGCCCTCCACTAGCTACGGCGTGCCTCATAATCAGAACTGGTTTTCGCATTGGCACGTAAAACTCCAGAAAGAAGATGGACCCTTCATTACGCACACACCAAGTTCAAGTGAATAGCTTTCATGTTGTCGTTGAACCTGCTTTGAGTACACCACAATTTTCAGTAGAATTAGGTGAGACTAGTAATGCTTCGCGAAGCGACATGCAAGGATGAGAGCGTGTACGTGTAAAACGAACTGCTGTGGGCTTCTTGTTACGTTACTCATGAACGCTACTTAGACTTAGTGAACGATTTGCGATAACTGCAAGAAACTAAAATTTCGTCGAAAGTCGCCAGAGCACAACCAGTTTATTCAAGTACAAGTGAACGGATGTGTTGCGATATCTCCCTGTGTCGCCGCGCTTTCCAAGCAGCCGCCGCCGCTACCGCCGCGCGCCGCGACACCACACCACCCCAGCCCCCTTGGCGGAGATACGGATGTATGTGCCGCCATCTCTTGACAGCCAAACGCAATTCAAGGCGCGACGGCTACAATGGGTAAGCGAGCTACGCCGCAGGCATCTTTCTAGAGGAGGCGTTGCCCAGGCGAATGCGCCCTTCTCTCCTACCTTCTACCTTTCTTTCGACCTCTACTCTTCTGCATCTCACCCTTCACTCTTTGCTTTTTCCTTCTGTCGCCGATTAGTTTCCACGACGCGCTAATACGAAGAAGCGACGGTTATTTCGGACTACAGCCCTAATGCTGTAGTTGCTACGTAATACTGCGCGTAAATAAACACATCACTTATTAACAGTGTTACTTCGCGGGCTTCTTTCGCGCTGGGAAGAAAACTTTTATAAAGCGCGTATTCAGCAACAGAAAGCTGCATAGGGAGTTTTTCATGTTGATCTCCAATTTTCTCATTGACAATCTTCATGTATATGTAATCTTCGAGATGGTGATTAATAAATTATTACTAATTATATAACTAGGCGGAACGCAAAAAATATTGTGAATGTCTCGAATCGATGGCAAAGAACATTACCTTGGTTCTGTCCAGCTACGTGGTTATTTGCATATTTTTAAATCTCATTGCATGATAGTTGGGACACCCTGTATATTGCGGATGACCAGCGGAGCTATATATAACTATATATAAAATATAATTAAATAGCATAACAATATAACGCACATATGCACGTTGTCATCTTTGTTTATCTTTATTTACGTTTATCGCATGACTATGGTAATTATGGCTTTGCGGTCGCTATCACAGACGGCCCTGGTCTCTGTGACGACACTGTAGATGTTCTTAGTGAACGTTAGGTGTATGCTCGGCCGAAGCCGCATCCCGGAGACATTGGTCTTGTTGTAGCACTGAAGGCGGAACCTCTCCAAGAGGATGCCAGGAGCCACTTTCCATCGGGTCGAGACACATCGATGTGAAGGTCCACCGTAGTGACGATGGGATTGGTGTGTGTCGGTCATAAAGTCTTCAAGGTCCCTCTCTGACGTTCCGGGATGAACGTATATGGTGGCGACAATGATTGCATCACTAGTCTGTCCGGCGCAGGCTTCGGCTAATTCTACGCAAAGGCTCTCAGCCGTCATCGGGAAGCCACAGGGTGCAACGGCCGTGCTGTCGTTGTTTGCGTAGATCGCAACGCATCAAGATATCGTCCATCATCCATCGCCGGTTTTGACACATCTGGCGTCAAACGCAGCTGCAACACATCAGCTGATACGATTTTGCCTCATGCATAAGCTATTTTAGCTCTATAGACATCGCCATCATTTTTGCCGACGCACATCACGAAACACTGTAATTTAGCCTAATACAGCTCCGCTATAAAAAAGGCGCTATGAGCGTTATGCGCTGCATAAATGCAAAGTAAACACGTAGTGGCCTCCTTATGAGCGTTATGCGCGGCATAACGCTCATAAAGACGCCACTACGTGTTTACTTCGCATGCGCGAAGCCAGTAACAAGCAATGGGTCATGATATAACTAGACAAGGAAGAAAAGTGACAACAGACGACAACCATTATCGCCTTATGTTTTATTTGAGATGCTCATTCTAAACCCCAGACTTACGTCGCTCTTCGGAAAAATGAGGCCACTCACGTCTTTTGCTAGCTATGTGCAATGTTCTTTTGATATTTTCCTCCTCTTACATAACAAAAAAGCTTCCTAACATCTGTCAATTTGGAGACACCCGCCGTGGTTGCTCAGTGCCTGTGGTGTTGGGCTGCTGAGCACGAGGTCGCGGGATCATATCCCGGCCACGGCAGCCACATTTCGATGGAGGCGAAATGCGAAAACACCCGAGTACTTAGATTTAGGTGCACGTTAAAGAACCCCAGGTGGTCGAAATTTCCGGAGTCCTCCACTACGGCGTCCCTCATAATCAGAAGGTGGTTTTGGCACGTAAAACCCCATAATTAAAAAAGTAATTTTCTTCCAGCCAGCGACCATGTTACGATGCTCCGCTCCTGTTGCGCAGCAGTCAACATAACGGCATAAAAGATCCGGCCACAGTGGCCTGGCATCGCCAAGAAAACAGCGTGAAGCATGCAGAATTTCTAGCATAGTCATTAGAACGCTTCGCATCAGCAAGATTACCGTTTGTTTGGCTCGAGATATGCTGTCTTGAGCGCTCTCTGGCCGGCGCATAGTTTCGATGATAAATTATGTACGTTCGGACGAAGCTACGAAGTTGGTGTCTGTTTAGCAATGCAAGTGCATATTGACACGTCTACTTATCTTTATCGGGCAACCACGTTTCGCAGCCTAACAAATGTAATCGCACAGCGTGGGACGCGCCTGTATGTATCCGAAGTTTCTGGAACGTTATCGATGCTTCTATCCGCTGTCTGTCGTCGCCGAACGTTATGTTATCTGATTTCATCACCTGACGCGAATGGTGTAGAACTTTGTGGAAGGCACGCGGGTCCGAACGATTAGTGTGGAACATTCAATGACTGCTCTATAAAAGCCGACGCGCTTGACCCGCTGATCAGATTTTCGACGATCGCCGACTGTGTTCGCCGCTATCGTTGTGCTATAAGTGTAGCCTGTTTTGTGGGCACAGGTTCGCCCAATAAAAGTTAGTTTTGTTGTTCACAGTATTTCTACTGTGTTATTCAACGTCACCACCACGTGACAATATTCTATGCATTGTATGTGAATGACTGAACCAACTTGACTTCAAGGCCGTGGGGCTTGCAGCATTCGGCTGAAAGTCCAAAAGTGTTTCATTTATGTGGAACTCTCACATTTACGTTCAGCCACAACGCACGTATTCGCAACTCCTCAGACTCGCTTCGCGTCTGTCTCACCCATAGTTCCAGCTTCAGATGTTTTGTGTGCACGAAATTGAAAAAAAAATACTTATCAAGGAGGGGGTTAGGCCAGGAGACCGAATTTTTCGATCACTTTTCACTGCTTGCTTACAAGAAGTATTTAAGCTATTAGACTAGGAAGGATTAGGAGTGAGGTTCAACGGTGAATATCCAACAACGTTCAGGTTGAAGACAACATTGTAGTTTTTATCAACGTTGGCGACGCATTCCAACAAATGATTGAGGACCTTAATTGAGAAAGTGTAAGAGTAACGTAGAATAATAGTATGCAGCCGACAAAGGTTATGTTGAATAGCCCGCTAGGCTAACAAAAATTCAGGATCGGCCCTCAGTATCTAGAATCTTGCAATGCAGAGGATGTGTATGAGAGCTCTTATATGCGAACGGTAAATTCATTTTGCTAGTCTGAGGCTGAGAGTGCATGGGTATTAAAATGCCTTCCTCACGCATGCGCAGCATCTTTGTCGCTAATGGCCCTCATCTGTGCGTACGCGTCTTTCGTGCACACGCTAACGCTATCTAATAGGTCTCGGACCAAGCCCTGAAATCCCGTACAGTGTCGTTTTGCCTGAACGAATTTACAACAGCAAGAATTCGCCGTCGTGTAAGTTAGGGAAACACATCGTGAACGGAAGCTTTAGGTCTTCCGCATAGCTGCGTAATGGTTCCTCTAGGCTCCTCCTAGGCAGTGGAAATCTTGCTAGCCGACGTAGCTGATAGATGACTGTCACAGAAAAGCACCATAACTGACGAGGATGGTGGTACTCAAGGCAGAGACATTTGCTGTGGCGCGAGCATTTCTTCCCTCAAATGCCTGTTTCACATGATGCGATTTTCGTCGCACCGGAAGTGCGATTTCCGTCGTTTGCGATGAAAATCGCAGTCGCAGTGCCGACCCCCCGATTTTCGGCTGCGACCAACCGGTTGGTCGCACAGTCGCACCGTCGCACCGATCGCTGCGATTTTCCGTCGAAATTGCGCGGAGAGCTGCCACAGGAGCTATTTCGCTGGTTTGTTTTGGAAAATGGCGTCTCGATCCACAAGTGCAATACGCGGAGACGTGGATCGTCGAATTCGGTACGTACGCGAAGGGAGAATAAAAAACTTGTACCGCAGATTGCATTCTCCGATTTCTATGCGTTTGTTGACACTCTGCACAGCAAATGAAGTGCATTTTCACGTTTGCTTCGTACGCCTTTGCGAGTTGTCAGTGCTAGGAGGTGTTCGATCCCCAGCAGACGACGAGGTCGCTACAATGTTTTGAGTAGCATGCAAAAATCGCGCTTACGAAGCAGCTTGAATTATTTCAACCTCGGCAAGGGCAAATGACAAGACAGCAAAGTACCCGAAGTTTCAACGTTGCGCTGAACGCGGTACCGTTCAGTTGCATTTTCTTGTCGGTTTTCAAGCACGAATTTCCCGATGCATCTTGAAAGCTTATCTTGCCTCTTATTAAATCTGACAGAGCAAAAGTGTAGGCTATCGTAATGAATTTGCTACGATAGCATTAAATCCGTGGCTTGAATAAAATATTACATGCACGTTTAGTTGCACCTCTTCTCTGGATAATTTTTTTTTTCTTGCACAGAAACCAATAAACATTGACTATGTTGCGGACTTTGTATCCTTACTGCATCTGTATGAACACTTGCTCTGCAAGGTAACTAACTGCACAGCTAGTAGATTAAGTAAATACAGTGACAACGTACCCTCCTGCACAATTATGTAGAACTCGTGCAACAATGCGAAAAGCAGGCAAACGCCCTGTTCTTGTGTGCATAAAACAGTATAAAACGACACGCTGAAGAAAAGTAAATCCAAACTGTGCAGTGAAGTCAGCCAGTACAAGCAGTTCTTGCACGTTCACAGCTGATCAAGTGTGCAGAAACATTCATGCCTTACATGTTTCTAGCAAGTTTCTAATAAGTTTGTGATCACATATATTAGTGTGTAAACCCATATAACGATATCCGCTGCGATTACTATCTTTATAAGTAATGAAATACCATGCTACTTGCAAGAACATATATCACCTGAGGATTTTAGAACAAATTTCTGCATTTCAACTATACACAATATGTGGTTTATTCAATAAAAGAACACAAACTGGGCTTTTTTGCAATGACAAACTTATTCCAAACTTTACTTACATACAGGCAAGAAAAAAAATTATAGACAGAAATATTGTTCTTCAATTTGTTCACCTGCCACTGTGGCTATAGCATTCTGCTGCTAACACAAGGCGAGGGATTGATTTGCTAGCCATGGAAGTCGCATTTCGATGGGAGTCATAGGTGCGAAAAAAAGCTCTTGCACTTAGATTTAGTTCATCACCTTTTATTGAACCCTTACACTTCAAAATGCTATTGCACGGGGGGTATGGTTATGCAAAATCTAACACCAATAGAAAGCAAAGCGCAGAATTGTAAAACAACCATCTTTCGTGATAATTCAAGTGTGTAAATATTCATTGCATCAATATGTATTGTTCAACAGCACTGCACAAGTAAGCATGATCAGGTATAGCAAGTACTCTGTCAAGAAGCTGGTTCTACAGATGTATAAATGTCAAGGCATGAATGCTCATACTACGTCGCACACATAGCACAAAGAAAACCTTTTTCAAGAGTTGTCTCTTCTGGCAGATATGAGTGGGCCATAAGCAGCAGAAACCTTATTGCAGGACATTGTGTAATACCGCTTATGAAAAAATGAACAGAGTGAAGAGGCTTTTAACCCTTTATTGACGAGTGTTGCCTACAGGCAACACACCAAAAAAGAATTTTTCTCTTGTCAAGTTTAAGTATCGAGTATGAAGTTTCTAGCTAAATGTCTTCGGCCAACGCTGAATGACAAGCAGCAAGCGTGATTTGTTGGTTTAGAGCAGGAACACTGGACGAGGAAGAAGAAGTTTGGCACGCGACTCACTGCCTTGTGCAAGCAAGTTCAGAGGAGACAGGCCAATGCAACGTATGCAGCTGCATTGGTGTCGCACATCTGATGTAAAGCAAATGAAATGGGCACCTCTGGTTCACATATGATAAGAGCTGTCTATACAAATTGAAAATCAAGCTAGGTGGCTTCAATGGGGTGAAGCCCACTTCCTGTTTTCTGCCTGGGGTTTTCCCTCTATTGCTGAAAAATTTCTGCAAAATATTTTTTCTTTTTGTTGATTATGCTTACTCTTGACGTGTTTTGCATATTTAGATAGAACAATAAACATGTTTTCTCGGTATTTATATGTCTCGTCATTAAAGGGTTAACAGCAGTACCTCATGCTGCTCTAATAAGAGGAACGATGTGCAAAAACATTTCTGGTAGAACACTTAAACTAACCTTCTGAAAGACAGAAAATTCCAGGTGAGAGTTGGAGGTACGTTTAGCCCACACACACCAACAATACGGGCATACTACAAGAAACACTACAGCCTATGGTGTATTACACTCTGTGGGAAAGCTATCTTATACAGAAATAAAAAATGATGCAACAAGCCCTCGACAACACTGCAGACTTTCTTGGCTAGTCTGGCCTCTCGCTTTCTGATAAGTCAGCTCATATCGACGTCAGAAAAAAAGAAAGACTAGAATCAAGAACTACCCCAGATTGCACATTGTGATCCACATAGCTGGACAAATATGCCCGCAAGTCAACATCCACAAATCCTCAGCTAGTGTAAGCCCATGACGGCAGAGCCAGCATGTGGGTGAAACAATTATGCAATGCCTGGACGCAACTTCCACACCTGGTGAAAAGAATAATCTCGAAATAACGGGGGTGGGCGAGCGGATACTATAGAAAATCGCAGATGCTGTGCTTGTGTCCAAGTTATGGTACGGTATGAATTACCAACAGCACACAAAAAAGACAACTCATCGAATACAGGCATCGGGTAGTAATAACAGGTCTTTCCAACTGTACCATGCTTGAAGACCTCTATGAGAAAGAGCTAACGAACAAGCACCTAGACAGAGTAGAGTTGCAGCCTGCAGCACAAATTCTTTGTCTCAAGAGCTCAGAACCTCATCGCAAGATACTATGCCAGCTAGCATATGAGATGCAAAGACGACTACCCCTCCATTAAGAAACACAACCTCGGGAGTACCTGAACTTGAAACACAACAGGCCCATACCATGGAATATGGGGGCAAACAATTAGGCCAGGAGACTATATGCAACTGCCAAACACACAGAGGAGGTTGCTAGTCATGAAGATACAAGCAAACATAAGGCACATATAGTACACTGATCTGGCAATAGCACCCGCCGTGGTTGCTCAGTGGCTATGGTGTTGGGCTGCTGAGCACGAGGTCGCGGGATCGAATCCCGGCCACGGCGGCCGCATTTCGATGGGGGCGAAATGCGAAAACACCCGTGTGCTTAGATTTAGGTGCACGTTAAAGAACCCCAGGTGGTCAAAATTTCCGGAGTCCTCCACTACGGCGTGCCTCATAATCAGAAAGTGGTTTTGGCACGTAAAACCCCAAATATTATTATTATTATCTGGCAATAGCAGTGTAACAGTAGTATGACACTACATAAAACTAAACCCCATATAAGTGAGTACCATTTTAGGTCATCCTACACCTAGAAAAGCTGAACGGAAAGCAATCAAAGCAGCACTTGTAATGCAGATTACACCCTGCACAACACCCTGCATGGATTCACCAGAAACTGTCTGGGCCTGCATATCACACAAGATTGTCAGGAAAATCAGGAGATTAACACGCGACTTGCCAGCACATGGCCAGAAATTAAATTACAGGATACATAGCCATGCAGATATTCCAGGACACAAGCGGGCTTATAAGCCTGACATAATAACTGAAAACTAGATGAGTTTGTGTGTATTCATTATTAACTAAAGTGCAACAGATAGACAACACACAAGAACGAAGCGCTCTGTGTGTTCACTTCGTTCCTGTCCATCGCATTTCTGTTGCAGTATAGTTAATGAATTCATAAGGCTGCACAGGAGAAGAATGATACCTCTGCCCAAGAGCCCGATCTCGCATCCAAATTCACACGTGTGCACACATACACACACAAATGTTGCAAGAGTGCATAGCATGAAGCAGTATCAACAGGATGACACTAGATATGGATGAAGACTAACTTTCAACTGAGGTTCATTTGTAAAAATGTGGCGAGTTGTAAAAGGGCGATGAGCAAAACGAGAACAAGGTGAAAGCAGGAGCCAACGTTTTGACAAGTGGACTTGTCTTCTTCAAAGTCCACGTGTGGAAACGTTGGCTCCTACTTTCACCTTTTTCTCATGTTGCTCATCGTCTTGAATTTCCATCTCCTGCCTTCCCCGAGTTTTCCCCAGAAAAAGAAAGACATCATTGAAGGATAGATAAAAAGTGGTGCTTGATGCAGTCAAACATAAATAAATATGCTACAGAAAGAAAACAGAGAAAAATTCCAAGTGCAGGAAAAAATAATTACAATTGCCAATCCTGCATGCCAGCACCTTTCAAGAAACACCGTTGTTATTCCAATAGACAGACTGACAGTTTGCTTATGCAATGCAAGCACATTCTTCCAGTTCCATGCCATTGGGGAAAAAATGAGTTTCCTGGAAGGTAGCCACTTGCACACTTGGTGATCACTGTTTTTTTTCCCTGGACTTGTATATCTATATGTATTTTCCCCCTTTCCTGCTTTTATGTTTGGTTTCATCAAGCACTAGTCTTTATCAGGTTTTATTGCTGTACTACTTTGTGGTAACCTTTATAGATCACTGCATTTTCACAATAAACCTTTTAATTAGAAGTTAGCATACCCTGTTCTTGCTGCTTCACACTGTAAATTCTTGCTACATTGGCCAAATAAAAGATTTTATAAGGTATCATGAGGGCTATTAAAGTGACTTCCTGCAGTCTAAAAAAAAAAAACGAATAGCCCGGCTGCAAATGGCACCAAAGAACACATAGGACAAACAAGAAAACCGTGATGATCTAACAATCAAAAGTTTAATGTACACACCGAGTAAATGCTCGCTGACAAGCAATAGACTGAACATACACAAAAAGGAGAAGCAAAAATTCATGTGCATTTCCTGACGGGAAATGCATCCATTTCTAACGGAGGCCGTGATGACAAGATTAACCCAGCATTTTTAGATCTACAGCTTCCGTAATTTCTCTAGGCAGCCGATCTGCACAGAATGCTAGCTTCTTCCTCTACGATGCACGCTCAGATGTGGAGTGCATTGTAGAGGAAGAAGCTAGCATTCTGTGGAGATCGGCTGCCTAGAGAAATTATGGATGCTGTAGATGCAAATACACTGGGAGAATCTTGTGTCAGCATGGCTGCTGTTACACTTTCAGAGATGGATGCGTTTCCTGTTGGGATCTGTATGGACACGCATCAGATCTTGCTTCTGCTTTTTGTGTAAATTCGATTTATTGCTTGTCGACCAGCATTTACTCGGCATGGTCAATAAATTTTCATTTGTTAGTACACCTCATGAGATTATCTTGGTATCTAGCAGAAAGGTGTTCATTCTTTTTAGAGTAAGCTGTATATGCCTAGGCGAAACACTCATGGTCCGATCACAAGAACCCTAGCGTAGGGGTATGAGCCATTGTTTCGGGGGTTGTGAGCCATTGTTCGTCTTACATGAGGGACGGAGACATTTCTTGTTGGGTAGACATAGAAATACTTATGCATTTAACACATAAACATTTATCTACGCATTATTGCAAGGAAGGGACACAGAGTGGGACGGGGTTAAGACAAGATCATGATGTCATAATTATCTTGCAGCAAAGGTGTGGCGGGCCATTGGCTACACCGATAGTGACGTCATTTCTCTCTAGCAGCAGAGCGCGTGTGCAGAAGTCTCTCTCAGACTTCCCTATAGGTTCAAAAATGTGTCCCTGTATTTAATTAAATGAAATGTGCAGCCCCGGTGTGTCACTTGGTAACTAAAGTGCATAACTGAGTCATAAACATTATGATTAACGCATTACAAAACACAAATGCGTAACATAATTCAGAAAGACTTCGACGGACCACCTGGATTAACACAATGAACCGCTGCTCATTGCACTTTCGAAGATGGTGATCTTGCAAAGTGCAATGTGCGGCATTCCAAATAAACAATGTGATAAACCCAAGCAAACATGTGCATAACCTCATTAAGAAACACAGACATAACCAATAATATAGAAAGACTTGAATAAGCCATTGGAATTAACCCAGTGATAAAAACCGGGACTGCACATTTCAGCTTCGCTGGTTTACCGTCTGTACAGGGTGCATGGGCAGTAACTTTTTCTGTTATTGTTTGTTAAGTATTGTATAATGTTGTGCCAGTAAAACATGTTGGGCTAGTTGGTGCAATGTAGTGGTACTGCTTTTTTTGCTGGTTTTTTTTCTTAATGTTGTGCCCTTCTTCCTTTTGTAACAACTTTTTTATTCCCCCTTGCATAATACTTCAACCTTGCAGCCTGCGAGGTATATAAATAAATAAGTACATAAGTACGTCATTCATTCATCTGCATACACCTCGCACCATTCCTTGCTCAACAAACGTCACTGTGTTGATGTCTCGCAGCGTGCATCTACATTAACTGCCGTTTGCGTTTTGGTATGGTTTGTGAACAGTGTAATGCATAAAGATTACATGACATGCATTAAGGTTGTGACCTATGTGGTGCATAAGCAAACCTTGCAAAAGATGACATGTTGGATTGTTGGAAATAAGACAAATTGTATATATTGCAGTTACTTTAACAGCATTTAATTGACCACTTGACAGAATCTTCACTTCGCATAGATTCCAACACGTACACTGAATCTGCAGTTTTCTTTTTTGCTTATTAATGCAGTCGTTACTGCATGGCCACATGGTAGGTTTGAAAACAAAGTTAAATAAATTAGTTTGTTGCAATATAACAATATGTGTAGATCACTGCGATTGTAACACGAGAACTTAATACAAACATGCACACTATAGGATGCAGACAAATGCTCAGGACAATCTCCAGAATGTTTGCATCCTGATACTTATGAAAGTGAACGGTTTCATTCCATGGCTGTCAATGAGAGGGAGAGAGAAAACTTAATTGTGTTCATGGAACAAAAACGCATTGATAAGCTTAGACATATATAGTCATTGCTTAACACTTTCGAAATGAATAATTATAGCTTGCTATCAACATTGAAGCAGCCATTCGACAGCAAGAAAAGGAATCAGTTTTTCCAGCTCTGAACATTGAATTGCAGGAAATGCAAGCAGGCATAAAATTCTGCCAATATAATGTTTAGGAATACCAAATTGGAATAAACATTGAGGCTTGCAATTGTACTTTCTCTGGCTGAGCAATCGAGTTTGAAATGACTCCCATAAGCATGTCGTAACAATGTTGATCTAATACAGGTTAAATGCATGACTAGCTTAAGAAATCTGGATGATTGCTATAAATTACAGTGAAGAAACTATAATATCTAATAACATTAATAATATAATAATAATATTTATTTCCACAAAACAGGCTAACCGTGAGAGGCGTGCGAGGCTGAGCAGAAAGCTGAAAAATTCTACGGCAAGTGCGCCTGCCGTGGGCCTACGATCCTGCATTATGAATAGCGCGTATTGATATGGTCTTCTTGTTAGAAGTTCCGAGTATACTACCAGCGCGAGACACGGGACAACAAAGTGGACGAGAACCGTGTCTTTTAGAATGCTATGTTAGAACGTACAGGTTTCTACAAAAGTGACGGTAACTGCTCGAAACATTTGATGCGTCGGCTTTTGCGCCTTTAGAAATATTCAGAGGGGGCTCCCATATTTATATTCGCAGCGCAAGCACGGCGATGGACGAACCAGGCTAGCGCTAAGGTTGAATTTCACAACACAATTTTCATTCCACGTCGTAATCACACAGATCGTTTGAGGCTTCGTTCAGGGGCACACGCGGGCGTTCGGGTTGGTGCTTCTTGTTGCATTTGGCGTCAGAACATGGCTAGGAGCAGGCACCACATATGCGCAATGACAGGCAATATACACGCAACATTTCTCTAGACGCTGACGCCGAGCACGGGTAGCGCGAGGATCTTGTTGGGCTGACACGACAACTTCGTGGCAGCCGAATTCCGAATACTGCATATACGGTGAGGGTAGCTATATGAACTTGTCGATAGGTCACCTTGCTGATTGTTGTAGCACAGGCAGAACGAAACGGTCATAGAAGGTAGATAAGACAACACACATCGCTGAACCACCTGCGAACAGCTGTTTACGTGCGCGATGTCGCACTGAACTACAGAAACCGCCGTCGCGCACCCCAAGACAAATCTTAACTAACGTTTTTAAATGAGTAAACGTACATATTATTTGCTTATAATCAAGAGAAGTCAATAATATTATAATGTAAACGTTTTATTCACTACAATAAAAGAATTATGCGGCGTGTGCCACGAAACCTGGCACTAAGCAACCCTGGGCGTCGCACCAGTTGCATTGTTAAAATCGCAATCATGTGAAATGAGCCCTCTAAAAATCGCATTGCGACGCGTGCGACAGCACCGATTTTCGTCGTTGCAGTCGCAGCATGTGAAACAGCCTAAAGGCATAAGCCTACTTGACGGTAACTGCGCACCTGCTATTGTTCAGGATTGTAAAACAGGCGGGGACGAAATGGCCTTGCATTGCAGCTGCTCGTCATAATTGCTGATGAGTTGGCGTTTCTGTTCTTGGAAAAAAGCTCTGCTGGGGTGCTTCGGCGACATCACCACCAGCCTCGTCCGCGGGATTTGTAGCGTGTTACATAGATTCGGTAGCGTGTCTGCCACCCTTATAGCTGCGGTGATGTCGCCTAAGCACGGAGCAAAATGCTCGGCTGAGCTAACAGGCAATTGTGGACGTCGCGGTACTGAATTTCCGTTGCTGAGTTACAGAACTTCTAACATAATTCATAATGAATTCATTCCAACTAGCGGGGTGACGATTCGCTGCCTACCAGGCGACCCACTTCCGCTGCAATCGTGACGTCCCGCAATGCAAAACTTTGCATACTTACTGTTAGCTTTTGGAGGATGCATCAATCAACGCTTCTTTGTAAATTCGTACCCGTAAACATGACCATCGTAGGCTGCCGTCAAGCTCGTGCGTTTCATACAGCATGGGCATCCAGCAGCTGTCTCTGGAGGTAGTGGCTATGTTCTGTTGCCCTGATTCGTGAAAGCCTCACGAGCACGGAATAATTGGCAGTGCAGCAAAGGAAAAGGCCGTGTAATGATCATGACGTGGCTCAGGAGGCGGAGTCAGCACTTTTTTCTTTCGGCTAGGGGTTCATTTCCGCTGAAAAATATATGCCCATAATCAGAAGAAACAAACAGCGCACGCGTTTTGACATACTTGAATATGATAGCCTCTGCGCTTTAGCTTCGGTGAATGTAACTTTCCGAACAGACATTTCACAGACCATACTTGCCATATGTGACATATTCTTGCCCCGCCTCTACACTAGCTCGGCAGTTACACATGTCAAGCATGGCCTTGCGGAATATACTCGCGTCAAACAGCTATCTAAAAATAAAGAAGCCCACCAACGCTCCTATTGGGATTATTCTGGGAGTTTCTGTGACAGGAAAACGTACAAATCTATGCGAACACCCGACTCGATATGGCTTCTTTAGGGACATTAAGCGGAACGAGATACTGAGGAGAACAAAACACAGTTACATCAGAATACATGGGTTTCTTCAACGTCAATCAGTATGAGAAATCTACGTCTTCAGTATTTTTACTGACTAATACAGTTACTTTCGTTTATTTTTCCAGCGCCAAATGAGGTATCCGGCTATTTTTCGTGAACTTATAAATTAGTGTCTTCAGTCTACGCAGTGGTCCTCCTTTTCAGAGCGCAAGTTATATTGCTGGAAAAACCTCAATCTTGTTTAAGGAAACATTAGAGCCACGAATATTTATCTCTTGATTGATTGTTGGATTGCAAGATATTTGTCACTTGTTCAAATTTATGAGCATAGAGAGAAGCTTAGCACGCACACAGAAAATTTTGTTAGAAAATGCAGAATATCTCGTCTGCATATTTCAAGCCCCTATCTGTTCACATGGTTCCCGCAATTTTACACCTATTTAAACAGAAAAATCTATTATGTTTTCGATATCCTGCTTCCTGTTTAGCGAACGCATTGCTTTCGCTGTGAATCCCGTCGTCTGCTCGGTGGATCCAGAACCACTACGAGTGGCGAGGGTTCCATTAAGCCGAGCACAGGGGCAGGTTTAAAGCATTGCTTTGTCCCCGACGCTATGAAGAAAAATCACATACGCAGTGGAACACATCTACTTACAAAAGTTGGCATCAGAGAGGTTCCTTGAAGAGCGGCACAAACGTAGTGGCACTTAGCCATTGTCCCAAGCCGCGTTAAAGACCTTTGTTGGCATATGTCCTGTGCTTGAAGTCGGCGTCAAACAGTTTCATTGTACAGCGGCAAATACCCAAAACAACATATCCAGTTAGCCAAATTGGTGCGACGGTTTGTTTCGCACCCTGTTTCCTCAGCACGGCAGCCTAATGCGCTAGCCATGATAGTATGCAATACGTACTTAGTGACCCAAGTGGATGCGAAAATTGTTAGATAGATAGATAGATAGATAGATAGATAGATAGATAGATAGATAGATAGATAGATAGATAGATAGATAGATAGATAGATAGATAGATAGATAGATAGATAGATAGATAGATAGATAGATAGATAGATAGATAGATAGATAGCAGCGGCAAGTTGCCGAAGTTTGTAAACAATGCGAAAAACATTAAAAATGATGTCATTTTTCTATTTAGGTGTACGCTCACGAAGACTAGGTGCCAACAACTAATGCGGAATCACTACGGTATGCCCCCTTTATACATTGGCCGGCATGTTAAAACCCACAATTCATTATTGGCAAAAATCGAAATGAGCGAGAACTCGAGAGAATTGTCCGGACGTTGACGGTCGAGTCGACAAGTGGGTGTGGCACTTGAAGATAACTAATTTTCATGTGACACAGAAAAAGAAAGGTAATTAGAGCATCTTTCCGGCACACCTCCATCATTGTCAGGATATGATGAATAATTGTTTTTAATGAAACAAGGGCCAGTTCGGGTCAAAGAACGCCAAAGTGCCAAGCGCATGGTGTAACCTGTTTTGATCCAGTCCAGCATCGGATAAATATACAGGATCATTTATTGCGTTACCATTTCAAGGTATGGCTATATTCTCAACGCGAACTACTGGGACATAAGCTACAGCACGAGTCTGAGCGTGTGACCCACTAGTTCGCGCTCTGACTATAGCCACGCTTCCACACCAACTCGTCCATTTTTCACTTTTGATCATTTAAAGGTACTTGACATACTTTTCAGCGTTATCCATGTATCTGCCTGTGTTTGTGTCCAACCGTTTTCCTGCTTACATCGGTAACTGGGTAGTCTGTGGTGGAATAGGCAGTGCTTTTCAACCAATCTAATTCACGCCGACATGGGTCACTCGGTGTGTGCCACTGGGAATGGGCCGCTCGACAGGGACAATAACGATTTTTTTACATTTCTCTGGTGTAGGGCGCTATTGAACCGAAACCACAATGGTTCCTCAACCAGACGCTTTAGTGTGCTGCGCCAGGGATTCACTGGGTATGTGTCATTCTTCAATGAGCATTTCGCCAAGTTATCGGCAACTTTTGTAAAACTGAGTCTGCCTGCAGCACGCCAACAGCCTTCCTGCCATCCTCCTTCAGGCACTGAGTATGTGCCTCGGGGTGTGCACCACGCTAGGGAACAATTCTGAGCGTGCGCAGACACCGCCGTGCCACGCTTCTTGTCTCAGAGGCCATGCGCAGGTTCCGCGTCCCAGGCCACCGGATGGTGCAGCACGTCCAGAAACAATGCGCGAAAGTGTAGCCCTATAGCCGCAATCAGCCCCAACTAGACGCGCACGTTAAAGCGCGCCCACATGCGACGTTGGAACGCGTTCGCACGCGCCTCACCGCGTGTGGGCGCGTTGCTGAGGGTTCGAACGCACCGTCGTGTCACATATTTCGGAGGTCACGTGCAGGTTTTGCGCGGTTTCTGAGTGCAACTTGGCCAGGACCGTAAATCGAGCAGTCATGATCATGTCTTGGTCTGACGAGTGTTCTAAAAAAATGAAGCTCACAGAGCCGGCAGCACGGGCAATTTGATACAATAAATTTATGTTGACGAGTACAACTCGTATTTTTGTTTTCGAAATCCGGCTATGTAGTCATAAAACTCATGAAGCGCATGCCAGTGCCATATGACACTTGATATGCATTTTTTTCCGCTGTAGTAGTCGTCACTGCGTGTAGGTGCCGATTCAGCTGAAAACACTGCATGCGGCGCTACGGGCATATTAAAATGATTACATGGCTCGTTCCTGCAATTTTCTGCACACTCCCCCTATTCAAGCTCATGTTTTCGCGTAGGATACGAAGCAGCAGAGATATTGTTCTGCGCATGCACGAAGGCACCACTTCGTTGGTTTTGGCTGTAATCCAAGGTAACGTCCGATCCGTAACAAGGCCTTAAGTGCTCTCTATATAACCTTTTTACGCAATCAAATAACCTTTTACGAGCATCATAATAACCTGCCACGCCGACTTCCTTCTGCGACGGGTAATTACATACAGCCGTTCCCTTTAGCTGTTTTCATGTACCTGGTACGTGTCTAGTTCAAGGCTGGTAAAAGCCAGGTTTATCTACATCATGAGTGTAGTCTAAAAAATATCTGCGCATTTTGTCGGGCCCTTCAAGGTGGTCTCTCAGGCTAAAATTTACATAGGGCATGAAACTAGAACTCTAACTGGGCATTTGGCTGCGGCCCCTTTTATAGAACAAAGTAAAACTCTAGAAGCTGGGGTGTGGCTGTCAAACGGATAAAAGAAGCCGGTTAGTATTTCTTGAGATATGTGAACCTGCTTTCTAGCGGAAGATACCGGGCTATGTAGATTCCTTCAGGGAGAGAAAGGTGGTGCCTGGATCTACAGGCCCGGTACCATAGTCTTATACGAAGTACTTACGTGTGATAATATAGTAATGCCCAGAACGGCATATAATGGTGAGCCTGCTGCTTCCTTGAGAAGAAAGCGCATTTGACATGGTCACGTTAGTGAATAGAATTGTACGCAGGTGCATGACTTATCTAAATGAATTTAAACAACCGTTAAGTTTTAGCAATCACGCGTTATTGCAGTGCTGGGCTGTGTGTAAGACGCATGTAACTTAGATACTATCTTAGATATTCTTTGGGTATCGTGTATGTGTATCATGATATGTGTGACAAGGCGCGTATCAGTATCTGTATTTAGGATACATGAAAGAATGTATCATGTATGTTATGATATAACACACTGGCTACCGCGACATCACCGTGCGAAACTATAAACGTTGGCTGAGCTCCGCTTCTTTAACTGATAATGCTGCCATTTACATACATACCATAAAGATTTGCGCAGCACATCTCAGTATTCAACCTAGCGCGCACACATCTATCACGTGATTTGTCTGGAGGTAGATGCGTTGAAAGTAGCAACTTTTCTTTATCTTTTCACATGTCTATAAATTTGCAGACAAATCACGTGATAACTGCTTGCGCCCTAGCTGGTATCCTGAAATGTGTTGCGTAAATCTTTATGGTATCTAAGTCTCATGTTTCGGAAAAATGAAAGCAATTGTTAGAAAGCGTTGGCCCTTGTGTTCCTATGTTCGTCCCTGTCTGCGCTATGTTTAACGATGAATGAATTCCTACAAGGTCGGCTCGCAGTGACGTCTCTAAAACTCCACAGCGGTATTCGCGCAATCGCGCGCAGGCTTCTTATTGGCGTTCTTGTATAGTTATATGGCAACCCAATAGCTGGTAGGCAAGCAAAGCAGTGACTCCCATCTACTACAAAAAAGACAACCAAAAATCACTGACAGCACAGCGCAGAAAGAGCTTTCATGTTAAGGAAATAAACCAACCCCACTAAATGTTTTCGGAACGAGAACAGTATGCTTGGAACAAGAAAGCCACACATTTTGGGATACTAAGAGACAATTTATTCGAATGAATCAAGGTTGATCCCAGTTGAAAAAAAATTTCAAGCAAGCATTTTAGTGCATACGTGTTTGCTGCTGCATTATATATGTCTGTAATAAGAAATTTGCCAATGTATACAATTATCTTAAGATACACATAGATAGTATTGCATCAGATGGAAGAATTGCGGTAGTTTATTGTATCTGTATCTACAATACTTAATTATGGCGTTTTACATGCCAAAACCACGATCTCATTATGATACGGGGGTTGCAATGTGGTCTTATTTGTAACCCTGCGTATCCTGTGTAACCCTTGTCGGTTGCCCTGTATGTCCCTGTGTGTGCTCTTTTGCCCTGCCTTTTCATCGCACTACCGTACGCCTATTCAAGACGCGTTACCAACAAGCTCATATTGCAACTCTCGTGAACTTTATTTCTGGCAATGGGGCTCCTTTGTGCATGTGCTTCGAATAGGGCTGTGTATGTCCCTGTGGTTCTTTTTTTGTCCTGTCTTTTCATCGCGCTACCGTAAACATATTGTGATTATGAATCGTGCCTTGCGGGAGGGGGCTCGTGAAATTCGGACTATCTGAGGTTATTTAGCATGCACCCAAGTCTAAGTACACGGCAATGTTCTTGTTTCCAGAGTATGCTGTATCTTATCATGACACTAATACCTTTGCCCAGCACGGCTCTATTGCTCAAGCTAATTGGCCATCTCGCAAGGTACATGCATTTCACGTGTGATTTACACAGAAAGGCCAGCGTGCAACTAAGAGGCAATTCTAAAAAAGAAAGAGAGAAAAAAAGGAAAGCGCGTGTCAACCAAAGTCTACGCAACAGAATACAAGGTCTTCGTAAATATTAGATGCATTATATGTACTGAAATTGTGGTATTAAAGACTGCGCAATGTTGCATCATCTTTAAAGTTTTGCATTATTTGCATTATTCTCTTCGTTCCATTGTGACACCTCCATTTTTTTTTTACCTTACCGTTGATTGATTTTCCTTATGTCAAGCTGTTTCATCCAATTTTTTTAAGCGCATGTACGTTTTCTTTTTTTGCGTAGACATTGGTTGACACACCTTTTTTTACCAGGAGGCTAGGCGGGTTAATGCCGGATACATTCTAATGTACACTACAAAATGGTTAAATTTCGTCTGTATTGGCGTTAGCGACGTCTGTTCTGTTAGTTTTACCTGACCTGCAGTTAATTCCCAATTGCTGTTGCGGCCAACACTTAGATATTTGTAACGACTCGCTACAATGCTTTAGAGGAGCGAAAGGGCTTTTTTTGACCCAGAGGTCAAATAAATGCAGAGATCCCACGTGCGCGCAACCTATGTGAAGTCGTCGAAGAAGACCTTGTCTTAAATGAAAAGGAAAAGGAAAACAGAAGACACGCAAAAGTGTCGTTTCTCCACGGTGGTTGTGCCTAACCGTTGTGGAAAGTGATCATTTCGCGTGCAAAACACGCTGCAAAAATAGTAATTTTTGTTAGCGTATCCGCAACTTCATTCAAATGACATGCGCTACGAACCGAATTTTGGCAAGACACTAGAAGTTAGTCAATTTCGCGGCGTTTACATAGTGTTTGCTACGAACGAACGGAATGGACGTCAGTGACATGTTTGTCGGGCTCTTCGTTGTCTGAGCCCACTCCTGTTATTGCAGGAATGATGGACCTAATGCGTAGTTCAAAGCGAAAAAAAAATTGGTGAGCGCCAGCGTTGTTGCTCAGTGTCCATTACAATCGGATATTTTCCGCTACAAGGTGACGTGGTTATCGCTTATCAGATCCATAACGATGTTGCAAAATGGCTGCGGACATGGAGAGCAATGCTCTCGGAGGAGGGCTCACAAAATCGTCTGATGCTATGCAGGAAATGAATTTTTCAGTTACCTTTGTTTGTAAAAGCTTGCTCACGCTGGACTTCAAGGAAGCAGTGCTAAAAACCTATGTGCCCTTCCACTCTTTGAAGAAGGATGACTAGCGAAGCTGTGCATGTGGGTCCCTTCACCTTCGCCGCGCCTCTGCACCTCCGCCGCGGAACGTACCACCACCAAGGGACGGCCCGGCATTGCACTATCTTCGGTATTGTCCCACGTATGGGGAGTGCTTAGCGCCTGCTTCATCTCTGCAGCGAGTCGGGCTGGTATTGCATTATCTTCGGGATCGGCCCACGTATGGGGAATGCTTAATGCCTGGTTCACCTCCGACGCGAGTCGGGCTGGTATTGCACAATCTGCGGGATTGGCCCACGTATAGAGAGTGCTTAACGCCTGCTTCACATTTGCCGCGTAAGGGGCCCCTATTGCACTACCTTCGGGATCGGCTCACGTACGGGGAGTGCTTAACGCCTACTTCACCTCTGCCGCGAGTTGGACTGGTATTGCACTAACTTCGGGATTGGCCCACGTATGGGGAGTGCTTAACGCCTGTTTCCCCTCCATTGCGCGTCGGACTGGTATTGCACTATCTTTGGGATCGGCCCACGTATGGGGAGTGCTGAAGGCCTGCTTCACCTTCATAGCGAATCGGGCTGGTAATGCCCTATCTTCGGAATCGGCCCGGGTATGGGGAGTTCTTAACGCCTGCTTCACCTCTGCCGCGAGTCGGGCTGGTATTGCACTATCATCGGGATCGGCCACGTATGGGCAGTGCTTAACCCCTGCTTCACCTCCGCCGCGGGTGGGACCCCTATTGCACTATCTTCGGGATCGGCTCACGTATGGGGTGTGCTTAACGCCTGCTTCACCTCTGCCGCGAGTTGGGCTGGCATTGCACTATCTTCGAGAACGGTCCACATATGGGGAGTGCTTAACGCCTGCTGCACCTTTGCCGCGAGTTGGATTGGCATTGCACCAACTTCGGGATCGGCCCACGTATGGGGAGTGCTGAAGGCGGGCTTCATCTCTGCCGCTAGTCGGGCTGGTATTGTACGATCTTCGGGATCGGACCACGTATGGGGAGTGCCTCACGCCTGCTTCACCTCCGCAGCGAGTCGGGCTGGTATTGCTCTAACTTCGGAATCGGCCCACGTATGGGGAGTGCTTAACGCCTGCTTCACCTACGCAGCGAGTCAGGCTGGTATTGCTCTATCTTCGGAATCGGCCCACGTATGGGGAGTGCTTAACGCCTGCTTCACCTCCGCAGCGAGTCGGGCTGGTATTGCTCTATCTTCGAAATCGGCCCACGTATGGGGAGTGCCTCACGCCTGCTTCACCTCCGCAGCGAGTCGGGCTGGTATTGCTCTATCTTCGAAATCGGCCCACGTATAGGGAGTGCTTAACGCCTGCTTCACCTCCGCAGCGAGTCGGGCTGGTATTACTCTATCTTCGGAATCGGCCCACGTATGGGGAGTGCTTAACGCCAGCTTCACCTCCGCAGCGAGTCGGGCTGGTATTGCTCTATCTTCGGAATCGGCCCACGTATGGGGAGTGCTTAACGCCTGCTTCACCTCCGCAGCGAGTCGGGCTGGTATTGCTCTATCTTCGGAATCGGCCCACGTATGGGGAGTGCCTCACGCCTGCTTCACCTCCGCAGCGAGTCGGGCTGGTATTGCTCTATCTTCGGAATCGGCCCACGTATGGGGAGTGCTTAACGCCTGCTTCACCTCCGCAGCGAGTCGGGCTGGTATTGCTCTATCTTCGGAATCGGCCCACGTATGGGGAGTGCTTAACGCCTGCTTCATCTCTGCAGCGAGTCGGGCTCGTATTGCACTATCGTCGGAATCGGCCCACATATGGGGAGTGCTTAACGCCTGCTTCACGTCTGCCTCGAGTCGGCCTGGTATTTCACGATCTTCGGGATTGGCCCACGTATGGGGAGTGCTTAACGCCTGCTTCATCTCTGCCGCGAGTCGGGCTAGTGTTTCACTATCTTCGGTATCGGCCCACGTATGGGGTGGGCTTAACGCCTCCTTCATCTCCACCGTGGGTCAGCACGGCATTGCACTATCTTCGGGGTTGGCCCACGTATTGGGAGTGCTTAACGCCATCTTCACCTCCGCTGTGGGTCGGCCCGGCACTGCACTAGCTCAGTGTACTCGCACTGCACAGCAGTTTTTCGTTCACCACACTAGCAACGACACGAAAATTTCTTTGGAAAGTGGACCTATACAGCTTCGCTGTAAAACATTTGCAAATTTGCGCGAAAGGCGAAGCACCGATTGCTATAGCAAATTAGTGGATAGCTGTACCAAGTAATGATAGCAGCCATAGTGGCCCTATAAACTTGTAAACATTCGCTTACTAACTAAATTAACAATGATAGAATATGTAAGCTCGGCTGAACGAGGACGTAGGAAAAAACTGGGACACACAGACAGCGCTGTCTTTGTGCGTCTGCTTCTTTATGCGTCCTTGTTCAGTCACGCTTACGCATCCTATCATAGATTCGAACCAACTAGCCCACCAATATGTTTGTAACTAATTTGACAAGCATGGTCTCAGGAGCGCGGAGGTAAACATGAAGACATCTCGCTCTTTGAGCGCGAGAACTTGCTGCAAGAATGCTGGAGTGAGGAATCGCGGCAACAGCAAGTGGATGGAGCTTCGGGCATATCTCGCTTAAGTTCGAACGAGACGTCGCCGATCGCTTTCAAGACAAAGGAGCGCCGGCAACTTGTCCCTATGGCATGTGCGAAAGGCGCCTACTACGGCGTCCGCAAATCACTTGTCGAAAGCCGGAGTGGACGCCGCGGTTGTCTCTACTTTGTACGGAACGGTGCGTAAGCAGGACATCAAGGCCCCCTAGCAGCCGCCGGCGTAGAAGGCCCTTCCTCGCTCGCCTCATCCCTCATGCCTCCTGCGTGACAGGAGAGGGCACGCTTTCGGCCCGCGTTCCTCGCTCGGGCATGCGAGATTGAACCACGTTCGCCAGCTCACCCTCGCACGCTTTCACTCGCACGTAAGCATACGGCGCGCAACGGCGATTTTATCGAATTTGCGCTTTATACGGAACCTCACGGCGACGCCGACGCCTACGGCAAGAACGCCTCTGGAGTGTCTATATAATTGCAATAAAAATACGCACAACCCACCTCACGATGTCTTTCGGCGGTAACGTTTTATCATTGAATCAATATAGCCATGAAACATATTGCCACATCTGAAACCAGTTATGCATGAGGCGTCTACAGCAGCGAGACTTATGTTTTCGCGCTTTCCAAGAATACTGGCGCTATCTAGCACCACCACCTCGAATCCGGATCGTGACCTCCGAAATGCGTGGCGCGGGTGCATGCGAGTGCTGAGAAACGTGTCATGCTGCAACCGGGATCCTTGCTCGGGCTTCTTTCTGGGCACATTGCACCACCTAGTTATACAGCTGAGCACAGCAGCTCGATCGCTACTCGTTGACCTCTGGGCTATATAGGCGGAAAAATGGGTATATAGAATGGAATGTGTGTTGTTTAGCGATGCAAGGGCCAAGTATGGCCAAAAGAGCGTCAGACTAGTGAGGAGTTCGCAGTGGAGCAATAAATGGCGATAGGTGAATGTTACGTGGCTGTAAAGTGGCCTTAGAAGCGGTCGTGTAAAGCGCGCAAAGCCTATATGTAATAAAATAATGGCAATGGCTAATGAGGTGTACTACGGAAACGAAAGATACATTGCGCATTAATGATGATACATTAAAACATGTCATAGGCAAATGTTTGCAAGAAGCACTACTGCCTGAACAGAACCCTTGAAACGCAGAGGCTTGGAGGCTTGTGCTATACAAAACTACTAGCACAGCGGTATTCTCTCAAGAGAGGATAGGCTACGAATTAATTGGCTAGATAACATGTAGGACAAGATCGTTCAAGAAACCTAGGGCTGCAGTGGTGTCAAAAAGATTCTGGACCGAGAAACATTACGGGATGAAGAGGGATATTCTGCCGGTATGTGAGAGTTTAACTAAGCTTCTGCTTCCCGACACTCCAGGAGGACGTGAAGGACGGTCAGCCACTCCCCACATCTGCCGCAAGTTAGAGGTTCAGCATCAGGGAGGACAAAAAATGGCGGAAATAATGTTTGCACCCTATTCAGAGACGGCACAATAGGGCATCAATTCGTTGTGCTTGCGCTGCAGTGGGCCAGAAACGCAATTCTGGTTTAATGAAGTCAAGATTATTATTTATTTAGGCGTCCTACAAAAGTGGCAAGTGGGATCACAGTTTCTTTCGCAAGAAAGGCTTCAAATCTATGACACGGACAGCCGCTGTAGGATTAAAAACATGCGATGTAAATGAGATGGTCATTTCGTCTGCTAGAACATTAGCGTCGATGCCTCGATAGCCACGCACCCAGCATATTCTCACAAGCCATTCCCATACATTGGAGAACGCGCAAACAAGGGGATGAAGACCGGGATCAAATACGCGCTCATGTGGTTGTTGTGCCGCCATCCTGACTTCTCTCTGTATATATTACCCAAATACATTGTCCCTTTTGTTATACGAGTCTTATCCCCGTCACATTTTAGTGGAGGTGGTACCAACTCAATACAACGGAGCTCCACAGTGACCGACATCTAGCTCTTTCCACAGTGACAGAAGAGACGGTTACCGCCGCAACAGTGGTAACGTCCACGGTTGTGGTTGCCCAGCCAAGAAATACCAGGCAAGTTTTATGGGACTGATGAGGTCGACATTGAAGAGTGGTTGGAGATCTACGAGCGTGCATGTAAGAACAACCGGTGGGATGGCACGGTCATGTTGGCCAACAACCTATTTTATCTTCATGGGACAGCAAGGGTCTCGTTCCAGAATCGTGAAGAGGAAATTGAAAGCTGCAATACCTGCAAGAAATAAATGCGTGCGTTGTTTGATAAGTCCCTTGCTCGAAAGATCGCGGCAAAGAAGGAGCTAGCATCACATAGCTAAACATCGACGGAATGCTACCTGTCTTGCATACAGGATGTGTTGGTCCTTTGCCGAGAAGTTGATGATGGTATGGCGGGGTCGGAGAAAGTGGGACACGTCCTAAAGAGAGATAGCAGATGATGCATTCACTCTGAAAAGCTGCAAGGACTGTGACACGGTGGATGCTATCATTGATGAGTGTGAGCGTTTTGAAAACGCCAAAAGTCGACGTATTGCCCACCAGTTCTCTTGACTTCCCCACATGGCAGCAAAATCGTCGTGCGAAGATGTACCTGCATCACAACTGCCGCTAACCGCGGAACTCGTGACGAAGATCATACGGCGTGAACTTGAGGCTATATCTCCTGCTTCCCCGTGTCCCCATGCCCCCATTTCTGTGAGTCTAGCGCTACCATGACTCCACTTGTCCAAGCAATCGTTCGTCAGGAGGTATCCAATGCTGGCCTGGACTCTGCCAGCGCCGTCGCTTCCTCCCACCCAACTGACCGATTCCCAAGTTCTTATGCTCATGAGAAGAGGCTACGTCGCCGCCATCCGGTCAAGAGAAGGACTGCTGACCACCCGCCCATTTTCTTTAATTGCCGTCGGATCGGTCACGTTGCCCGCTATTGCAATTACCAGTGGTTTTCTGTCGATGCGCCCCATGCTGCTAACCATCGACCTAAGACCGATCCTTGCCGCTTCCAGCCTTACCGCGAGTCCTCTCAGCCCAACGGTGATGACGCTCTGCCCATGTCGTACCGTCGTTCACCATTTCGCCGTGTTCCTCAGTCTCGTTCGCCCATCATCTCGCTCCCCAAAATTCCGCCGCTCTCCATCGCCAATTGGACGCCTGCCTCCAGAAATCTAGACGATGCAGCTGCCGGAGGTGAAGCTGCAGTGAGGACTCAACCGCAAAGTCTTACCACATTAGACAGTTTTAGTTTCATGTACGTAAAGGCTTTGCGTACGTAGAGCTCTTACGTATGAGCAGTGCGCCTGCGCAGAACGCAAAGGGTTTGTGTAAGCCTCACGGACGTACGTGAGACTCCAAAGTTTGCGTGCGTGCCTTGCGCACGTAGAGAGCTCCGCGCGGCGGTCTCACGAGACCTCGAACAAGCGAGAGCATCATTGCAAGATGGCAGCCAAACACGCCGACAAGGTGGCTCCGCGCCATCATTTTTCTAAAAACGACCTGGATTTGTTGCGAGACGTAAAAGCTCTCCCAAGGCGTTAGAGCCTGAAGTCGCCAAGTTAAATACTGTAAAGCTACGCAAGGTTTCAAAACAAAGTAAAAACCACAATCATTGTATCCGCATTTTTTAAATTTGACTTCAAATACAGGTATGTGCACATGCGTTAGAGCGACTAATTAGTTGTTTACGACGGTCACGGAACTTATTAACTGGATAAGAGCCAGCTACACGTGGATATGTGGCTCTCGTATGCGCGCATTACGTGCTTGTGATTCTCGATCCGGAGCCTCTTTCAAGGTCGCAGTTCACGCTTCCGAAAGGCACATTATGCGATTCTTTTACGCTGGGAAGCATTTGTGTGTCCTATAGAAATACGCCCGCGCTAAGTCTTAGGAAATCACGTACACAACATGCACGCGTGCACATGTCCGAATAGAAATGTGTGTAGTGCATAATCGTATTTGAAATAAAACTTGGCGGTACTTGAGGTTTTCATGAAGGGCCTTGAAACCGCATGTTTCAGATGCTGAGAAAAGTAGCACCCACAATATGGGACCAATTAACAAAAACCTATTGCCTTTTTGAGATTCATCAGTTGTGACATGTGTAATTTATGCATTTATGCACTTTATGTACTTTATGCATTTCAATGAGGCCTTGAAACAACTTTGTATCGTAGAAAAAAGAAATGTGGCCCCTAAAGGTGTCATTAATAAAAAAAGAGAATAGGCTTAACAGTTAAAATTGTCTTAAAGGGATAGTGATGCGATATTTTAGAGCCTTTTTTTGTTTTTTGCTCTGCACGGAGGTTTGGAACCTGTAAATTTCAGAAGAAATACTGCTAACCGCAGTGACGCCCTAAATGATGCTATAAATTGTTTACGCCCTGTGCGGGTTTCGTTTGCAATGTGCTGTACGTCATGACACAGTATGTGGTTACGTGACAGCAGGAGATTGCGACACTCTTGCACTCGCTCTGACTCACCCGATCGCTCACTAAGCTGCTAAATCGGCCCTCACAACCATAAGCAGCACACGAGTTGAACGAGCAAGCCGGAGCAAGTGTTAAGGCACCTCAATGTCCTGCTCCCACGTGACCGCACGCTCTGTCAAGACATCACAACAGAATACCTCCTGGGAAACGAGACCGAGAGTGGCTGTTTACAAGCTGTTATATTAAATTACATTTCTCTATGGTTTGCCAGAATTTTTTTGTATGATTCAGTAATAGGATCTTCGCTTGATGCAAAAGAAAGAAAGAAAATGAATAGTCGGAAATCATATGTCACTACAAATTTAAGGCTAATGTATACACAATTTCAAGCAGTGTTACACATTTGGCTTATTGTTGGACACGGTGATGATGAAAAACGCCTGTTCTAATAACCACAATTTCTGTCGCCTTTATTTTCGTAGAATGGCGTCACCTAATTTTTATCGGCATAATCGCATAGCGACAGGAGATTGTGCGACACACGCACTGCCCCACAGCGATTCAGCTGTGGTAAATAAAGCCGCCGTTCGAGTCAATTTGAAATATAGCTGTGAAATTTTGGTGAATTTCAAGGAACCTCAAAGCCAGGAAAATATGTTGTTGCTAATGTTTTTTCGTTGAGGCATCTGAAACTTATCGAATAGAAAATAATTACTGATGTCTGACGAAACGAAAAAATTGAATGACTGTCCGCGATCAGGCTGATTTGAAAATGTTTAGCCTTTTGCACACGGTTGAATTACTGGCTACTTCTGATTTACACGTAAGACACATATCAAATGCAAGGTCTTTGATTTGGCTCTGCAAATAATTGTTGACGAATTTCGGTAAATGAGGACGAAAGCACAGTTGGACATCCTGTGGTATTTTCTTCTCGGAAAAAGTGCCAATCCACATCCCTTGAAGAATGATGAAAAATGATGATGATAGCCGGATCGTCTAGGTTAGACTAATCATTTCTTGTGGAAGAGTCTTTTTTTCTGAGATAGCTAGCACTCACCCCCAACTAATCAAAGGTAGCTTGCTTGCCTCTGAGGAACTCTGAGGAACCCATACCAGTCAACCAAAGCTACTGAGACATTCTGAATTACTATAAGAGGGTCCGAATCAAATACCTTCCACCCCACAACAGCCTAAATCAGCATGAAGCAACCTCTTGGAGGAGGCTGCAAAGAGGAACACACCCAAATCCAAACACACTAAGCAAGATGTTTCCCACCCAGTATAGAGACATTTGCCCCTGGTGCGGTGCCAAGCCCACCTTATATCACATTACATGGGGATGCGTTCAGAATCAACAATTCCTTCAAATAAAAGACCCGAGTGCGGAGCAGTGGGAGAGGGTGCTCTCCAGCAGCGACCCGAAAGTCCAGCATGGACTAGTAAGGCACGCTCACCGAGTAGCCACCCTCAGTGGTGCCCTGGAATACGGGCGTCGACCCTGCGCAGTTTGGGAAGAAGACCGTGAAGACGGCCGACCACATCTGCCACCCCTAATTTCTAACCAATTAAAGCAAATAAAGTTTTTCCTCCTCTTTCAAATGGCCAGCTGCAGTGAAATTGTTCGGCGGTACGAAGACTTAACTGATGTGGCTATAACATAAGGATAACGAAAAGCTTGTGTAGAAGACCGCACAATTTGAGATGTGACATTAACTTCTTAGAAGCAACTTCGCTAGAAAGGAAGGTGTCAGCACGAACTATAGCGCGAGGAGGTAAAGCTGTAATACTAATTGATACTTGGGGGAATAGGGGGACTCAGGCGCATCATGTATTGCAACGGCCGAGCTCAAACGCAGCAGCAATGGTCCGTCCTTGCGGAGTGCGAGCAGAGAAAACAAAACTATCCGCGGGGCTCACATAGCCATCTTCTAGATGGTTTGCGCAGCTGCAATGAAAAAGGAGTTTGGCAGCACCCATGGCGCCGAATTTCCAACACGTGGGTGTCCTTCCAAACAGTGGGAACTCTCGCAGTTGCTGTGCACCTGGCCGGGAACGCGCATTAACATCTTGTTGTGGTAGGTATCTGGCGGTAGCACTTGTTGGCCTCCCACAGCAGCGGCGGATGCTCGACACTTGCGCATATCGTTTCCTCTCTGTTTCTTCCATTGGTTCTACGCTAGAACTTTCGTAAGGGTTAGAAAACATGCATACATAGAATGGAGTTCAATGACGCAAAATAGGGATAACTAGCGATCGCTGGCAGAGTTCCTCGTCCAGCAATAGACGTATGACACGAGCAGGAGGTTGCCGACGGAGGCAAACATGGTCATCCGAACAGTGCCTTTATTCTCCATCTTCCATGCCTCCCATAAAATGTCTATCTGTGCACTGTTACATATTCCTCCTCGAGAATATGGAGAGGCAGATAAATAAAAATAAAACTGAGCAGTTAGTAGAATGCCCCAAGATAATTATGTAGCCTCATCAATATTATAGAAAAGCGCAGCTGTCCGATCGCACCTAGCATAGCTCTGGTGGGCGAGGTTGGCTCTAGCGTTCTGGGTGGCATAGGAGCGCACTGCACATGCATTAATACAGTAAACGTTGCAGCTTGTGACCTGGCCGAAAATAAATAAGCTTGGGGCATCATGTGGCATCCGCCAATCGGCTTATTCTTGAGTTATTCAGGGACCGAAAGGTACATGGGGCGCTATAACGTAAAACTATTCCAAATTTTTCTATTCCAATTCTGCAATATGCCTACCGCGATTAGTCAAATATTTTTTTGGACCAGCCTCACTTCACCCGTCTCTTATGCGACGCCACGAAAACCGTGATAGCTCCCCATTTTATATGACGTGCACACAGATTATGAATGATTTGACCGTACAAAACAAAAATAGTTATTTCTGATTCGACGCCTTTTTGCCATTAGCCCTCGGCTATTGGTCAAAAGTTTTCGGGCTGCACCCACTTCACATGGCCCTCACGCGACGTCACAAAACCGCAAATACTCGCCGCGTCAACGTGACGTGTACGCATTAAAGATACATTATATAGATAACAAAACTCAATTTTCTTCTGAATAGCCGCAGGCTGTTCAGGTTTTGGCAGATCATGGTTTTATTTGCATGTAATAAAACCTTTTGCCTGGCCATGTAACGTTTTCGAGAACTTTCGGCACGTTTACGACCTCGTTCTGCCAACTCTTCCTTGCCGAGGATGAATTTTTGCGTCATTCTTAAGGTTCCGTTGCATGCCTCCGCGATTGTCGACGAGCCACCGCAAGCTAAGTAAAAGAAAGCGGACCAATCGCAGACGCCGGCACCACCCTCTTCATCCGGTTATCGATAGTCAGTGCAGTTCGGCCCCATCGAATCCCTCTCCAGTTGAGCATGCCCCTCGCCTCTTGTGAGCCAATAAGATAAGTCAAGCCGCTCAGTGCAGGCAAGTTTATTCGTTTTTCAAGCAAACAAAATTGACCTCCTATGAACGAGGGGAGCATTTGATTAGTTTGTTGAGACAACCCTGCGGGTTACTGCCCAGTGCTTGCGTCTGCGGTTACGCAAGTTTGACGTCAGGAGATTGGAATAAAAACATATTGGAATAATTTTACGTTATACGGCCCATGGTGTCGCCTATAGTTGTTTCATGACTGATTTTTCATGTTCTGTTTACCTCGGTCCACATTTTGCAGCTGGTAGACATGTGCTACCGCTCGCGTTAATGTTTGTTGAACGACTTTGCTGGAAATTGTCCGTATCATCGTCTTGCGTGGCGTCGCTGTAGAAGTCCTCAGTTTAGTATGCAGGAAGGAGCTAGGTAATCGAGAAGCAGCTTGATATTTAGATTTATGTCGCTCCAAATTGTCGTCGCCTTGAACAGTACGTGCTCTGGTGCGGGCCCTTGTATTCTGATTTCGTCTTGGCCGAAAGCAAGATGGCTTCGTTTCTTCAGAAGAACTAATTGTTGCACTAGTTCCTGGATTTTCGCTCCTGATGCCAAAGTTCGTGTTCATACAGTTTGGAATTCCTCGTGATTGATCACTCGATAGCGTCGCAGCGGATGGGGCTTGATTATGTCCTTCCAAAGAAAAGTCTGTCTGGGATGTCATGACGTCGCACTCAATCGTGTAAAGCATGCACTGCGTCCGAATGTTCATAGAAGCCTCGTGTGACTTGAAAGTGCGCAGCCCGCGCATTCTAGACGAGCGATAAGCTGCAGCGACGGCACCAGCCCTACAGCGTGCTGAAGACGCGCGTATTGCTCTCTGATGTGCGGAGGTCAAACCTGTTTCAATATTGGTGTTCGAAGGAATGTATTGGAGTGCATATCGTTTAGTGCGCAGCGACTTTTCTTTTATTCCGAATGTTAAGTTCATGTTAGGCGTGCGATTGTGCTTCCTATTCCTGGGAGAATCACGACAAGAAAAACTCGTCCACGATATCCTCACATAGGCCCACTCATTAGTGCGAAGTTGTGACTGTGCGAAACTGCACTGAAGTTTCTGCAGCTGGCGAATGATGCAGGAGTCTCTATAGTATGTACTTTGAAGCTGCTGATCATTTTATATTTGATTTTGTTCCGTGATTCATTATATTAAATTATGTCGGCGAGCTAGAAGCGAAATGCGTCACCTTTCACGTATTCATTGAAGTTGGCGACCATCTCCCATTCCAACCATGATGCAGCGGGTGCGTCGAGCTGGAAGACGCGGAACCAACCTTTCACGGCCCCATCATCCGCTAATCCAGTGTACTTTGGGACGTCCAAAGCTTCCGATGATGCTCTAATGATGCAGGTCTGTTTCTGTGATGGATCTGTGCGCCTGGATTTGAGGGCGTAACGTGGCAGACTTCCATTTTAATGTTCGGCTGATAAGACGGCTGACGGGTCTTTATTCTGTCGACTTGTGTGAAGCGAGCATTAGGTTTCGAGCGGAGACAAACATGGTCGCCTAAACACTACCTTTATTCTTCATGTTCCTCGCTTTCCATTCACGGTCTATCTGTGCAACGTTACGGATTTAAAACAGGCTAATGAGCACAGGCTATTTTCCGTGATGCTCCACAGCGCCCGTTCTACATCACCGTCTTGTGTTTCATCTCTACCCTCACCAAATTGTGTAGACGAACACATGTGCGCAATTTCTTAGCTTTTGCTCCAAGCCCCTTTTTAAGTTTCAACTGCTTGCGTTATTTGCTTTTCTCGCTGTTCACATCGATTTGCATGAAAGCACTCTCAACCGCGCTAATGTGGCCACTCGCACGGCCCTCTGAGAAGGACGATGACCGCGTCGAGTGGCTGAGCGCTTCATTACTACAAGATCTAAACTCTCGCTTGGGATATTACGTGACCGCGACCACCCGCCTTATTTTACCTCCAAAAGTCTTGTATGGCTCAACCATCTTTGCGCAATTTATGCAGAGCGAGGGAATTTCTAGAACATTTCTATTTAGTTTGTCGCCATCCAAGCTGTCGTGAATCATCTATAAAGCTTGGCGTAATCATGACGATTGCGGTGGCGTTTTACTTCTTCCTTGCGGCTCTAAGCTTTAAACACAGAAACGTTCGTTATGCTGTCTACACTTTCCTTTCTGACACAAGAACAATTGCGGCCATTTACATTCTTTTTCGGAGTCTCATTTTTTGAGTGTACTATGCAACTTTGTCTGCATCAATTAGGTTAATTAAAATGTCCTAGCTGCTAATACTATTTTCACTTATTTCCGTCATTTTTATTCTCGAACCCTTGTACCACCTGATTCACGGTGGATCCGCCAGAGTTGGTCGCACACTTACGTTGAACAGCAATCAAAAAGAACAGTCAGCAATTGCTCTTGGACTCCGCTAGCTGCTTCGGTAGCCATCCCGCTGAGAATACCCACCAGCAATAAATACACGGGACTCATGCCTACCGGTGGAAGTTTGCGTGTTCGAGTCACCTCTGGGTCACAACTCTCGGGAACGGAGGGATCACAGCAGAGTGCCGCAACAAGAGGGTCAGCGAAGTAGGCTTCTAGAACCGAACTGCGCGCGCCGTGCCTGCGCATTGTGCACGTGCCGCCCATCCTTATTTGCATCGTTTTTCCGCAGCCACCACCAAGGCGCCGGCTGAGTGCCGACCTCAGCGCCCTCACATTGCAGTGTCGTTTAGACGGCGCTACAGACCACGGCTGTACCTAGAATGATGTAATGTGTTTGATTCCAGGCACAGCAGCCGGCGCAGTCTCGTGGAAACGGTAGGCAAAAACGCATTTGCAGCACACTTTGTGTAAAAGGCAAAGAACCCGAGCAGGTCCAAATACCGTGTCCTGTACTACGATTTCTATAATAGTTGCTGTGCCAACTTAAGACCTAATATAATAACGTTCAATCAAGTAGCAGGTCCAAATACGGTGTCCTGTACTACGATTTCTATAATAGTTGCTGTGTCAACTTATGACCTAATATAATACCGTTCAATCAAATAACCAATTCGACAAACAACCAACTCCTTTCAAGGAAGCTGTTGCTCTTTGACACGTAGCGCTTCCACATCCGGCTAAATGGAAAGCATCAAAGAGCAAACAAGTCACGAAATAGGACATCCCTGCTCAATTTGTATTGCGTATAATTCCGCCACACGGTGCACTCAGAACCAACCGGTTTCTCCGAAAGAAAGAGGATCTCTGCTGTATCGAACAAGACATAATATGCGTTTTTTCCTGCTTGTTCTTTGATATGGAACGCACTGATTCTCCACTCTGTGCTTCTGGTAATATGAGACAGGAAACATCGAACACTTTCTCTGGTCGTGCCAGAACTACACTCATAAAAGGGACGCTCTTCTTGTGAAGCGACAGAAATTGCCTCCACATACGTTCCTGCAACCTCTCGTTTTGTCAGAAGGAACCGTTCTAGCCCACAAGGAAGCTTCACACCTTCTTAGATTTCTAGGAGTGAGCGATCGCTTTGACAGCTGGTAAATACTCAAGTGTCACTGCATAATATTCTCAGGTGGTGCAAATATTGGCCCCAGCCGCTAGGCGAAAACTGCTACAAGGCACAGCCGCCCGCTACACCAAACTGAAATTTTCCAACAGCAGACAAATTGTTCCGAAAGGGGAATTACGAAGCCTACGCAGCCAGTCTATAAAATCAACGGTACTGTTAACCCGCCCGATACGCGTTATCAGAAGCCAGTTCACGTGTAATTTGCTCGGCGTGTAACTCCAGGATTCATTGCGGCCAACGTATCAGCGCAGCCATATGTTGCTGGCAATCTGTTTTCACAAAATTGTGTTTCGTGAAATAATATTCCTACGCGACAGTTATGTCATTGGCCAAAAGCAGGTTTATCATGATCTTTATGCGTAACCCTATCTCACTTTACGTGTTCTTTAGGAAAGTGATTAGCGTTAGTGCGCGTTTCGTCAGTGACACAGTTATCAGCCGCCCGAAAGTGTGTAAATACCCTTAAATTTATTTGCGACCGGTTTCGCCGAGGTGACATCAGCAGCTGCTGAGTTGAAAGCCGAGGTTGAACCGTCGCTGTAAGTATGCTTGATCTTGCTATGCAATAATAGCCACAATAAGAGCTCGCAGTGCACTAACAGCGGCATCAGCTGCGTCAGAGAGAGTGATGAATAATTGGACTTCTCTTTAATTCCATCAACAGCGAGCTAAATTTGAGGCCATCGAAGGTACCACATATAAAATGAAAGCACTGGCCCCGCTGTGTAAAGGGGCAGTCTGCAACATTGCGTTAAAGGCGTTTTCTTGCAAATCGGTTCGTATATATAGCGTGCATATGCATGTACGGGGGCATACACGATTGATTATGTTAAACAACGTAAAGTTGCGTAACGCTAAACATTACCTACGACATCTGTTCTATTTATTTCTATTATTTATTTTACCTTATTTACTCGCGTGGTATGTAGCAGACGCGCCACAGTATTACGTGACACTCGTTCCGTAACTTTTGAACTGTTCAGGAGAGAAAAGAAGGAGATACGGAGATAGTAGTTGGAATTGGCTGTGTCGAAACCATCAAGATATATAGCAACACATTTCCATGCACATCGAGATTTCTAATTGGCGTAATGGAATGCCAAAATACGACGCAGAATAAATCAGAACCGACCTATTACAAGGTAAGAAGGCTTCGCGTGCACCAGAGTGAAGGCGACGTAGAGCATATAATACTAGTCTAGAAAGCAAAGACAACTCATTAGAATGTACTACTGAGATTCGCAAATAGCTCACAACCGCAATGCCTCCGAGTGTCTTTCTGCACCAGTGACTGCAGAGCAGGACGCTGGCAGTGGGCACACTTGGCTCGAAATATATATATATATATATATATATATATATATATATATATATATATATATATATATATATATATATATATATATATAGAGAGAGAGAGAGAGAGAGAGAGAGAGAGTATATAATTTATTGACAGGAAAATTCGAAAGAAAAGTATGTGATGAACCTTTAACACCACACAAGAAGAACTGATGTAGCCCATTACGCTCAGCAAGCATCACCAAATGAATGAACTCCACGCGCTCAACATGGCTTGCATACACTTCAATGTTCGCGTTTGCAGTGAGATGCTTCAGAAATGACCTCGTGTCTTATTGCCTTGTACAGACGGTATGCTCCGCTTGCCACAGCTCTCGCATTCGTAATACTCCCCACTGCCTAGTACACCCCGTAATTACTCTACATCGGCGGTGTTTACATCTTCGCGCGGCACAACATTTATTCGGCGCTCCGGTGACCGCCTCCCTTTCCGCGATCGCGCTGCGGGTGGCACGGCGCGTGCGGCGCACTGCCATGTTGCCTGCGTGACATGCGCGCGCGTCACGTCACCGGAACTCTCGCTCGGCTGCGCCAACACAAATTGCGACCTATTGACCGCCGTCTACGGAAGGCGCCGTAAAGAGAAACTCTCCTAACGACACAGCTTCAAAACGCGGAGGAGAGGCCAGCGGAGAGAGAGAGAGAGAGGAACCGGTTCTAGGCGGTGAGGAGCACCGTTGGAGTGAGCGGCGAGAGTTGGGGAGCATGCGCATCAGAACACGACACCGGCGCCTGTGGCATTATGTATCAATCGGACAGCCACGCTCTCGTTTCAACCATGCTAATCAAGGAAGGGAGAAGGCGATCGTGTAAAAAAAAATAATAAAGAAAAGAGAAGCGCGAACAAAGAGCGATAAGGCTCTACGCACCCCCGAAACCCTGGAATCTTTGACAAGTTTACTTTCCATTCGCCGAAGTCTCTCCCCCGACTGTGAAGCGATCCTCCGGTCACAACCCATTGCTCAAGGGTTTTTTTCTTCCGCACAGCATGAATGGACACGCCGCAGCGCTGCTGCGAGTTCGCTTCACCATTTAAAGTGTTCGCCGCTTGTGTTCGCCGCCTCCTTTCGCTGCGCCGTCGGCACAACACGGAGTTCGCGCTGCAGCACGCGCACAACGCGGGAGCTGCTCGTCGCTTCCGGCGTGTGAGTGTTGTCGTTTTCTGTTGGGCTTATCCGTGCACCCGTTTCTCGAGCAACAGGACGCTGTGTTTGCCGGCTCGCGTGCAATCCCGTCGTTGGTATAGTATACGACAGAGCATGTGCATGGGGATGGTACTTTTTGTCGAAATGAAATGGCTGAATTGACACGAGAAAAAAAATTACCTATCTTAGGTCAGGCTTTAGCCAGGTTATATAAAAAGAGAATTCTCGCGCTGTGACGGCGCTCCGCTTTGGAATATGCGGAAATAGTCATAAGAACCTACTCTCGACATAGAATAACGGCATTAAAGTCTTACGTACATATACTGCTTCCGAAACAGCTTGACTCTATTCGTTTGGTCCTTTCACGCGTTCGCGGCTTGAGTTGTCCAAGAGCAGTTACGAACCTGGCACATTTCCCGTAGTGCGAATAAGACTGAAGGATGACAAGTTGCGTCGAAATTATGAGTGCCTTACATCAAGTCGTTACGGTGGTGAGATTTCCTCTCCTTTCCTTTGGATATTACTACAATTACTTCGATTACTTCAATGACTCTCATTCTGGGCCTATGGATATCTAGAGACGGAGAGGCCATTATCGCAGTGGTAACAGAGAAATGCATCTCGCGCACCAATTTCGTGCTCCTAAGTGTATTATAACAAGCATACTTATGCTCTCACAAGAGCTTCCTTCTTTTCCGACAAGCTTGAAAGCCTACAGGTACTCATTGTTACTCCGAAATTGGCCTCTCTTGATTTCGAATAATATATATATATATATATATCCTACTAAATACTCTGGCACGGAACGCCCATCGGATTCTTACTATTCTGGCTTTGAATGGCTACGGGTCCAATTTAACCTAACCTCTACGATAAATTGATAAATTCAACTTATGCGAACGACAAATGCTTGCGCATACTAAGGCTCATGCTTCTCTCCCATCTCTCCAGCCTTACGCTCGAAACCATAAATACACCCAGAACAGGCTGTAATTTATTTACGTTAGAATTGCATTCTCTCCAGCCGTCACCTTGAGAGCCATCCTGAATGAGCTTTCACCGACCGGATTCCGCTCGCTCCTCCAGACTTGCAGAAAGAGATATACCGCTGTCTGTTTGCTTTAGCTTGAACAAACAACGGGTATGGAACCCCTGTTCATATTGATAAGCGCTAATTTATATCATTGGCAGTAAATGTTTCAATACAGCGGAGACATCGAAAAGGATTCTCTTGGAGCGGCCCACGTGCAGTGCAATCGGGACACCCACTACATTTTCTCAAAGGATGTACCCGCGCAATGTACTGGTCGTATTGCGGTACATGTTTAGGATTTTAAAAGAAAGACGATATCTCTTGAAGTATTCACGGTGTCCAAACTGTTCTCCGTGCGCGCATGCTTACCATAACATGCAATACAAATGTGCCACCTATTTTGTTAACTGCGGTACACATCAACCCTCACCTGCAAGCGTACGCTGTCTCGTATTCCACATTAGGAAGTGATAAGCGCACAACGCAACGTAATGAAAACCTTAACGCAAATGTTCACATGTGAGCGCGGTCATTGTTTGTTCGTTCTTTATGCTTGTTCTAACTGCAATTGTTATGGAAGGAATTTGGACAGAAAACAAAAACATCATAAGGAAATATAGAAACTGCAAAACTACCTAAAGGGAATTCCAGGGAAAGATGAGAAAAATCCACATGTTGAACTCTTTCGTTAATGGGCGATGGTATATTGCATTTATATTGTTATACAACCACAACGTTCTGCTTAAGAAATTTTTGCTGCACCTTATAAGTGATTCAGCTAGCAAGGTAAAAGAAGGCGTCGTGTTCATTATGCACCCTTTGCCACATTCTAATCAGTAAAGGTAAACTATACGTTCAATAGAAAAGTAGCCTACTCAAGAAGCTCCCAAACTGTGTACATTGGCGCTTCACTGAGTTTTTATCCGGTCCATATTACAGACAACATGCTTGTTAAATGGCTGAGGACTTTATGAAGCTGATATGTGTGTAAGTGGCACTTGACATCTCCATAGAGTTGAACGCGGACGATAAATTTATTTACCTGTCAGTGTGCTTCACATATTGTGGTTTACTTTTGATTGCTTCTTTTTATGTCAGTAGTTTAGAGCGTCTTTTTGTTTATGCCACGTTAAGCCCAGCAAGGCTGATAACCTTGCATGAGCACATCGCTCGTTGATATGAGCAAAACGTTGATGCGTGTGAGAACTGCGCTATGAAAGCCATGTTTTGCCAATGCAAGCATTGAGCACAAAAGCGTTGGCTGCTGCTCTGTTGGATATATTAAGAGGCTGGGGACTTCTCAATACCCAGCAAAGAGGCGTTTCACTTGCGCTTCGGCCATAACTGCTTGAACATAAAATGTTAGTCGTTGCGGGTAGAGCAGTTTCGTTTTCGTAATCATAGAATATCATAGGTGGACGGTGACAAAGCGGGGCTGCAGAACTAACCGGCTTTGGCTATACCGAGATAAGTAGAGAATCATTGGAAAAACTCGAGGTTCACGTTTCTTGCTCCAAGTTAATATTTGATGCACCTTAATCATCATACTTATCGTGTACGACGCTTCAGTCAATGAATGCGAGTATACTTTCATTGTTTAATGCAACCATAATGAGCCGCTCCAAAATTTTACGACTGAAGTGTCGCGAAGCTAATGCTATAGGGCACATAAGATGAATCCTATGTGAGCTAAAGAAATTATGGATCCCAAAGACACATCTACGTTTGGTGGGGCCATGAGACAAAGACCCTCCGCGAAAGTGTAATCAGGGGTGCAAGCTAAGAAGTGACCAATCTGAAGACTATGAACGATGACTCATGAACAGTCACTCTTGTCGTATCTCCATGAAGCGAGCCTCTTCCCACCATTTAGTTTCAATTTACATTATGCCGATCGGCAACAGAAGCTCATGTAATGCGCTGTGTCATTCAAAGTTTTACTCTTTCCAATTTCAAATCACCCCACGTCCGGCTCTAAGCTTGAAAATTTTGATCTTTAGAAAGGCGTTACCTAGGAGGAGTCCGTATCGTAGCCTTAACATACAGAAATAGTCGGCAGTTCCCTGGTGGCAATCTGCCTACGTTGTCTGTCACCAGGTCGAGGGTTCAATTGGTGGTAGCCTTAAGGTAGAAGAGAAATGCGGAATCTTACTTCTCTCGAGTTCAGCTTGAATAGGCGAATGTCACCTGGTCAATAACGTAACAAAGCTACTCATTGTGCCACGTATCCTTGCCAAGTTAAATCGCAGTCACGCCTCCAAACTTTCACAGGCCACCCACAAGAGATATATCACGTGTATTTTTACAGCGGAGCTGTATATGGCTAGGTTTCCGTGCATTTTTGTTGTCCGTGAAGAAAAACTATCATCATCAATGGCTCATACTCCCTTAAGCATTCATACTCCCCTAAGCTAGCAAAAAAAAATGGAATGGCTGATAGCCTTATAAGGCAGAGGCTACAAGCATTCAGCAAAAAAAAAAAAGCGAGCAGTGCTTAAATTTTCTTCGAATAAGGCATACAACGTACAGAACAGCATGTCGAAAACTGTCGTCATCAATTGCTCATACCCCCGTGGGCAAGCTAAAAATGAATTAACTCATAGTCCCGTAAAGTTTATGGCTACTCACTTTGCGTGAATTAGTTGCGGTGACATTACGCCTGTTGTCGTTGTCGGTGATTTCAATGTGGATGGGTCGGTAACGAATAGGGAGCGGTTTTTGAACGAAAAAGCGGTGGTTGTGGCATCCCTTACGATGCCACAACGAGCGGCGTACGTCCATTGACTTGACAGTGCCAAAGAATTTGATTGCAGTTGCGAGTGAAATAATGACCACCGTTCAAGGCAATACATGATTTTGTACCTTTGATCAAGACTATGTGTCACCTCCGTGTCGTGTGCTACACAGCTTCGCTGGTGAGCCACCTTCACACAGTGGAATGGGTCATGATTTTTTTTTTTGTTGCGTGTGTTTGTGTAGCAGCCCAGCTCAAAAGAACTTCTTCGTCTGTTGTAGTCTGTGCGTAGTGCATGCAGTCAGCGGAATCATTATTGATACCAAAGCGCCAAATGGCCCATTGAGCGCAAAAGCCGGTGCCGCTCGTCAGTGGCAGCGAAGCGGCACCAAAATTCGCATTGCCATTAGTTGCGACGCCGCGTCACAAGCATTTCTCGAGGCAGTTAACATTGGCTGCGACACAACGTCAGAAGTCACCACGTCATGGTGCAGTGCGGGCAAAAGGGAACGTGTGCAGCGATATTGCGCCAGGCGTTGAGTGAGGGCAGAAAGCATCGCCGCGACGCCACGGCTACCGCTCTCTCTCTCTCTCTCTCTCGGAAGCCGGCGCGTGGTCCATACCTCCCTATCTTATCGTTCTCCCTAGATATATGGATGAATACTATGAGCGTTTCCTTCGAAATAGTGTGGTGACCTGCGCCGCAAAGCTGTTATTATTTTGCCTAATGTCCTACCCTTCTCGTTAAAAAACACAGACAAAGAATTTGTAGCCATAAACTTTCTGAACCACTAGTGGGAACTTTCTTTTTTTGCGCTTCAGCTTTTCGTGGTCTCCCAACTTTTCTCCCCATCAAGCCTCCAATCGCCTCTTACTAATCTCTATTGGGGACATGTTTGCTTTCGCTCTCCTGTCCCTGAACTCAAGGGCTTCAAGGAGGCCGGAGTAGCCTAAATCGGCAGGTAGATATTTTCACATTGTAATAAAACGTGTTCCGTCGTTTCCCTTGCTTTACCGCAGCAAATGCATGATTCTTTCTTGGTGTACCTTGCTTTATAACTACGCGTCCTAAGGCATCGCGACATCGCTTCGAAAAGTAAGGACAGTAGCCTTAGCTACTGGGCTTAGCTGCTGAGCGTGCCCGCTGGCCTTGGTGGTCACTGCTGCTCCCTCGGTCTCTCCTCTCGCAGGACGTCGTTGGCATGCGGCGTTGGCACCGAGGGCTGCTGCTGCTTGGTAGCTCGGGCAGCACGTACCGCTGCGTACATTGCTCGCAGTGCAAGACTCGAAGGACCGCTTAGCGGTGTTAAATTTGTGGGGTCTGATGTGGGATTCTCACACCGTACTCTTGGGACAAAGGAACGACAACACAGTAGTGCAAACAATTACAAGGGCATTTATTGCAGCTTTCATACATCAATGCCTGCTAGCCGAGTTGCTATCCACAAAACATGCCGATGGGCGCGCGACAAATCTAGAAGTCCGACTCACCGCGTCCTCGTGAGCGAATATGTTCGCTCCATGCTGGATCCCAACGCCTGGTCGTTCGCGTGTATAGTCACGCGAATCGTGGCGCGTTCGAAGGCGGCCAGGCGAGAGGGTCTCGCCGAAGCATCGGTCGGCGCGCACGCGGGAGTCGTCCCCCGCCGCGCGCTGACCCGCCGGGAAAGAGGGCCGCTGCACGTGCGGCACGGCACGTCTCTCCCGCTCGCTGCCTCTAACCCAAGAGAGCAAGCGCCTTCCTTGCGGCGCCCAAGTAACCTCGCGGCGTTAGCCGCGCAACACTCGCGCCATCTCTCGGACTGCGCCTGTACCATTCCAACCGCCGCGAGTGCGGCGAAGCCGCACTAAAGGAAACGCGCTATGCGGGAAAAACATCAGGGGAGGCGCGAGGGTCGCGCATCCCCACAAATTAGACATTAATGGTTTCGGATTCACAACTGATAGTAAGTGCTTACGTGTCCTCAAGTTTATTTTCTCGAGTTTCTATAGCACGTCAACTGAAAACCTGATTTGATACAGGTGTCAACGCACCGCATTTTTGCGGAGCCTCCCTCTGGGTTTGCTGTAAGTAATGTCCTGCTTGGATTGAGAAAGACAACAGCAGTGACAACACTGAGCGTCTTGGAAAACGCTTTTAGCGCGTTTTTATGAAACAGTATGGCACATTAAAAACTTTTTTCGTCTATTCAGAACACCTAGGAATGGCACTTGAGTCTACATTTTCTTCATATCAACATACTGTTGTACAAAGAAGAAAAGGGTGTACAGCATAGAACTAGTATATGGAAGGCAGTATATCGGAGAAATGTTAAAATGCAGTAATACCAGACTTAGGGAACATAAAAAAAATATTACAAACGAGTAACCCAACGTGGTCATGGAAGTTGAACAGAGTAGAACAGCGGGCTTCTAGTCTGAAGGTCGCAATTGGAATGCTCCTCTAGTCCAATACATTTTTAGGCTTGGAGTGGCGCCTGAAACGGCTAAAAACTAACCGATAGCTAGTAGCGTTATACTAGCCTAGGTGCAACCGAATTGCAAAGGCCCACTAAGCTTCAAGAAAGCTTCAAGAAATTGGGCTCCCTGGTGCAGCATTCAGCCACTATCTCCCGCATGACTCCTGTGATTGATTATTGGCCTTCAGTCCCCAGTGGCTGCAGAGCACCTGACCAACGCGTCCGTCAGACCTGCGACGCGGGAGATGGTGCTAACAGCCTCTGGAGCCGGACAGGCCCCACTGGAAAATGAAGCTGGCGACCTTCAACACGCAAACCATCTCGAACGAGGCTAGCTTCGCCGGGCCCTTTCACGAATTATTAGGCATTACCTGGGATATTATCGGCCTTAGTGAGGTTAGAAGAACACGTGAGGGTTATACAGTGCTGACCAATGGCCACGTCCTCTGCTGCAGAGTTCTTACAGATGAGAGAATGTGGGTTGGTATATCCAATCCATAAGGACATAGCGGGCAATATTGGTGAATTTTACAGCAATAATGAGAGGGTAGCAGTCGTCATATAAAAGCTGAATATGGGGTGTAGAATGAAGGTAGCACAAGCCTACGCTCCAACCTCCCGTCACGATGATGAAGAAATAGATGTTTTAGGAAGTTGTCGAATTGGCGAAAAGGTTCACACTAGCTATACTGTAGTGATGGTCGACTTCAACGCAAAAGTTCGGAGAAAGCAGGCTGGGAAACCCGCACTTGGCAAATACAGCATCGATTCTACAAACATTAGAGGAGAGGTGTTGCCAGAATTCACGGAAACAAATAGGCTCTGAATAATGAATGCCTTCTTCAGGATGCGCAGTAACAGGAAGGGGACCTTGAAAAGCCATATTGGAGAAAGAATAAATGAAACATATTTCACACTCTCTTCCAATCCCAGCTTATTGCCGGATGTAGAAGTGTTAGGTTGTGTAGAGTACAATGACCTTTGATTTTTCCCAATTTGAAGAAATAAAGAACGAAGTTATTCTAAATCGAATAAAACTAGACGAAGTAAGGGTAAAGCAGACATATTCAGGCTGGTGCTCGCGAACGTATATGCAGCTTTAGAATAGGAAGATGAAGATGAAATAGAGGTAGGGAATGAAGCCAAAACTAGGCTGATTTCAGAAGCAGCAATGGAAGTGCGACGAAAGGCACCAAGACAAGCAAACCAGTATGTAAGCTTTCCCAAGTAACAGAGGACCTCATAAAGAAACAACAAAGCATAAATGCGCCAACCTCAGGATATCAGATAGAATTTGCTAAACTGTCAATACTGATCAAGAAGAGAAAGTAGGCGATTGTGGAAGTTATAAAACGGGAAGGCTGGAGGAAGCAGTAAAAATAGCCGGAACACAAAATCAGTGAGTAGAAAACTTGGCATGGGACAAGACAAGACATGTGGCGCGAATGATAAGCAGGGTAAGGTCATCAGCAATTTCCATCATATAGTAAAAGGGGCTGAACAATTCTATGCCGGTCTGTGCACTGCCCAGTAAATTCACGCTGCCTTCATACAAGGTAGTGATGAACAGGGTACAGGGGCTCCTTGTATAACTAGCGATGAAATTGGAAGGGCTTTTCATGACATGATTTGGGGAAATCCATCAGTAGAAGATGAAAAAACAGTAGATTTTATCAAAAATGGAGCACATATACTTGAACAGCTTGGCTAAAATACGTTGGCGGGCTAGTTGGTTAGAATCCACAGTAGAGTGTGTGTGACGCTGTGTCTGTTTCTTCCTACATCCTTGAACAGCTTGCGACACTTTATAAGAAAAGCCTCACGACTTCAAATGTACAAGAGAGCTGGGACAATGCTGACATTATACAATTTTGTCAGAAGGGAGACCTTAAAGAGCAAGAGAGTTATACGCCGATTAGCTTGCTTACAGTATTGTAAAAAAATATTTAGGAGATCGTTTCCAATATAATCATGGCAACACTAGCCTTCCATCAACCAAGAGAACAGGCTAGCTTCAGGAAGGGATATTCTACAGTGGATCACATCCACGTCATCAATCAGGTAATTGAGAATATACGGTGTACAATAAACCATTCTGTATGCCTTTCATGGATTACGAAAAGGCATTAGATTCCATTGAGGTGCCAGCGCCAACAAAATCATTGCGTAATGAAAGAGTACATGAAGCATACGTGAACATCTCGGAAGTATCTACATAGATTTGGCAGCTACCTCGGTTCTTCACCAAATAAGTAGAAAATTACTTATGAAGAAAGAGGTCAGCCAACGAGACACAATATCTCCAATGCTATTCACTGCGCGCTTACAAGAAGTATTCAAGCTATTAGACTGGGAAGGCTTAGGAATGAGGATAAACAGCGAATATCGCAGCAGCCTTAGGTTGCAGATGACATTGTCCTGTTCAAGAACACGGGGGCGAATTACAGCAAATCATTCAGGACTATAACCGCGAAAGTGTAAGACTGGGTTTGAAGGTTGTCATGCACAAGACATAGGTAGTGTTCAATAGCCTGGCAAATGAATAAGAGTTCTGGATGGCCAGTCAACCTTTAGCTTCTGTACAGAGTATGTTTGTCTAGATCAATTACAGGGGACCCTGATTGCGAGAAGGAAATGGCCAGAATAATAAACATGTGTTAGAGTGCATACAGCAGGCGCTAGCAAATGCTGAGTGAGAGTTCACCACTGCGTTAAAGAAAAAAAAACATCGAGGAGCTATTCCACCCTGTGAAGGTGGTTGACCAGCGAAGCTGCTATCGTATAAATTGTGTTGGTGTGTGATTGAACATATAATTAGGTATTTGTCATTTATGAGAAATAGAGAGAAATGTCAGGCGCCCACTACGTCACGCGCTACTTCATATATACGCAGAGCTACCGCCGAAAAGCGTTTACGCCGCCGCTACAAAGACGCAGCTGTTTTCCACGCAGTTGCGACGGCGCGCCGTTTAGGCGCAGGTGGCCGTTAAACCGAGCCTCGACATGAGCGACGATATTCGTTGACCGGGTCGCAGTCTAAAGGAGTGCACGAAACAAAAAAACGTTTGTAAGCAATTTGTGATTGAACATACTTCCTAGTTAAATGACATCTGGCAGGACCTGAGTTTTATTCCAGCGGACAAACACGCGGCTGTCCCCTTCCCTCCAGTAGACGTCCATGCTTTGAGAACAGAAGACAATTCCACAATATTTACAACGTTACTGTGAACTATGTAATTATGAAAAGTAAATGAAACTCGTCGTAATGTCAGAATCGTCGTATCGGCTAATTGTCATGTAATTTATTTCTTAATAGTTTCTATAAAACAAGAGTTACAGCCATTTTCTCCCTCCTTAGATGCCCGTGTATTGACAGCAGACGGGACCTATGTAACGTTTACAACTTCACTAATTAATTATGACAAGTAATGTAAAATGGGTGTAATTATAGAACCGTCTTGGCGGCCAAGCTCAGTATAATTTTTGTCAGGATACCTACATTTGACTGAAAACTACAGAGCATTAGAGAGAAAGTTGTCTTTGCAGCATGGCGTTTTCTGTTCGCCGCCACGATTTTTCCGGAGGGCGTTCATGGACGGCTTCGCTGTAAAAATCTGTACAATCATTGCATTCCAGCCGAGCTAACCTATGGGGCCAAACTTCGAGTTTGACAAAGAACCTCGTCAACAACCACAGAACAATGGAACGAAATCATTAGGTATAACGTTAAGAGACAGGAAGGGAGTGGTGTGGAGCAGAGAGCAAACGGAGGTAGCCTATATCATAGTTGAGATTAGGAGAAAGAAATGAAGCTGGGCATGCCAGCTAACACGTAGGATAGATAACAGGTGGACCATTAGAGTTACAGAATAAGTGCCGATGTAAGTCAAGCGCACTCGAGGACGGTAGAAAACTACTAGTGTTGACAGGCACGTACCCAGGATTTTTTTTCAGGGGGGGGCCCACCACCTCCATCATCATCATCATTATCATCATCATCATCAGCCTGTTTTATGACCATTGCAGGACAAAGGCCTCTCCCTGCGATCTCCAATTACCCCTGTCCTGCGCCAACCGATTCCAACTAGCACCCATGAATTCCCTAATTTCATCGGTCCACCTAGTGTTTTGTCGTCCTCTATTGTGTTTCCCTTCTCTTGGTACCCATACTGTAACCCTAATGGTCCAACGGTTATCTAACCAGCGCATTACATGACCTGCCCAGCTACATTTTTTCCTCTTGATGTAAATTAGAATATCGTCTATACCCGTTCGCTCTCTGATCCAAACCGCTCTCTTTCTCTCTCTTAACGTTATGCCTAGCAATCTTCGTTCGATCGCTCTTTGCGCGGTCTTTAACTTGCTCTCAATTCTCTGCCCCATATGTCATACTGGCAAAATGCACTGATTGCACACCTTACTTTTCAATAATAATGGTAAGCTTCCAGTCAGGAGCTGGCAATGTCTGCCGTATACGATCCAACCTAGTTTTATTCTTTCTCATGATCCTTCTTTTTCTTGATCATGAGAAGGATCTCATGATCCTTCTCATGATCAGGGTTCCCTGTCATTAACTGACCTAGGTAAACGTATTCCTTCACAGTCTCTAGTGGCCGACTGGTGATACTGATCTCTTGTTTCTTTGCCCGGCTATTTATCATTACCTTCATCTTCTGCATATTAATATTCAACCCCACTCTTACTCTCTCTCTGTTAAGGTCTCCAATCATTTGTTGCAACTCGTCTGCATTGTTGTTGAACAAAACAATGTTATCGGCAAACCGACGGTTGCTGAGATATTTGCCGTCGATCTTTACTCCTAAGCCTTCCCAGTTTAATAGCTTGAATTCTTCTAAGCACGCAGTGAATAGCTATGGAGAAATTGTGTCTCCCTGTCTGACCCATTTCCCTATAGATATCTCCCTGCTTATCTTGTGTAGAATTAAGGTAGCTGTAGAACCTCTGTATATATTCTTACGCGAAGGACGAGTCAATAAGACGAGAAACTAATTACAGATTATATTTACAACAACGGTTGCAGTGCTGACCGGTTAGATTCACAGCGCGAGCCCAGTTCGTTCTTCCTCCTCTTTTCTGGAGTGATGGCGCCCACGCACCTCGTTCAAACAAACATATACCACACGCGTGTAGCAATATTTTCCAAGCTTTTTACGTAAGCGTTCTGTACTCCTTGATTACGTAGTGCCTCTGTGATTGCTGGTATCTCTACTGAATCAAATGCCTTTTCGTAATCTATATAAGCCACATAGAGAGGCTTATTGTACTCTGCAGATTTCGCGATAACCTGATTGATGACATGGATGTGATCCATTGTAAAGTATCTCTTCCTGAAGCCAGCATGTTCCCTTGGTTGACAAAATCAAGTGTTGCCCTTATTCTATTGGAGATTATTTTGGTAAATATTTTATATAATACTAGGAGCAAGCTAATGGTCCCATAATGTTTCAATTCTTTAACGTCTCCTCGTTTGTGGATAAGTATAATGTCTGCATTCTTCCAGTTTTCTAGGACCCTTGCAGTCGATAGACACTTCGTATAAAGATCCGCCAGTTTTCCAAGCATTATGTCTTCTCCATCTTTGATTAAGTCAACTGTTATTCCACCTTGTCCTCCCGCTCTTCATCGTTTCATGTCTTGCAGGGCCCTTCTGACCTCATCGATAGTTATAGGAGAGTTTCTGTATCCTGCTCACTACTGTTTCTAAGTGAGGTATCGTGACTCCTCTAGGTACTGTATACAGGTCCGCTTAGAATTTTTAACCTGCTTTTACTATATCTTCGAGATTACTGATGATATTATCCTTCTTATCTTTTAGTGCATACATGATGGTTTGTCCTATGCCAGGTTTCTTTTTTACTGATTTCAGGCTGCGTTCATTTCTTACGGCTTCTTGAGTCTTTGTCATGTTATAGTTTCGAATATCAGTTATTTTCGCCTTGTTGATCAGTTTTGACAGTTCCGCAAATTGCGTAACGCTGTGCGGCCGCCAGTCCCATACAACCGCGTATAGCGCAGGACTCTGCGATTCTAGGCGTACTGCGCTCACCGCGAAAGGTTAGAAAAACACCCACATAAGTACAGCAGAGAAGTGACTACGTGAGGCGGTTCCACCGATAACTGTAGGAGCGTCATTCAAAAGAAGTAATTGTCCTCCACTTCCGGCAGCGTTTTCCCTACTTCCTTTTTAAATAAATAGATGCTGATCCATGAATATTCTCATAAACAGCGGTCAACTTTTTTATTGTTCGCTTTTGCTTGCAGTTTGGTCGTTGCCTTGGCTCTCTCCCTTAGCAGCTCGCTTAATTTCTCAGCTCCTTGCGATTTTTGTTTCCAGTTGGCAATTTTGCACGAAAACTGCTATACAATTAAGGAAAAACCGACGAGGTAACGGGCGACAGTCACCTTGCTAATGGGTTTAAGGGTTATTGCAGGGTTTCATGATGGACGCTCTTTCGCATCATTTTATTTCCCACCTTATCTAACCCATATCACGTGTACATGGTACCGGGCATCTGCCAGCGTCGCGGCGAGCCGTAACTCAAGGAAATAATGAAGCAAACGGATAAGTTAAACGCAATTGGCGTTTTCTCCGGCCGCAGCTCGTTCCATAAGAGTTCAGACCAGCTGAGTAACAGCCGCATCCCTCTCCTGGTCCCAGGATCAGCCTAAACAAAGAAGGTTGAACTAACAAAAGCAACAGCTATGCGCGTGACGCTTCAATAGATGGTGACAACTGAACGCATCTCGAGTTAATCGCGCGGGTGCGGAATCTATGAGAAAACTGTCCTTCACATTACAAGAGATGCCGATAACTACCGCCATCTAAAAGCAGTGAAAAAGGCAGCATAATGCTGACCGAGGAACAGCTGCCAAGTCTCAACATAGATCTGGCGGCGCTTTCGGAATGTGTGAGGAGTGGTGGCGTGGGTGGGGGGGGGGGGGGCGGGGAGGTATGCCGCTTGATTGCGGGGGGGGGGGGAGGGGCGGGCCCCCCCGGGCCCCCCCCTGGGTACGTGCCTGAGTGTTGATGAAATTGGGAAATCAGCAGACGCAACTTGGTATCAGCTAGCGCAAGACCGGAGTAATTGGTGATCGCACAGAGTGGCCTTCGTCCTGCAGTGGGCATAAAAATGGACTAACAGTGTTAATTATAGTGATGATGATGACGATGAAAGCCGTATGCAAACCCAGCTACGCTGTGCAATCGATGATCATGCACAACGCAGGTTTCTAGCACAAAAATCTTAGAGCGAATAAAATACAAGGAAAGAACAATTTTGGACTCCTCAATCATGGGTTTCACTGGGAGAAGAAAATTGTGTGAACGCGCCATCTCTCCGTTTATCGCAAGTGGACAATGGTTTAATAGCCAGAGCGCGGAAGAACGATACGTTGTAGGCGTGTTTGATGCTGTATCGATATTTTGCCTATCATGGACCCGTATAAGTTTGACCAAACACACAAGAATATGCTGTTGTTAGTCGCGCTTTGTCCTGTCAACGTGTGCTTCTGTCTTCATGTCGTGCTTTGAAATCAGTGCGTTCTTACGTAAACTAAACAAGAAAAGGAATTTTGGACTTCGATGATCCTTTTTCTTATACTACTTACTGATATAACATGCTAACTTTATCTGGTTGGTATATGTCTGAAGAGGAGTACGAGCGTTTACTGCTTACTGATACGGCTTACTAACCGAGTGTTTTCCGCACTTAGTGCGCGTTGTCATGCAGCTCTATTGCAATTATATTCTCGCACCGGATAAGCTGATGATGACTAAACGTTACTGCGTGTTAGCGGTACCTACCTTTAGCAGGCTTCTAGTAAGGTACGCCCATCTTATCACACCTTTCCGATGCGTGTAGCAGCTTTTGGAGCTGTTACGATAGTGATCAGGTCATCTAGAATTTGCAGCGCCCCTAAAACAGAAAACCGAGCGTACACCGCGTTATTTAATGCGACTTTTAAGGAACATGCCTGTCGCGTTTGCCGCCGGGGGAAATTATGCCTCTGTAACGTGTTCCAAAGTGATCGCAAAAGGAACAGTTCACAAAAGAAACAGGAACACTTTTGCATGAAGCGCTCAAGTGTTGGCCTAAAGCAACGACTCATTATGTAGCAAAAAAAATTATGGGATTTTACGTGCCAAAACCACTTTCTGATTATGAGGCACGCCGTAGTGGGGGACTCCGGAAATTTCGACCACCTGGGGTTCTTTAACAAGTGCCTAAATCTAAGTACACGGGTGTTTTCGCATTTCGCCCCCATCGAAATGCGGCCGCAGTGGCCGGGATTCGATCCCGCGACCTCGTGTGCTCAGCAGCCTAACACCATAGCCACTGAGCAACCATGGCGGGTTCATTATGTAGCAGTTGATAAGTTTAAAAGAACAAATTATGGGGTTTTTATGCGCCAAAATCACGATCTAATTTTGGGGCACGCTGCAGTGGGAGATTCTGGATCAATGTTGGTCACCTGGGTTCCTTTAACCTGCACATAAATCTAAGGACACGGGTTTTTTTTCCCATTGCGCCCCCATTAAAATCCAGCCGCCGTGGCAGGGATCCGATCCCGCGACTTCGTGCTTAGGAGCCCAACACTATAGCCACTGAGCAACCACGTTGAGTAGTTGCTAAGTTCCATCTACCAGGCTTAATACTGTGTTGCTCGGGGTCCTCGTAATTTTCCCTAATCGCAAGCATTTTCTCTTGATCCGTCCAGAAAGGCAAAGACGCCGATTTCGTTGACCACAGTACGCCGATTAAACGCTCTAGACAAAATTGCGGACAATTGTGCGGGGTAAATCGTACATACAACGCAATACGCATATTGGCTAATTGATCTTTAATTTATAATAACTGACAATAAGTGTTCATTAATTATTTGATTTTGTGCTTTTAGAACACACAGCAACAAATTGGCCCTATGTTGTCGCGTTCTGCCTAATTTTCCTAGTTTATTCTGTTCTCAAGCATAGCACCAAGTAACCTATTGCAGCGTTGATACCGGCGTGCCGGAAAGAGGGCCAAAAGTGCTAAAACGTAAACCTAGGGCTCTATAACATAAAACTATTCCAAATTTTTCTTTTCCAATTGTGCAAACAGCCCACCGGGATTGGTCAAAGACTTTTTTTGGCCACCGCCACTTCACCTGTCCGTCACACGACCTCACGAAGAGAAAGCGGATCAATCGCAGACGCCGGCACCACCCTCCTCATTCGGTTATCGATATTCAGTGCAGTGGCTCGGCCTCATCGAGCCCCTCTCCACTTGAGCGTTCTCCTCGCCTCTTGTGAGCCAATTAGATAAGACAAGCCGCTCAGTGGAGGCAATGTTATTCGTTTTTCAAGCAAACAAAAGTGACCTCCTATGAACGAGGGGAGCATTTGATTGGTTTGTTCAGACAACAATGCGGGTGACCGCCCGATGTTTGCGTCGGCGGTTACGAGAATTTGACGTCAGGAGATTGGAATAAAAACATATTGGTATAATTTTATGTTGTACGGCCCCTATTCCGGTCTTCTTCTATTTCATTCCTGTCAGTAGCCTGCCACTATTGGTCAAAGGTTTTTCGGGTCACCTCTGCTTCACTTCTTTGCAAGGCGACGTCACTGGAACCACGAAGAATAAGTATCTGATATGACGTATTCACACTGATTATGCATGATTAGACCGAACAAAACATATTTATAATTCTACGCCTTTGTCGTCTTTATCCTTCCGCTAATGGTCAAATATTTTCGCGCTGCACCTACTTCGCCTGTTTATCACGTGACGTCATATATCCGCAAAAAATCACCACTTCGATGTGATGAGTATGCACTAAAGATGCCTTAACATGCCAAAGAGAGCTTTTTTTTTGAGTAGCTGGAGACTGGCTCATTCCGAAAGGAATTAAGGGTGGCTATCGACTGATCACTCGAGCACTGGATACTTGTAGCTGACGGGAGGATTGATTTCTCAGCGTATAATAAAAATGTTTTGCCTGTCAGTAAAAAGTTGGCGAGCGCTTTCGCACGTATATGACATCGATCTGCTAACTCTTCGTCGCCGCTGATCCATTTTTAGCGACACCACTGACTTTCCGTTGCACGCTGCCGCTATCTTTAACCAGCCACCACAAGCTAACCGAGAGAGAAGTAGTTCTTGTGGCAAAGGAGGAAAGAGTGGCACTATGTTTTGAAACCCATGCAGGAGCACGTCTCAGCGCCTGCTGGGTGGGGGAGATGGGATTAAAAGAAAGAGGGGGTAGGAGGGAGGGCTCAGTGGATTCGACCGAAGGAGTAGGCTGGAGGTAGACCGTATAGGAGGTGGCCCAGTGGAAGTGAAGTAGTGGCGGATCAGGTTGCCCGAGGTGGTGGGATGGCCGTGAGGCCATCCGTCTTTGTAGAAATGTCCTATAGTCTCGCCGAGAGCCCCGACGAGTCGAGGTACTCGACGATACTTAGGAAGCCGGTAGCTGATTACGACAGGGGAAGAGGATATCTTTCTGTCGTGAACATGGAAACCCCAGGCGGTGGAACTCTTGCAGAAGTCGGCCGCGGTGCTGCAGATGAGCAGGGCAGGCCAGCAGGAGGTGCTCCAAATTCTCTGGTTCACCACAAGAGCCACAGGGTGGCGAGGGAGGTGGCTTTCCCAAGGTGGTGCCGGCGGGCTGCCGTCCAGTAGCAGCCAATTCACAGTCGGAGCAGCAACGAGGCATCCCTTCGTAGGAGCCCGTGCTGTGGAAGACGCCGTGGAGGCCGGCCCAGGGATACCCGTTTGTCCGGATGGCAGGCGATGATGTGCCGGCGCAGCCTATGTCTCGAGAAGTCTGCGGCTGTTACAGCAGGGCTGAGGGGGACGCTTAAGTGGCGGGCACTTTTTGCAAGGGTGTCCGCCTCTTCATTGCCCAGGATCCCCACGTCAGCTAACCGACGGGAAGCGGACCAATCGCAGCCGCTGGCACACCCTCCTCTTCCGGTTATCTGCTTTCACTGCGCTATCTCGGACAGACCGAAACGCTCTCCACTCCTCACCTCGTTTGTAGGTGCAGAAAAAAAGACTGACTCTTGCCGTCACATCTATATTTCCGTTTCCACGGTACCTCGCCTTGCGATTAATAATGTAGGAGAACACAGTTTTCCAACGCTGTATCAAAAATAAGTGATTTACTACGTTGGCTTTTTCTATAGTGCTATTGCTAACGCTTAAGTTCAGATTATTTATTTTCGAGAATTTATACCGCGGCTCAGCCGATGATATTTTTCGGCACTGTATTATTATTATTATTATTTGTTTTGAACACATATACACATATACACAGGTATTAGGAAAGGGAAAGCGAGGGGCAGGCTGGCAACTGCCACCGGAAGGGGCACAACGCCTGCCTACTCTTCGGAAGGGAGGTGACAGCAACACAGAAATAGAGGATAGGAAGGAGGGGAGGAAAACGTAAAGAGGAAAGGAGTATCCACGTGTCCATTCCATGCGCGTTCGCTCGCGTGCCTCTGTTTTCGTGAGTGCATGACTTCGTGCACGTCACTAAACGTTTCGCAGCACAAAGAGTTGAAGAGCAACAGAAACATTTGCTCTAAGCCTACCGCCGCGAATTCCCGAGGGAAGATAACAAATAACGAACATGTGTTTGGACACCTCTGACTACGTCGGACAGGTCATGGCCCGCAATATTTACTGCTTTCTCCAATCCGTGTGTTCTATTTTGTCGTTTCAATGGAGACGTAGCTTGCTCCTAAATTGTTTGTCGTGCGCGTGCGCATGTGTTGGGTGTCTCGCTAGCGGAATGCCGTATATATGGCCAACTATACACTGGCAGAATGCCGAGCAACCTCATCAATCCGTTTGTCCAGCTACGTTGTGGTGAATACCGTGTTGGTTCATGTCACGTCGCATTCATCAGTGGGGTAAGTGTGTGGTTAGTATTTTGTCGTTTGAGCTAAGATATGAACATGTGCAGCTTAGTGTCCGCGAGCTTTCATTCAGGCCACACCTTCCAGCGAGAAGCTAAATACGTGCTTCCGAGGACGCAATGCAAGCAATTATCGAGTCCAATAATTACTTGCAAGCACAGCATTTTGCATTGCCTCTTAAGGGAACACCATTCTCCTGGCGTCAACAGCAATATTTGCGGAGTAACTGCATGCAAAATAAAGGCTTTGGTAACAGACTAAAAAGATAAGCCTTTATAAGCTGCCGTGCGTAGGTGTTCGGTAGTTAGAAAAAAGAGTAACACACACCAATCTCCACAAGCACGACCTTTCAGGAGCACTTTCAGTTTCAGAATTCCCGTATGGTTAACATTCTTCAGTCGTCTGTCTGAACTCTTCTTGCGTAATCTAATTCGACTGTGAAGACCCACCTGTCGCTCATAGGTACTCTACAGAAATGATATGAATTGCGAGCCCACGATAACTCTCAACCTCCTTACTGTTAGCAATATTATCAATCAGATTACCAATATCTCCACCTTCTTACGTGAGCAATACTGTTACTGTTCGACACTGTTAGGAATGTGTCGCACCGTTTTCAGTTGCTCCACGAGTGCGTGCCACCGATTAGATTCCTAGATTAACGCTGGGCGTTAATCGCTGGGCGCTATCTCCGGGATGGCATCAGCGCATTACTTGCATGCGATATAGTGCGCTGGTATTGGACTGATGGTGAATCCCATCAAACTTTTCCTGCCAAGTTATTTAATCTGTAAGCTGGTCATGACAATCTTTTTATTTTTATTTTTTGACAGCGACAACACTTGTGGGTTCTCTCTTGGTCGTATTCATGCGTGCTGGTCTCCGTCCCTGGAATGTCATTTTATTTTGATAGGAAATTCTCAAGAGTGGAAAATTTTCATGGCGCCACGAGGACTCAATTTACAATCAGCAAATTGGCAGGCTGGGATACTGCCTGTTAGCCAGTCTGCCCATGGTACTGCAGGCGAGTTTACTGATCCTACAGGACGCTGATGATCACGTCAGCAGCTGCCATGGGTGCATCGGCACACTCTTACGATTGCCTAACCTCCAAGAGCCGATTTTTTACGACCCAGATTTTAATGACACATTGAAACCGCTCATGCTCGATAGTGTTTATACTTGCAACGGTTACTTCAAAAAGCGCGTAGAAAATGTGCAAGCGGAATTTTTTTTTTTTATATGAGCGCTCTCCAGAATAATGGGAGTCCAAACGCCAGCAACAACGAAAAATGAGAGCGACGTACATAGCCTGCCTGGCAAACTAAAGAAAAAACATGTAACGAAGGCTTGACTACGCGGGAGTGTAACTTTCAATAACCATCCGCACTTGAACGTTTCACCTCTGTCAAAAACAAATGGATGTTGTAATAATTTGCTGCATATGTAGCTGTTGCAAATCCTAGTCTCCCTTTAGCCCGTGAGCGCGTTACTATGGCCTCCAGGGACGCAGTACAGCACGCGCCATCTAACTTCGGAGGTAATAGCTCCACTATTCTGCTTACAGTGGAAGGTTTATCTCAACATTGCAAGTAATGGAAAAGCAACTTATAACAGAAAAATATTCATTGCATTTCAATAATCATAGAGTGCCCAGGAACCGCGCTCCCTAATGGAAGGTCACATGATAGGGCGTCCTACATTTTGTCATGGTTATGCGGCGTTAGGGTGCCAAAGGTGATTTTTGATAATTTGTTGTGAAGAATTAAGAATACCGATTGTCGTTTAATGAGGACAATAGTGGTCGTTTCAGTCGATACGAGACACCATATTTCCTTCAGAGGAATTATCTCGACTCATGGTCTGAATGGTTGTCTATGTCTTTACCATCTGTGTGCTAGATAGAGCTGACGTTAGCGTCTTCGTGCTCTAGCCTGTCGCCTGTACAGTTGCAGAGGGAATCCTGAATGGTTTCCTTCTGTATATAATCAGAATGGTCGAGTGCATCTGCTGATCCTTGTGGTTACTGGATGGCGCTGACGTCTTGTTTTATTCAAGGATAACCTGGGGCCCAATACGTGGGTAGCTAAAATACAAGCTTGGCGAAAAACAAATAAAAACTACAGGAGAGGGAGAATTCAGCACGTAAGACGGAGAAAAGCCGACTCTGTGCTCTTCACCGCCGGGAGCCACAACTTCCGCAAATTACAGATAGGAGATTGCTCGCTTGCCCCAACTGCGAATATTCACTCCAACAAACAGCGCACAAAGCAGTCTAATGCTAAGTGCTCATTTCATTTCGCCAGCTGTCGCAACACCCCTTCTCGTTGCGGCTGAAACAATTTTTTTTTCTCTAAGATTCAAAAGGTGGAGATGTAACCGCGGTTCTTACTGTGTAGCAGTCAGAGCCCTGCACGTTTTGTTCGTGAGCCTCTGTGGAACGTGATTTGGTAGGATCTGCATCAGATCTAACATAGTTTAATTTTAAAGCAAGAACTTCATATGTTTAAACAGCTAAATTATCAGGTTATACAGCCACAAATTTTAGAACCGCCGCAACGGCGTTGCTGAAGATGGTTTCGGATCGCCTTTGTCGACGAAAGCCACAGCGAGTCTCTCTCTCTCTGTCCCTCTATCTCATCGTGATGCGTCGTATGCGTCTTTTCGTATTCCCGGTTCAACGAACCTTTGCCTGCACTGATTCCCCAAGTGCATGCGAACTGCATAATATAACATTAGCATTGTCGGCGGACTTCAACCACTTTGTAGTTCTGGCGCAGCATGGCCTGAGCTGCTTTAGCGCCGTTAAACCATATTTACCGAATCGCTTGTGCAGGTATCTGTCTAACGAAGAGCATCGGCCGATCCTGAAGGCCATGCAGCCCAACATAGTGTTTGTAAGCGCTAGGTGTCACGAGAGAAGGACGCGAGAAACAGGTGTGCGGCGCAGGTGCCATATGCTTTAGTGTCACGGAAGAAGCATGCGTGACATCGTGGACGGCAATAAAAAAAAAATATCGTGGCCAAATGGTCGAAACACAGGGCTGCCGTGCTCAATGACACAGGTTCAACTCCGCTACCTGTCACGCATTTCTTTATAGCATGACAGGCCCAAATCACTCACTTTGGAGGTGCCTGATGGAAAACACGCAAGTGTGTTCAGTGAACGCGTGACAGTGTTCATAACATCGCATTTTCGTAAAAGAATTAAGGAAATGGAAACGTCGGTCTCGTAAAGGAATGTGACCGAACTGGCGCCGCGCACCTGTCGAGACTTCATCGCTTTGCAAGCCTTCAGTCGCAGAATCCGAGAGTTTTCGTTGCTAAATTTCGGCCTAGTTCTTTTATTTTAACTCCATTCTGCGCTTATTATCGGCCCTTACTCGCCGAAGTAGCTCCGTGGCTGTGGCGTTGTGCTGCTGAGTACGAATTTGTGAGCTCGATCCTCTCTGCTTCAGACTCATTCCGATCGTATGGAGAGCAAAATAAATAAATATGTAAATAAATAAATGCTCTGGAAGCATGTGTTGGGTGTGCGTCAAAGAGCCACAGGTGGTCAAAATTATTCTTCAGGAACTATGGATTATGACACAGTCAACTTTAAATCACGGCATTGGTACATAAATAACTCAAATTACTTCTTATTGGCCCATAGGACCCAGGGTTCGCGTTAACAAACTTCCGAGCCTGATGAAAATTCATTGATGCACATACTCTGGTCTTCACATTCCGTATTTTCTCTGCCTGTCCAATCGCAATACTCCGGCTGTCTTTTACTATTCGCCAGAGCATACGAATGGTTCGTCGATTATAGGTGAAGCACAAATCCGCAGCGAAGTAACTACGTGCCCTGTTACCTCTGCATTGATACTGCGACGTAATAACAAATATTGGGCTGTTATCGCACGCTACCCATGATTGTCGCTATCGGTAAATATTATCCTATAATAACTAACAGCCTGTTCTCACTCATCATGAACTTGCTTCTAACAGTGCAACATTGTCCTTTCAATTTATCACAACGCCTTTCTTTTTGACTTCAGTCTGTTGTGTTTGGTATGTACCCGTCACTGGCTTTTTTATCAATTGCGAGTATCATGTATGTCGCCGTTTGGTTGGGGCCACAACGCATGGCTCTATCCAGTGTGTACAGTCGCGGACAGAATAATATGGACCAAGGGATCTCCGAAAACGTTCAATTCCCGAGCAGCCTGTAGCAGTAACCAGTAAAACTGCCCACGACAACGTTGTTAGCATACTCTAGTCGAGGTCCAAAATGCAAATACCAGGTTGCGTTGTGAGGTTGCGGAGATATTCAACTTTTTCTTAGATTTCATGGCCCGTAATATTCTCTCCGCGACTGTACATGCACATCCATTGTGTGCTTTCTCCATATCTATCATCATCAGCCTGGTTACGCCCACTGCAGGGCAAAGGCCTCTCCCATATTTCTCCAACAACCCCGGTCATGTACTAATTGTGGCCATGCCGTCCCCGCAAATTTCTTAATCTCATCCGCCCACCTAACTTTCTGCCGTCCCCTGCTACGCTTCCCTTCCCTTGGAATCCAGTCCGTAACCCTTAATGACCATCGGTTATCTTCTCTCCTCATTACATGTCCTGCCCATGCCCATTTCTTTTTCTTGATTTCAACTAAGATGTCATTAACTCGCGTTTGTTCCCTCACCCAATCTGCTCTTTTCTTATCCCTTAACGTTACACCTATCATTCTTCTTTCCATAGCTCGTTGCGTCGTCCTCAATTTGAGTGGAACCCTTTTCGTAAGCCTCCAGGTTTCTGCCCCGTAGGTGAGTACTGGTAAGACACAGCTATTATACACTTTTCTCTTGAGGGATAATGGCAACCTGCTGTTCATGATCTGAGAATGCCTGCCAAACGCACCCCAGCCCATTCTTATTCTTCTGATTATTTCTGTCTCATGATCCGGATCCGCAGTCACTACCTGCCCTAAGTAGATGTATTCCCTTACGACCTCCAGTGCCTCACTGCCTATTGTAAACTGCTGTTCTCTTCCAAGACTGTTAAACATTACTTTAGTTTTCTGCAGATTAATTTTTAGACCCACTCTTCTGCTTTGCCTCTCCAGGTCAGTGAGCATGCATTGCAGTTGGTCCCCTGAGTTACTAAGCAAGGCAATATCGTCAGCGAATCGCAAGTTACTAAGGTATTCTCCATTAACTTTTATCCCCATTTCTTCCCAATCCAGGTCTCTGAATACCTCCTGTAAACACGCTGTGAATAGCATTGGAGAGATCGTATCTCCCTGCCTGACTCTTTTCTTTATTGGGATTTTATTGCTTTCTTTATGGAGGACTACGGTGGCTGTGGAGCCGCTATAGATATTTTTCAGTATTTTTACATATGACTCGTCTACACCCTGATTCCGTAATGCCTCCATGACTGCTGAGGTTTCGACAGAATCAAATGCTTTCTCGTAATCAATGAAAGCTATATATAAGGGTTGGTTATATTCCGCACATTTCTCTATCACCTGATTAATAATATTTGGGGTTTTACGTGCCAAAACCACTTTCTGATTATGAGGCACGCCGTAGTGGAGGACTCCGGAAATTTTGGCCACCTGGGGTTCTTTAACGTGCACCTAAATCTAAGCACACGGGTGTTTTCGCATTTCGCCCCCATCGAAATGCGGCCGCCGTGGCCGGGATTCGATCCCGCGACCTCGTGCTCAGCAGCCCAACACCATAGCCACTGAGCAACCACGGCGGGTGTCTATCACCTGATTAATAGTGTGAAGATGATCTATTGTTGAGTAGCCTTTACGGAATCCTGCCTGGTCCTTTGCTTGACTGAAGTCTAAGGTGTTCCTGATTCTATTTGCGATTACCTTAGTATATAGTTTGTAGGCAACGGACAGTAAGCTGATCAGTCTATAATTTTTCAAGTCTTTGGCGTCCCCTTTCTTATGGATTAGGATTATGTTAGCGTTTTTCCAAGATTCCGGTACGCTCGACGTTATGAGGCATTGCATATACAGGGTGGCCAGTTTCTCTAGAACAATCTGCCCACCATCCTTCAGTAAATCTGCTGTTACCTGATCCTCCCCAGCTGCCTTGCCCCTTTGCATATCTCCCAAGGCTTTCTTTACTTCTTCCGGCGTTACCTGTGGGATTTCGAATTCCTCTAGACTATTTTCTCTTTCATTATTGTCGTGGGTGGCACTGGTACTGTATAAATCTCTATAGAACTCCTCAGCCACTTGTACTATCTCATCCATATTAGTAATGATATTGCCGGCTTTGTCTCTTAACGCATACATCTGATTCTTGCCAATTCCTAGTTTCTTCTTCACTGTTTTTAGGCTTCCTCCTTTCCTGAGAGCATGTTCAATTCTATCCATATTATACTTCCTTATGTCAGCTGTCTTACGCTTGTTGATTAACTTCGAAAGTTCTGCCAGTTCTATTCTAGCTGTAGGGTTAGAGGCTTTCATACATTGGCGTTTCTTGATGAGATCTTTCGTCTCCTGCGATAGTTTACTGGTATCCTGCCTAACGGAGTTACCACCGACTTCCATTGCACACTCCTTAATGATGTCCACAAGATTGTCGTTCATTGCTTCAACACTGAGGTCTTCTTCCTGAGTTAAAGCCGAATACCTGTTCTGAAGCTTGATCTGGAATTCCTCTATTTTCCCTCTTACCGTTAACTCATTGATCGGCTTCTTATGTACCAGTTTCTTCCATTCTCTTCTCAGGTCTAGGCTAATTCGAGTTCTTACCATCCTGTGGTCACTGCAGCGCACCTTGCCGAGCACATCCACATCTTGTATGATGCCAGGGTTAGCGCAGAGTATGAAGTCTATTTCATTTCTAGTCTCGCCGTTCGGGCCCCTCCACGTCCACTTTCGGCTATCCCGCTTGCGGAAGAAGGTATTCATTATCCTCATATTATTCTGTTCCGCAAACTCTACTAATAACTCCCCCCTGATATTCCTAGTGCCTATGCCATATTCCCCCACTGCCTTGTATATATAACTGCCTATAGGAGGTATATATAACCTCCTATATGAACAACACAATCAAACCCCGGCCCTCAGTCCCCAGCAGCTGCGAAGCAACTGACCACGGCGGCGGTCACACCTGCGACGCTGCAGAGGGTGCTAAGAATCACTGTCTCCGGACAGGCCGCCATTGGAATATGAAACTGGTAACGTTTAACGCTAGAACGTTATCTAGTAAGGCGAGTCTAGCAGTGCTATTGGATGAATTAGAGGGCAGTAAATGGGATATAATAGGGCTCAGTGAAGTTAGGAGGCCAAAAGAAGCATATAAAGTGCTAAAAAGCGGGCACGTCCTGTGCTACCGGGGCTTAGCAGAGAGAAGGGAACTAGGTGTCGGATTCCTGATTAATAAGAGTATAGCTGGTAACATACAGGAATTCTATAGCATTAACGAGAGGGTGGCAGGTCTTGTTGTGAAGCTTAACAAGAGGTACAAAATGAAGATTGTACAGGTCTACGCCCCTACATCCAGTCATGATGACCAGGAAGTCTAAAGCTTCTATGAAGACGTGGAATCGGCGATGGGTAGAGTGCAAACTAAATATACTATACTAATGGGTGACTTTAATGCCAAGGTAGGCAAAAAAAGCCATATCTATATTTTACATTTAACCCCGCCTTTCTTTTCAGTTTCTACGAGGCTAACGTAATACTGCTTAACCCGCTGTGATTGACGAAGACAGTTTTGACGTCATCCAGGGTGTCACCAGGGCGCCTAATTCTGATGCGGCGCTGAACCACTGCGTTGTGTCCGGCACATTCCAGACAGCACGAAGCGTTATTTTTAAAGTAGGATTTGTATTTTGGTGAGAGCTTGTCGCTGCCGTGTCTACACTCGAGCCAGTGGGCCATCAACATGGCTGTACAGTCAAACCCCGCTACAACGAACGCCGCTTCAACGAAATTACCGGTACAATGAATAATTCTCGGTTCCCCGTAAGCTGCCCAAAGGAGTCAATGCATAAATATCCTCACCACAACGAACACCGTTTCTTACGCCGTTCCGCTTCAACGAAATCTGACGAAGTAATTCCAGGCTCGACATTTAGTTTGCCGTGCATAGAAATGCGTCTACAAAGTTATCATCGCGTGTTGGCACCTCAATTAACTGCCGCTGATTACCTAGCATGGAGGCCGCCATTGCCGCCATTGCTCGACGGCGATGAGACTGCCCTACCTTTGGGAACGTGGCTTGAAACTTTTTAGCCGCAGATAATCCAAAGCGGAAGCTCAGTCGTCTCGTCAGTCCATGCTGCCTCTCGGCGCCATCGGTGCGTAGTTAGCGCTACTAGTTCAATTGACAGTTCGTGTTGTACACATGTAGCGGTATTCGATGTGCTCAGAGAAGCCGTTCTGTTTTAGCGTGCTTTTCGACATGGTTGAGCCATGTCGAAATGTGTTATCCTTGGAGGATAAAGCTTGGATCCTGGCCGAAGTCGCAAGTGAGCAGAAGAAAGGTGACGTTGCGGAAAAGTTTGGGATTTCTCCCAGTTCGCTGTCCACCATATTCAAGTCCAAAGAGGCAATTGCGCAAGCTCTTGCATCGGGCACATCGGCCAAGCAGAAGAAGCTGACGCCGTCGGCGCACGAAGACATCGGCAAGGTTATGTAAATGTGGTTTGTCGAGACGAGGGCCAAAAACATACCCATCAGTGGAAGCGCCGTGCAGCAGGAGACCCCGAATTACGGTTGCCTGCTGGGAATCGACGATTCTAGGACAAGCACAGGCTGCCTCAGCAGATTCAAGGCCTGCCATGACATTGTCGGCAAGACGCTTTCTGGGGAGTCGGCATCGGCAGACACAGGCAGCGCATAGACTATGCCATGTGTGACATTTACAACGCTAACGAGGCAGGCCTGTTTTATGAGATGCTGCCGTCGAAGCCGTTGAAATGAAAAGTCAGCGTTGCCATGGAGGGAAACACAGTAAGAAGCGCGTGATCGTGTCGCTGTGCGCCAACGCGGGCGGGTCCGACAAGCGCCCGCCTCTAGTTATTGGGAAGAGTGCAAGGCCCCGTTGCTTGAAAGGTAATAGGAGCCTTCCCGTAAAATACGTCGCCAACAGCAGCTCTTGGATGACGCGGGCCATTTTCTCCGAGTGGGTCGCGTCATTTGATTGCGGCATTAGGACGCAGGGCCGGCGGGTCTGCTTGTTGCTGGACAATTGCTCCGCCCATCATATTCCGGATGCGGAGCTCACAAATGTGGAGCTAAAGTAGTTTCCGCTGAACTGCACTTCGATAATACAGCCACTTGACCAAGGTGTCGTTAGAAGTCTGAAATGCGCCTACTGCCAGCGAGTGATGTAGCGTCTCCTATTGAACGTGGAGAGCGGTCGCGACATGCAGGTAGACCTCTACATGGCGCTGCAGGGGATGGCTGCTGCCTGGGCTGCAACTGGGCGGCCAGTTATCGCGAACTGCTTCACGCACGCGGGCTTCAAGCTCGGAAACCCTGACACCGACTCCGCTGAGGATCCCGCTGATTGCACTGGAGCAGTGCATCCGCCGGCAGGCGCAATTGCGTCCTGGGTGGCCCTTCAAGGTGTTGGAAGTGTGCCATCCGTTGTCGAGCTGGTCGACTTCATCGACGCTGACATTAGTGTGATCGCCCATGAGGAAGTGAGCGATGAGGACATTATAAAAGTGTCCGCGATGACGGGGGGCAGTCGGATGACGACGAAGTGCCAGACCTGCATCCACCGGCTACATTTCGCGTACTGGATGCGTTCGATGTCGTCCGAAACCGCCTGGCTATGCTTGATGACGACGTCGCGATGCAGCTACTCACCGAATGTGAAAATCGTGTCATGATGCTTCTGGGAAGAAAAGGGAAGTAGTCGACACTGGTCGACTTTTGGAAATAAAAGTTTGTGGCTTACCAGTTCAAGTATGCCATATTTTTGTGAATTTCACAACAATTCTTTTCGCGTGCGCCGTCAATTTCGTTGTAGCGGTACTCGACTGTAATAGTTCGGCTACCGTGGTGCAGTAATATATGGAGCAAGTCAGAACAGAATACTGTAGGTGAGTCCACTCTTAGAAAACATCAATTGCCACTATCTTAGCAAGTCTCAAGCAAGCCCTTTGTGCATCGATGGACAAAAGTGAAGCCGCAAATTTTGCGCGTAGACGTATCTGTGGTTGTCTTGTGTTGACACGACAGTTTACTGCAATTTGAATCCTGCAAAAAGGCTATGCGAGTTTTCAAATGCAGCTATACATATATGTATGCATATAAATATATATATATATATATATATATACATATATATATATATATATATATATATATATATATATATATATATATATATATATATATATATATATATATATATATATATATATATATATATATATATATATATATTCTATTTTATACAGTAGTATAATTCGTTGGTTTTCGAGAAATTCATCACACAAGCATTATTTTTACTCTCAATGAATCGAAGTGCTCTCGAGATGAGAAGGTCATAATATCAACTGCGTCGGGATGCGTGTAGAAGCGAACCCGCTGTGTCTGTATTTCTTTTACCTTGTCGTTCTTCCCGATGGTTGCTTTCCAAAAGCCGCCATGTGCTGTCCCACCACAGTACGGCCTGCAGTTGGACTACAGGCTGTGCAGCTGCAATACGTTAGTGTATTTGCTGCTTTCGCTGGAACGCGCAAACTTGGCAAGGTTTACCGGGGCAGGTAACATTTCTGCAACGCTATAGTAGACCTATCCCGTGCCAGACGCCTGCCATGTTGTTCGCGCTATACCTAACAGATGCTGCACCTTTGGACAATAAACTTACCAAAGTCACGCCCATAGTCATGCTGACTGGAGCTCAAAGTCCACAAAAAGCAGAATTGCCGGTTTGTGTGAATGTGAGTGAGCCTAATTTACCAGACTAATGAGTCATATCACCAACCTATGTTCATCTCCCGCACTTTTCCACGTATATACCTGAAATTCCATAACTCCTGTTCTGCTACGCAGATGTAGTCGCGTTGCAATCGCCCATAGGAAGTTGCTGCCCCTTCCATACTGCATTTCGGCCTTCTCTTAGGGACGTATATTCGAGCGGACCTGGGACTTGAGGCGTTCTTCGCAATGCACAATAAAATCGCTCGTTCTGGCAAGAGTCGTGGCAGAAGCAATCTGCTTTATCGCGTATCGGCATTCCGGCACTAGCCACGCGACGACGAAACGTTGAACAATGACACAAACAATTGTGCCTTGGTTTAGCGATGACGCATGGGGAAACTACAGCAGCTTGTTGTCACTCTAGAGATTACGGAACCTAGAGGGGCGGTTTCAAATCACCACTCAATACGTGGGTATTGCAGAGGGCTCTGTTTCAGCATATGGCCGTGTGTATGTATACGTGTGTGTTTGCATATTTTGGGGACGTCAGGTTCAACTTAAAAGGGTGCCAACAAACTGCATTTATGCAATCATAAACATCGTTTTGGGGTCCGTATTTTCAATTTAGACGTGTTTCTTCAACATGGCGATGTGTTTCTCTGTTACAATTGCAAGAACAATTAAATATGATGTTTTAAATGCCGAAACCACGGTACGATATTGAAGCACACTGTAGTGTGTGTGTGGGGGGGTATCACGTCTAATTTTTACCACATTGTCCACCGTGAGGTCCAAACTTACAACCTGCGAGACTGGCCCGAGCGGCCAGTCTCGTGGCATTTTCGCGTGAATTTGTCGGCTTCCTTCACGCTCGCAAAAACACTTTTATGTAGTCCGTATTTAGCAAGAGAAAGCTGCATCGGGAGTTGCAACGCATGCTGGGCATGCGTTGTCGACGCACCAATGCCACCCTCATCTTTTGAGCGGAGAGGCGTCAGGAGTTTTCGCGTCATAGAGATTTTCAATCTTTTATGGGTTGCTGACTTGTATAGTTAGACTGCAATGAAATGAAGCCAAACTTTACTTTCCACGTTAGCCGCTGTGTACGACAGCGGGGTTTATTCATTTACGCAGGCTTAGTTTTGGGACAACAGTGCAATAACGTCCGGCTACACAGTGAGCCCACATCTGATTTTGAAGCAGTCGGACGCCATGTGGGGTGCTATTTATTATTTCCCGTTTACGTTTCATTCCAAAGTGATAGTGGCTGAGGAGTTGGTAAAAATGTATCATGGCCATACATGCTCCCACCGCGAAAAAGTATATCATGCAGTGGCGCAGGGACTGATATCACCGACCATATTCGCATCTGATACGACCACAGTAATGTGAGACTAAAACAGAAAGGCCAATTCATAATGAATAAAAAAATTGTGGTGCTAAAGGAAGGCACCACAAAATCATTTCCTTAAAGGTCTTTTTAAAGGAACTCTTTACTACGAAAGGAATCAGTTATGTTCAAAAGCGTTACGTTTTGGGCGAGTTGGTTGTACATTGTTCTTATTAGACTTTTGTCCCTTCGTTGTTCGACGTCCTGTCTTTGTGCTCGCAAACGTCAAATAAGAATGAGGGACTCTAAGCTTATTTGGAGTACAAGTGAGAGCGTGCTTGAAAGCTTCCATTCAATGATTTGTGTGTGAGCATGGGGTGTAGTGGAATTTCGGGGGTCGCCCATGTAGTTGAGTAGATTCCTAACTAAATTACCAAGTTGGGATAAAATAGCAATTTGCCGCTGAATGTGAGGCTTTTGCAAGCAAACATGGCTAGAATAAAGAGCGGACACTTTTATAACACTTAGCTTTCAGTATTACAGTATCCAGAAAGAACCATAAGGTAGGTAATATCGTAAATAGCCCTTAAACGTGCATTTTCGTAACGACAGCTATCTATTAACAATTGTGAATGTGGTTGTTCCTAGACCAGATGATGGTATTCTATGGGCACCTGGTGCATTCATGAGCTCTTCTATATCGTCAGACAGGAAGAACCGAAGCATATTTTTAACCCTTACTGATATGCTTTGCTTCTTCCTGTCCGACAATACAGCAGAACCTCAGACTCTTTCTTCAGCAGAACCTCAAACTCCAACTTCTGTGTTTGCCGCAAGATGGCTCTGCGTGCGCGCCAAGCGCAGAAGAAATGTAGCGGAAACGTACTTCGCTACGCATTTAACTGCGACTTCTGTAATATACATGCTCATAATTACCGATCTACACCGCAGCATAAATTTCTACGGCACGTTTCTAAGGCAACACCGCATTCACTAGAGGCGTTTTTATTCCGCTTTGAAGAATCGAACTCATGGCTGAACTTAGTGGACTCTGCAAGGATGTGTGCTAGAGTGCCATCTGATCGTGTGCAAAACGGGCATGAAGTGTCATGCTCTTTCCCAACACGCACGCTAGCGACCCCGCTTGCGTGCGTCGCACGATCGTTTGCTGCCTTCGGCTGAGTTGCGGGTGCGGACGGGGAGCCCTACATCTGCCGCCTCTGTACATTTGGGTGATGTCTTTGTAATTTGTCATGGAGTGCGGTAGCTCTGACTCGTCCTCGGCCCCGATCGACAGTTCTCGGGCATAGTGGTCGGCGAGTGCGTTGCCTTCCACTTGCGAGTGAGCCGGGACCCACACGATCTCAACAACCCGTCCCGGTGATTTGCGTTTGGTGAGGATCGCTATTGCCGCGGGAGAGATGTTCTCCTTGCGGTAGCTTGCGTAGGCGGTCTGGGAGTCTGTGACCACGGTCCTCACTCCCGGTCGTGCAAGTGCGAAGGTCACGGCCACTTCTGCTTCGGCTGTATTCGTCGTCCGTATCGATGCGCGTGTGACCAATTTATCGGTGGTGTTGACGACCGCCGTGGCACTGGTGCCGTGCTTGGGAAGCGACGCGTCCGCGTAGAGAACCTCGGGGTCCTCTTCCAACCGTCGAGCCAGTCCCTTGGCCCGCGCATAGCGTCTCTCGTCGTTCCTCCTAGGCTACATGCTCCGGGGGAGGGGCTTGGTCTTGATAATATCTCTCCACGTTGTGGGGAGCGGTTCCGTTGTCGGTGGCCGTTCAATTTGTCATCCTATATTGAGTAGGACGGCCCGGCCGTGCTTTGTCCGGCTCAGCCTTACTCTCTGGTGGGATAAGTGTGCTTCCACCAGCTCTTCCACCGTGTTGTGGGCACCCATGTCCAGCAGCTTCTGCGTTGACGAGTAGACTGGGATGCCCATGGCGAGCTTGACTGCTTTCCTTGTCGTCGTGTTCAGCGTGTCGCGTTTCACCTGCATAAGCTGGAGGTACGGGGCGGAGTACGCTACGCGTGACACGATGAATGCCTGCACCAGGCGCAGTGCGTCTTCTTCTTTGATCCCTCTGTTCCGGATGGTGACTTGTTATCTCTAATGGCGCCCATTCACCACTGACGCACGTTTCGCCTCTAGACGCAACATCCCTGTTAGGTCAATATGCCACTTAGATACAGGCTTGTAATTAACTTTTTTTCTGCTGATGGCATCCGGTGGAGCTTTGTACGGAGACGACTGCTGCTCACCTGGTGCCACAACTTTGGACGAATGCACAAAAATCCCGGAACGAGCATTTATATAGAGCGAAATAAACATTTCATCATTTCAGAAGACGTCTTGCGTTTACTTTGTGAAATTTCACGTGGCACACATTCGGTGGAGGCTTCTAAAGATCGTTCTGAAGGATGTTTACTAAATAATAAAACGATTCCGCGCGAAGGCCACCACTGGTTCAGCAGTAGAAGCGAAAAAAAAAATAAATGCCGCGCCGATCATCAGAGCTGGCGTGGCGTGTACCAGCTGGCGTTCAAAACGCGCGCGCCCGAAACCGAAACCGGAAGATGCTAATCCCACCAGCTTAGTGCGCTACAGTCAATTCGGCTGCTGGGCTCTATGGGAGACTCTAAAAAAGAGAAAAAAACGTGTAGTACAGTCGTCACAAAGACAAACCAAGGAATCGTATCTTCTTTTCCGATAGTGATACCGAAGGCTTGCTTACGCACTTTTGCTCTAATTTTGCTATCTCGTAGGCCTCTACAGTCTCCCTCGTCATCCTGCTATGAGCCTTATACAGAACGGAAGTGCTTTCAAACATGGGCTTGCAGGAACAATCTCGGCAGTGAATACCCAAGTGTCCCGAGATTACCTTAGTGAGGTCACTAAGGTAATGTTGTCTTTGTGACGATTGTAGTATATGTTTTTTTTCTTTTTTTCCCTTGCCTTGCACACGTGTCCGGTTCAACGAAATGTACCACTCAATGTTCTTTTTCGCTGTCACGTTTGTTTCCGCTCGCACGGTATATGATGCGTGCGAAAATAAAATCTATAGTCGAAAGCGAAGCGCCGTGTCTGTGTATCTGTTTCTTTCTTCATCCTCGTCCAGTCGCGCTTATACACTCTACCATGGATTCTAACCAACTAGCCCGCCAACGTGTTTTAACGAAATTGAACCATTATTACCAGCAGAAACGTTCTGATGTTCGCCAAGCTGCTCTGATCATTCTGTTCAGTAAACTTAGCTGCATGATTGCCCATTTCCTATCCAGTTTTTTTTTTCTTATTGTTGGCAGCTCCGACGTGGAACCTTCATACGACGTAAAAGAATTGCCTACGTATCTTACATTAGCGTGTTCAGCATTAGCACTAAGAACATCCCAATATCCCTGCAAAAAAGTTCCTGCCTAATGGCAATATAGTGTCGTTTCAGAGTTTTTGAGATTTGCCTTTCCACACGCTATGCCTCTTGTACGGCATGCGTAAGGCTTCGTTGGTCAATAGCAATTGATATAAGTATATTTTCTGCCCATAGTGATTGGACGTGCCAGATGTACGGCAATAACCCTTCGCAATGGCACAGGCACCAAAAAAGGTAGGTTACGAGTCCATTTTTCCTTCGGTAATTCGGTTTGTTAGAAAAGCAGTTCTCATTCTTTTCAGCTCCAATGAAGTAGCCCACAACTTGAGCGGTTTATTTTATCCCAATTTAGCGACGTAGCTTAGTACACTCAATCGGCTGCATTATACTTTTATAACACGAAGAATCACTTGAGGCAGGATGGGACATTCAGGTACTACATGCCTTAAACGGAGAAATCGAATTGTCGGACACTGTAAGCGAGGAGGAAAGAAATTCGTTTTCGATGGCTTGCAATTCGCATGCAATATAAGGGGACGTACGACATCATCATTGACCAGTTTACCCTGCGCACTTAAAAGTGAAATGATTACATACTCGGCTCCAGCACCTCATCGTCTCTCCCGTAGTTCAAAAGAAAGCTTTTGAACAAAACCTCGGAATGCGTTTGTGGGTTCCACGGGCATCGCCCGCTGCTTTGTAATTGTTGTGCGCTGCCAGCTCTTTTCTCAAGCACTGAGGCTTGTAGAAAAGAGCCCTGACTCTTTTCGTATAACAGGCCTCCTGAAAACCATTACCTTTCCAAGGTGTTTAAAACAGAAACGGGGCTAATGGATGCTCAATCAGATGTCAAATGAGAAACCCCTATCCGCTACGGGAGTACAGTATGCGTCTCCTGTCGTGAGTGATTGTTTGGATCAAATCGGAATCGTTGACAAATGCAGTGTCAATGACATCCCGTTTGTCGTCCCCCTTGGTTTCTTAACATCCTAGTTATATAAATTCAGATACCGAACATTGTATGCAAATTCAACCTACCCATAATGAACGCCAAATCTTCAACATCTTCACATATTTACATTAGTTACCACTGCGAACGTCAATGGGTAATTCTAAGCGATTCTCAGACATCAAACTTTTTCGGAGTGAGTGATTTTATTACACGCTACAAGCAAGCTGACATAACATAAATAGAAAAACTTCATGATAAAGTATGGCTACAATGGGTCCCAAATGCTTTGGTGCGCAGGGGGCATATAATAAAAAGTGAGACACACCAAAAAAAAATTCCAGCTACTCTTTTATAGAGACAGTTTTCGAAGCCGCAATTTATTTCTTTCCTCACTGTAAACTTTTAATTTGCGCTTGTTTATCAAACTCGCGAATACTACGGAAATCCAACTTTTGCAATGAAGCAACAAGTTTCCCTACCGAATATTCCGCACTGCGTGACCGCACGAGTGCCAGAGGACAGCCGAGTGCCCCGTCAACCCTGTGAAGTTAGAATACAAACCGATGCTTGGCTATCGAACGCATACAAGCAGCAGATTGCAACTTCAGCACCCTAATATCAGCCCTCTTTTGTAAGGATGAAATCTACACGCAAAATATGCACACAAGCACGGGGGCGAGGAGTGCCTCGATGCATTGCTTGAGCGTACGTTAATATCGCGCGTCGCTCATTCTTCCGAATTAGGGCATGCCACAGCGCCCCTTCTCCTTTCGCTACTGCTGAAGCTTAGTCGAGAACACACAGAAACATTGCCTTTCAACTAACGCAGCTGTCAGACGATTACATATGTATGGGCCTGAATATATTTTATTATGTTTCTTATTTAATACATATCAGATGTAAGTATATTGTTTAGCCCCGATGGTTCATGACAAATAGAGGATAATAATTGGTAATGATAAATATAAGCACCGTTCTTTTACTTTCTGTTACTCTTCAAACTGCCACTTGTGTTAGCCGGCCGGTTTCGCCTTTTTTTTTTACTTTCCAGAGGAGATTTTGTTTTTAGCTTAGCTCGCAGAAACTTTCGCTATGTTCCGTTCTGGCATTTAGCACAATGTAATTTCAATGGCTGTTCGCTATCCCCTGTGTCTGACACGCTCTGCTGCTTGTAGACTTGAACATTGTTATCGAATTTGTAATCGACGTTTGGACGGAAGTATTTCTACCTCAAAGCGTAATGCGTACGGTGTCGTTATCTTTCCCATTCATATACACGTAACACGGCGACAGGCGTCCATCTCCGTGTCTCCAAGCGCTTCATCACCCACTAGACGGACCTCTTCTTTAGGGTGACGATAGCGCGGGACTGTAACAAAAGTTTCTAGCCGAAACAATGCCATGCCTACAGACAATGAAGCCAACAAACGTCAAGGGGAAAATAACCTGTTGTTTTGCTGTACAGAATAATCGAGCACACAAGATGAATCAGTTCAAAATAAAGTTCATATTCTTAATAAAACATCACCTAAAGCCCGAACATTCTTTTTCCGACTATTAGGAGCAGGAATCGCAACTACGCTGCACATGTGCAATGCTTGGCTAATCGGTCTACTACGACGGCTCGGTCTCCTTCCACTTTCTGTGCGATTGTGTAACATGTACGTATGGGTATGTGCTGGAGATATGAGACCACGTCACTCCAAGCCATGCTGACAGATGTAGAGCATCAACGAAAGCTCAGGCGTCAAGTAGTGTTTGACTAATGACCAATGCAGAAAGGAACGCTTCTCGCGTCATGAAACAAAGGAAACGTTCAGATCAAATCAAAATTTATTCATATTCACTTGATACATGAGTTTCCATGTCCTGTCCAACCTAAGCACAGTGTGCTTGTTGGTTGTTCAGGCAGCACGGTGAATCACCGAATGTGTACCAAAAAACAAACACAATGAATTAGGGCGCACTTGCACATACTATGCATAATATACAGAACGATGTACACATAATGAGTAATTGTGAATACAATTCGAGCGGAAATTAAGATAAGCAAATAAATAAATAAAGGACATCATAACAGCTTGTAATGAGCGATATCATAACAATTCACAAAAAGTGTAAAGAGCAAATAAAAAAAGCCACCTTCCACATGCAAGAGGCCATCAGTAACTTATTCGCAAAGTTGAGCACCATTTCCCCATTGATTTAGTCATTTTTTCGTTTAGGTTTGAATTTCGCAAACGCTTCGCCAAGTTGAATAAATATCTGCGGGACGTGATATCCTCTTATCGGTTTCCCATAATGTGTGAAGCATCTTGGCTTACTGTACGTTTCTTTCGTTCTTAATGCGACGTTTTTCTCTGCAGGTACCTTGAAAAGCTTTGGATAATAATGACGTGGGGGCATTGTAATAACATCGTTCACGCATTTCCAGTATTCCTAGCCTATTGTATTGTTATTCCTTGTCGACCTGCTGCAGTGTAGTTACACACGCTATTCAGATTACTATTCTTTTAATTATGCAATTTATGGCTCCCTTCTTGCGATCACAACAGGTTCCATACAATGTAATACCCTAGGTTATAATAGGTTTACCCAGTGCCATGTATATAATGCGCCTCAAGTACATCGAAGCTTTACCTGTGCTACATCATCGCAGACATAGCTTTAATCCGGTTACATATATACTGCATATGATCATTTCATGTTATACGTTCATCAAATGTTATTCCGATTGTACTGAAGGCACTGGGCAGTGGGCATGGTGCTAGTGAATGAGGAGAAGACGACGAGGAGTGCTTGCTTACCCGTTTCGATATAGCACCGACCTGTTTTAAGCCTACCGCAGCAACCTAGAGCTAGTGCTGCTAGGCGAACACCCCCGTTGCATTTGGTGGAGGTGCGATACTTGGTGGAGGTGGGATGCTTTATCCCCATGTTCTATTGATATTACATAACATGTGCACGGATCAGAATGTGAGCCATGTAAAAAGAGCGACTTATTTAGGACCATTCGTTCGTGCATACTTTTACAAGAGATAAGTTTTGTTTTTTGCCGATTTACCTATATTGAATTTTGTGTCAACCAGTCTACAACCCTGCATATATCCTGTTGCAACGATTTGCACCCAAGATCAATATGATTGAATTCTAGTGCTAATGCTGTGTCATCTGCATATTGGAAGACTCTGGATCTTAACTTCAGAAAGCCTAGTTCGGAGACACAGATACAGATCACCTGCACGCATCTTACCAATACGTGGCGGTTTGAAGGTCTTCACTCTACCTATTATATTCCATAGCTCTGCTTCTGTTATCTCAGTAAGGTACGCAGTCTGTGGGTTTGAAAGTATCGGCTTATATTCGAGACGAGATTGAACCCTGAGCAATGCGCAGTTTATCTGTTGCGTGAATGAAAATTTCGTTAAGCAGTTCACACAACTACTGTGTTTCTTCCTTCGAAGTTTTTCTGTCGATGACTTCAATCATAGCCTGTTTCGCTCATCTCATCAACCGTTTCTCAATTTCCATGCCACTGTTTCATCATTCCTGCTCAGTGCAAACAGCTTGGATTGGTGTCTTCTTTTAACCTGTCGTGTTTTGGCTGTTTCAAGACTTCGCGATATGCGAAATTCCTAACGGCGGTATTTTCAATGTCCTTTCTACAGTTATGCATACCTTTATTCTTTAAGTAGCACAACTCCATGATATCCTGCGTTATCCAATTGTTGCGTGTTTTATTTCCTTAATTTTGATGGCTTTGGCCGACGTCACGTATATGAGGTGCAAGTTTTATAGAAATTTATTATATGGCCTCTTGTGATCCAAAGCATTCCAGTTTGTCTTCTGAATAGCTTTGTCTAAATTCCTGTTGTCTGAAATGTTCCCGATTCTAGGTATGAGGCTCCCATTGTCTTCGTGTTTGCATACTTCTTTCACGGTTACTAGTACTGCGAGCATCAATTTAACGACTCCTGATGAACAGTGTTCGTTTCTTATGCGGATGGTTATATGGTCGATGCACGATGTAGTTATCTTGGAACCTAAACATTCCTCTATTGTAGGGGTGTTAATATGGTTAACTAAAACAATCCCAACCAATAAGTCTATGTAGTCTAACTACCCTCTTTGAGCCTTGCATTATATCTATAGTTAGATCTTTAGCTAAAATTAGGTGCTTCTCTTTCATATACATTTTAGGAGTGAAGTGTGTTTTTCGAGGGACAAAGTAATGTTCTTGATGGGGGGTCTGTATATTGCACATGGAGTATAAGTTGCATCCATCTTGCATCTTGATGTAACCGCCATTTCTGCGTTCTCTATGGATACGTGAATTCCACACAGCAACAAGCTATCGCTCCTAAACACGATCGCTCCTTCTCCTTTTCTGTTTTCCTTGCACCAAGCGTAACGAGAGCACTCAGCAAAGCTGTAATTGTTTTGTCTAGTTGGATCTAGATTAACCTCTGGTAAATCGATTACGTCTTTCTTTCGGCCGAATGTTTACATAAGCACATAAATGGAGCCCTATAAGGTAAAACTATTCCAATATGTTTTTATTACAATTTTCTGACGTCAAATTTGCGTAGCCTCCGACGCCAGCACCCGGCGGTGCCCAGCAAGGTTGTCTGAAGAGACGAATCAAGCGCTCTCCTCGTTTATGGGAGTTAACTTTCTTCCTGCTTTAGAAACGAATAACATTGCCTACAGTGAGCGGCTTGTCTTATCTAATTGGCTCACAAGGTACGAGGGGCACGCTCAAGTGTACAGGAATTCGATGGGGCTGAGCCAGTGCACTTAAAATCGATAACCGGATGGAGAGGGTGGCGCCGGTGTCTGCAATTGGTCCGCTTTCGCTTACTTGGCTTGAGGCGGCTGGTCGAAAATCGCGGCGGCATGCAACGGAAGGCTAAGAATGCCGCTAAAACGGATTCTCAGCAAAGAAGAGTTCGCAGAGCGAGGTTGTAAACGTGCCGAAAGTGCTTGAAAATGCTACACAGTCACGCAAAAAGGTTTATTCTATGCAAAGTAAATCCTTGCTCTCCGACAAGTGCGAATAGCCAGTGCTATCTGTATTCTGTATAATTGTATATAGTCTGTTTGTATAGTTGCTCTCTGTATTCAGTAGTATGCTTTGGAGTGCCACAATATCAATTTTCGCATCCGATTGGTATATTAAGTTGGAAAAAGTCCTAAATGAACCACCGACCCGGGACGCTGTATGGGCTGTTAGCGCCGATTTCGATCGTCGTTTCTTGTTCTTCACGCAAGGTATATGCAACGTTTTCTTAGTTCAGTGGTGCATTTGAATCGACACATCTGGCTAGTCATATATCGCCATCAGCGAAGCGTAGGCTAGTCCTGGCAGCCTTCGGCGACAGCTCATATACCTGTGTTTATGACGCGTCACATCGGCGCTCATTCGTTCTGGTGTTGACTCCGTAGAAACGAAAAAATGGTTTATTTATTTAAACACCGATGCGAAAGCTGCAATATAGTGATTTATCCTTGTTAGACTTGTTGATTCTTGAGCCCAGACGCTTCGATAGCGTGTAGACGGACTTTCCGTATACGCTAGGTCTAAGCTTTGGTGGGGACCGATCTCGGCGCGGGTAGCTGACGAAAGCTAAACTGCCAGTATTTCAGCCTCATAACCGTTTTTAGAGCGCAGCTCTTTGGCGTCCGTTCCTGGGTTTCGCGTCGTCGTCGTCGTCGTCGTCGGCGTTGTCGGCGTTGTCGTCGGCCTCGTAACCAGCTCGCCGACGAATCTGCTGCTCCGCCGCCGCGCATGCGCGCTGTCGGCTCTCCGGGCGAGGGAGGATGATGGAAGGGAGGAGGAGAGACTGTGGAGGAGGGCTGGCTACACAAATGGCTCTTTGGCGTCCGTTCCTGGGTTTCGCGTCGTAGCTCGCCGACGAATCTGCTCCGCCGCCGCGCATGCGCGCTGTCGGCTCTCCGGGCGAGGGAGGATGATGGAAGGGAGGAGGAGAGACTGTGGAGGAGGGCTGGCTACACAAATGGCTCTTTGGCGTCCGTTCCTGGGTTTCGCGTCGTCGTCGGCGTTATCGTCGGCCTCATAACCAGCTCCGCCCCCCTTTCATCCCCCCAGCGCTAGCAGCGACTGACTGATACCGCTTTCGTGAGTCCGCTACCGCACTCACGAAAGACGTCGTGCACTTCCTGCAACTCGCATTAACCGTCCATCGATCCACACCGATGTTAGTAGTGGGGGACTTTAATGTTGACATAAAGACAAACAGCAATTTCCTAACACTTATGCCGGAGAACATCCCGTTCCTCTCGCTCGTAACGCGTCCCACGGCTGTGACAACCTCGCGAGGCACTTGTATAGATCTCGTCTTTGAGAATCAAGCATTGGTGTACCAAGTCAAACATATATCAGTCTATTTCTCCGACCACAAAGCTTCCTTCATGACTGTCAAGAACTGTTAGTGGAGTCTTTGTTAAAGGAATACGTGTGAAAAATAAAAAAAAATTCTGTGATAGCGCATACATGTGTTGCTCGATTTGTTTGCCTCAATCTATCGAGAAGGTGAAACAGCTTATTTGCTGCGCTCAAATTACGCATTAGGAAGTAACGTAATCGTCGGTAATTTTTTAGTACACTAAGAAAATTGCAAGAGCATGAATTGCCTCACCTTTGTTATGAGTGCGATAATATCAATCAGCGATAGGCTTCGACCTCGGGGTCCGTCAGAGCGCGTCTGAAGGTTTTCTGTGTTTCTTGTCGACTCCACAACACAGCGACAACAGCGAGAACTCCCAGTCATAGGTTATCTGCAAACTGCTAAAAAAAAAAAACGCGGCGTCCTCTGCATTTGCATGGTTTCATACAAGAATTTAGCTATCCGCCCAGTGAAAAGGGAAAATGCAAAAAGCGAAAGTGATCTTCAGTGTCCAATGTGCATGCATAAACAGGGCAGCTCACGCACCTTAATTGTAAACTGCAACACGAGATAGACTGTTATGACCACAAGACATAGCGTTATTCAGGACAACAGACGAGTATACAGCGATGAAATTGTATAAAACATTTATTATTCAGCAATGCTCTTCCTTGCGTACAAACACAACCAGCGCAGTTTCCATTGCGAGCCACCGAAATGCAGCGAGAACCAGCGCGTGTACAACACAATCTAGTGCGCCCCAGCGTCAAGCGTCATGGCAGTGAAACCAGCGTCTCGTCCAGTGTGACCCAGCTCTTATCCAGCATTCTCATTGGTGTCCTACTGACTCCCAGCGAGCTCCAGCGTCCCCAGTAGAATCCAGTGTCATAAAGCGCGCTTTCACATTGGAAGGCACTGAAAGAGCCTGGTATTTGCAATACAGATGAAAGATCCATGGTTTTCTTCAACACCCTTCCGAGAAGTACATGTCTCACTGTTTTTCACTCAAAGGATGGAGATGGAGGTAGTAGCCTAAAATGGCTGCATTATATAATGATCTTAGCGTTCATGCATAAGCAGCTGCAGTAGGTGGGAATTATCATGCGAACCTTAGAGTCGGGCGGGTGCAGCAATAAATTAGTTTGTAAGTGCTTCTCTGACGGCCCTCCGCACGTTTTGCCTAACAAGGGAAGGCGCTTTCAGAAAGTATACGAGCGGTAGCTGACGTTCTATACAATGTTCATATTGTAGTTGTCATGCAGAAGAAATAGAAAGTACGTCAGCCATGTTCGACGGTATGTGCAGGTGTTGTCCTCAACGGGCGACTACAGAAGCTGCATTTACCCGGTGGTGAATGTTGCATTTTAACGCACAATATATGTTCATTAAATGAAAGAGTATCCAACTTACAGTGATAATGTAAATAAAAAATTAGATTATTTTTTCTTGTTTATGATTCCAGTCTTGCGTTCTGCCACGCTCTCTCTGCGATAGTGGCCGCCTGCAGTGCATCACAAAAACTGTACTACTAAGGCACCGTTATCAGTCAGCCACCGACATATGTTACGTGTACTAACGCAGCACCACTAGGCGTTTCGATCTCATCTGCTGCACTTCCCACATGCTACGGGATCATGACAAGAACGCATACGGCACACGGCAGGTTGAATCGCGCACCGAACCGAGACGAGCTACCAATGCAAAGACGCGAATGTCACGCTGCACGGCCAGGCACTGGCCATTTGATTTGCGCATGATTTGACCTGAGTATAATCACACGGTGGACAATCACCCAGGTGTGATTTGGCAGAGCCCCGATCTTCAGGGTGGGACACGGAGCGCTGTCTCGGCGTTACTGACGTGAGAGGAGAGATCTTGATGGTCACTGGCCGCGCCAACTAGGGCGCCCGGCCAACTCTGGTGCGCCTGTATTTGGCGCTTTAATTTTCATACAGGCGAGGTGGTCTTTCCTTCCCTTTCTGGTGACGTGTCCCTGGCTGCGCTGCTTGGGCGAAGAACTCCCACGACATTCATGGGTTAAATATTTTCTGATCCTTGTGGCAAGAAAGAATCAATTTAGCTTAATCTGTTTAGTTTATTTTGTTTTTATGGCAATACGATCAGTGGTACAATTGAAAGCTGTAGTGATACCTTAAAATAGTGATCGTTAATTATCGTTACCCAACTTTGTCTTCTGCATTTCGGTATTCATGACACGTGTTGCGCGGTTCATCTTCAAGAAAAACAATTCGCAAATACATGATTGCGTGAGATGAAATGCGGGCAAAAGAAGCAAGATTTTCGGTTATAAGGGGACTAAAACGTCATTTCTGCTTGTTTTTCATGGCCGCTAAGCCGAATACCCCGGCTCCGCCTTCTCTAATGTTTGTCTTGAATACCGGTATGATAGTGCATTATACGCTTCGGAATACTTGAATAACGAAAATTATAACTGAATCTCTGCGGCAAATTAATTATTGCATATAGAAGGAGCACCAATTATTCTCAGTCATTGACAAAGCAAAAATTCTTGTTAGTTTCCAAAAACGGCTGAGATAACATTTGTGCGAAATGAGGAGAAAATGCTAATCACGAATAAATCAAAGCAAACGACCCGGCATGTGTGGGAAGAATGGCCTAACCAGGAAAGAAACTAGACAATGAAAACTTCTAAAACACTTCCTTAACTTGTACATATTTTTCTGGGTAATGAAATATATTTTATACAGGTACTGTAAAAACAGCATGGAACACTTCGCTCTAATACCTGAGACAAAAGTGGCATTAAAATTTCGCAATCCTTTTGTATATGTGCAGTCTTGTTCTCAACAAACTTTAGACCTCAAGTTTTGTTTCATTAGGAAGCTCAGTACTGTAGCTTTTTGCGCGCATTCTCTTTTAATGTAAATTTAAGATGTAAGTTTAATTTAAACAAGCATATGAACGCCATAGAGACTTTTTGTTCTTCAATATAGGTAGGTGGATGGGGGCGGGGATAGCTGCAGTATATATTTTCGAAGAGAGCTGCAAGTATTGAGGCTATCCCAAAATGGGAATAATTGGTAGTGCAATGATTTGCCAAAACTTTGTCCTTCTGGCTTCAAATGGCTTTAACACATTGCAGGTTGATCTTTTATGGCAAAAAAACTGTGGTATAAACTCAACCATTCGCCGTGACCATAGATGTGTGCCGAAATTCATCGACTTGGTGTTTACAAAATTGTATTTTTTTATTTCGCAGTTTAAAGCGCCATTCAATAACGACAAAAGAACGTCTGAAGCCACAAGCTCGGAGTTTATACAGATGCGTGTACTAAACGTCATTCGAGTGGAAGCTGAACAACCGCAGCACCACAGTACCGTGCACAAATTTTTGTAGTAAGATGTATGACGAAGGTGACCTGAAACACATTCTGACGATATTATGGCATGCTATCATCCAGGATGCACTGTAGAGTTTCCACCCGAACAGCTTATTACATTGCACGCAAAGCAAACAGGAGCGCGATACACATTCAGAAGAGTCGTGACAGGTGCGAGTGCCTAGCTGAGTAATGTGTCACATAAGTTAGATATGAGCCAAGCGGATACGAACGCACAAGCAGGGATGCGCAGCTTATCGCACGCCTTTTTACCTTGTCAACCGGCAAGGACAATATGTTAAGCCGGATATTTCTAATGTCCTGTTGAAACAGCTCAGTCAGAAAGAAACAAACTCACGTGCTACACGTATTCCTGGCGTAATCGTAGAGCACTAGAGTTATTGTATACGTAATCTGTGAGCGAGGTGTTTCGGAAGCCGTCAGCAGTACAAACTAAGCGCGAGATAACATCAATTGCTTGTCAAACCTAAAGAGGTGCACAATAAATGCTCGAACAGAAATGCGTGCGCTCTGAAGTGGGTGCTCATGCCGTTGCAGCCATTAGACCTTGGTGGGCGTGGATACGCAAAAAGCAAGGGCCTCAACTTGCGAGCGGAAGCGGCAAGAGCGCGATAAACTGTGAAAATGCGACCGCCATTTGTTTTGTTGACGCCAGTCCCAAGCTCATCGCTGCTTACCTAACCCTAGTGTTGCCTCATGACAAACTAGGTTGCATTAAGTTTGCGTGTGACATTCTTCAAAGCACATACGCCAGGCCCTGCTTGAAGTGGCAGCTTACTTGCAGCTGATACCAATTCGCTTAGCCACTACGGGAGGTTGTTCAAAAGCCGGAAGTTTAAATGTTTAACGGAGGAGCGGAGACAAAACTTCGAAAAAGAAATGAAGGCTGTCATGAATTCAGGCAGTGCGTGAGTCAGTAAAGAAGAAAGTTTCTAGAAAACATCAACGGCACCAGCTCTCACATGACAGTGAGAGCTGCGCTTCACTTCAATTTCTAATTTTCTTTGTTATGAGTAAAAAAAAAGATGCAAAGGCATGTTGGAGATGACACTGCTGCAGTTCTTGCACGACGTAAACTTGAAAGCTATTGTTTACGTTTCTTTTCTTCTTCCTGCATTGCTGCAAATCCTCCCAAAAAAATAAGCATATGCCACTTTTGTTTATGCGTGACACGCTCCGCGGAATTAATGAATACAAGAGGCAATTATGCCGGCGCTACAACTAAATATCCAGCAATTACTTGCAATATTCAAGCTCCCGGTCAATTCAAATGGTAGGGTTGTCAGAACCTATCCCGTTCAACTTAAACATTTTCATACCTTACACTTTCATGTAGAGCCGTATTTCAAGCATAAAGATTATCAGCAGTAGTGCAGTTCTATTATCATGCCATAGTTACACATACCCTAAGAAGCTTCCTGATCACTTTCTCTGAAAGATGCTGTATTAAGGAATCTACTTTATTTCTTAACCTGAGTAGGTAAAACAAAATGCGCCGGCGCAGCCAAACCTATAAGGAATGCTACGTTACGGGCCTCAATTCCACGAGAGTGCCATCATAATGAAATACAGCACGTTTCACACAGCCGCTTCTAAACGCACGTCAAGCGCAGTGCGGCTTTGGGCCTGAAAGAGCCTTCTGCGGATTGAAGAAATTCAATATTCACTTAGGCCAGGGCTCTAGCAATATTTAAAGTGCGAATCACGTCATCGCAAGGGGAGAAGGCGGTTTTGCAGAATCACAAACCACTTAAGAGACTGCCAGACAGCGCTGTAGGGTGCCTCAAGGCCATAAAACAATGACCGTGTCACCGGAAGCTGCCAAATTGGCTGTTCCAATTGTTCGCTTCTCTTAAAAACACGGGGAATGGCGCAAGATCTCCCACCTTGACTCCTCGAGAGCTGAGCGGGCAAATTTATTGCCGCCACGGCCACACACTATGTGTGCGCTTTCAACTGGTCATATTGAAAAGTAGAATAACCATTTTTTGTGCTCTCGCGGAATTGAGGCTCCAAAACTTGGTAAAAACACATTGGCGGGCTAGGTGGTTAGAATCCATTGTAGAGTGGTATAAGCGCGACTGTACGAGGATCCCTAGGAAGAAACAGAAGCGCTGTGTCTGCGTATCTGTTTCTTCCTACGTCCTCGTACAGTCGCGCTTATACCACTTTACAATGAGGCTCCAAACCATAATTACTGGGCGGATGCCCACTCAATAAAGCAATAAAGACGACGCGGCAATTTTCTGTCATTACTCCTTCTAAGGGACGAATGTATGGGTACCATGGTGAAATATTAAATTGCTGCGCCTGAACCAGGACAACTTCGTACATAGGGTGCCTAAAAACTACGCATTCTTCAATGAGTGCAAATTAGGAAGCAATAGTTGCGTACCTTGTGGATTCGCTCAAACAAATGGTGTCTTTGCTCAGCAATCGCAACCTTCCTGAGCAGGAACAGTCGGAACAATGTTGACTTGCATCTATCTCCCTCCATGCAGTGTCTAATAAAGTGTTGTTATCCCTCATTCTTAAACGGGGAAAATATTGGACAGTTCTAAATAGAAAACTTTGCACTCGAATGCGAAACACTAATGAAATTTTGTCAATATATGAATCTTATTCGAAACGGGTACGAATGATTTGTTAAAGTTACTATGCAGGCGGATAAATTCTTCGCTGTGAAACCTTATTCAATTATACTCAATGCAAATTTCAGAGCAGTGAAAAGGACGCGACACTTCACTGAAGGATGCAGTTTCCTTCCAGTTTAATCACCTCAACATAACGTTTTTAGACCAAGGAACTAAGTCAGTGCTTCAGAAAGAAACAATGAGGACTATTGCGCTAGCCAGTCTATAAATTTTGCGCAACCGATTCAAGTAATCTAGTGAATTAGGCTCAACGAAATTGTCAGTTTTCAAAGTTTCTTAATATTTCATGATGAGAATTTTGCGGTTTTTGTCAAAAGCAAGGATAAATGGAAGGATTGTTTCACGGCCCATACTGGTTTTGAGAGCTTGGTGCGAAAAGTATTCACATCAATAATTTTAATCCTTAAAGGAACACTAAAATGAAACAGTAGATAATTTTAAATTACCAATAATTGTTATTATGTCTGTTCTTCATTGTTAATTTCACAGTAATAGCCTAATAAATAAAAGACGTACACAGGTCGATGTTCTATTTCTCGAACTTCGCGCCGATTCGACAGCATCCTTAGGCAAGTGTGACTTCAAAGATTCCGGAGTATTCTTTTGTATTTTGGCCGTTGTGGTTAAGTAAATGTTCTCGAAACTCTTAGAGTTTTATTTTTGGCTATTCTATAGAGTACACGGTGTTCTATTTTTGCCCGTAAGTAATGAACCAAGATTGAGCAAACATCCTCAAGATTCATGATGTCACGGTGTGCTGGTGCGGGAAAATTGAGGCGATGTCGCCACCCATGTTTTTTTGTTGCGTGTTTTCTGGCTCTCCATGCCTTCTTGCGTGGCGAGAGTTCCTTTTAAGGCAAAAGGCTTATATGCCGCCCCATGAATCCTGTGAGCATGCTGCGTTAACATAGGTTGCCAAGAAATCCCACGTGACCAAGAGATAACGTCACGTTGGAGGCGCTGGACCGCGGCTCACACTGCTAAATCCCACGGTGAACAGCTACGGCGTCAAGGGGACACCGCGGCCCACTCCCTCAATTGGATACCGTCATCGCCAGCCTGGTTACCCCCACAGCAGGACAAAGGCCTCTCCCATGCTTCTCCGACTACCCCGCTCATGTACTAATTGTGGCCATGTTGTCCCTGCAAACTTCTTAATCTTATCCACCCACCTAACCTTCTGCCGCCTCCTGCTACGCTTCCCTTCCCTTGGAATCCAGTCGGTAACCTTTAATGACCATGGGTTATCTTCCCACCTCATTACATGTCCTGCCCACGCCATTTCTTTTTATTGATTTCAACTGATATGTCATTGACTCACGTTTCTTCCCTTACCCAATCTGCTCTTTTTTTATCCCTTAACGTTACACCCATCATTCTTCTTTCCATAGCTCGTTGCGTCGTCCTCAATTTGAGTAGAACCCTTTTCGTAAGCCTCCAGGTTTCTGCCCCGTAGGTGAGTACTGGTAAGACAGCTATTAAACACTTTTATCTTGAGGGATAATGGGAACCTGCTGTTCATGATCTGAGAATGCCTGCCAAACGCACCCCAGCCCATTCTTATTCTCCTGATTATTTCCGTCTCATGATCCGGATCCGCAGTCACTACCTGTCCTAAGTAGATGTATTCCCTTACCACTTCCAGTGCCTCGCTACCTATCGTAAACTGCTGTTCTGTTCCGAGACTGTTAAACACTACTTTAGTTTTCTGCAGATTAATTTTTAGACCCAGCCTTCGGCTTTACCTCTCCAGGTCAGTGAGCATGCATTGCAGTTGGTCTCCTGAGTTACTAAGCAAGGCAATATCATCAGCGAATGGCAAGTTACTAAGGTATTCTCCATTAATTCTTATCCCCGATTCTTCCCAATCCGGATCTCTGAATACCTACTGTACACACGCTGTGACTAGCATTGGAGAGATCGTATCTCCCTGTCTGACGCCTTTCATTATTGGGATTTTGTTGCTTTCTTTATGTAGGACTACGGTAGTTGTGGAGCCGCTATAGATATCCTTCAGTATTTTTACACATGGCTCGTCTACAACCTGATTCCGTAATGCCTCCGTGACTGCTGATGTTTCGACTGAATCAAACGGTTTCTCGTAATCAGTGAAGGTTATATATAAGGGTTGGTTATATTCCGCACATTTCTCTATCACCTGATTGATAGTTTGAATATGGTCTATTGTTCAGTAGCCTTTACGGAATACTGCCTGGTCCTTTGGTTCACAGAAGTCTAAGGGGTTCCTGAATTGGATAAAGGTGGAATAAAGTTTATAAAAGCGTGTTAAAGTGGATAAAGGTCGATTAAGGTGGATTAGAGTTGGCACAAATTGGAGCAACGTGGATTAAGTTTGGCGCAAATTAGAACAAGGTGCAGTAAGTTGGATTAGGCTGAACCCTTAATTTAAGGTAATAACTTACACAACCCCCAATGCTTTGGTATCCAAATCACGTGAGGACACTTAAGTGAAAATGTTTTGCCAATCCGTACGCATTTCTATGGTTACCAAATAAAAAAAAACGTCCGTCCGTCCGTCCGTCGTTCACGTATGACAATGACGTTGAAGATAGAGCCCGCAGCAGCGAGCGTCTCTACGTTCCTGCTGCCTGTCGCTTCAACGCGAACGAAACAGTGAGAACACAGCACTCACAAAGCTCTGAGCACACGCCGCACCCTGCACTTTTCGCAGATCGCTTTGAAGACAACGGGACCACGCGTTTCTATTCAACGCGAAACGACGCAAACACAGCGCACGGAACTATCAGCAGTCGGCACTGTCTGTCCGCATCGTAGATCACTTTCAAGATACGGTCCGCGCGGGCTGCCATACGCAGCCGCTGGTGGAGTACCTTTGATGAAGTTTCATTATGTTCCGACGCGGATGCATAACACGCTAAAGAGTGATAACGGCTTATAATGATGAGAACATTATAAGCGCGCCTGGCGCCGCCAACTGCTGTACTTTGCTTGCGTTATCAATGCACCTTGCGCCGCCGTCCGCACTAGTTCGTGTCACCGCAGCGCTGTCTTTTGTATTGGCCCGATCAAGTTGCGTAATACTGATAATGACACCGGGCTGTGTGAGATCAGCAAGTGGCACTATGCTTACACATGAGTTCTTACGTGAACTTTCTTTATGTTTTAGAATGTAAGTTTCCTCAAACAGTTAAACTCCTTATTGCGACATCAAGAATATGGACACTACAGGCACATTTTCCCCGCCGCCGTGATGCGCCCTATAAAGTCCAAGAGTGGTAACACCGTCGCCACGTGTCGTATGCTGTATCTGCAAGTGAAAGCAAGCGAGGGAAGCTGACCATCGTGGCTCAATCCGGCGCGCGCCAAGGAGGAAAAACGGAGAGCAGGCGCGCTGTTATCCGCAGCGCGAGGCGCCCAGGGGATATGGAGAGGGTGTGGCGGAGAGAGGAGAGGCGGCGTTATGCTCCGGCAGCAACACTGTACTACGCGGCTGGGATTGACGTTGGCACAATTAAGCGCAAGGTAGATTAAGGTTGGTTCAAATTGAAGCCAGTTTAGTTAAGGTGGAGTTTTGATTTAAGGTGCTAATATAGACACGTCCTCATGCTTTTGCCATCAAATCAAGTAAGGATACTTAAGGGACAAGTTTTTACTGTGAACTCACGATTTAATTTTTTTTTTGGGGGGGGGGGCGTGATATGCTTTGCCATCACTTCCGCCGCACTGCTTCGGCAATCAGCGACTACTTATGGTACGAGATGTCTTGCTGTTCCTGACCGCCCAGGTTTCGATTCGAACTACGTGACCATGGCTCAGCAAATTCCTCATCGCAACATCAAGTCGCATTTACAAGGGTGGTTCGACATGAAACTCCTGTACAAATACAATTACTAAAACGCAGCTCCGCTTTTAAGTTTATTCACTGACCATTGTTTAAAGGTGATTCCCGTGCTTTATGATGGCGACCAGGCAGTTAAAGTCTACTCCAAGTAGTGAGGCTCACGGAGCAGCTCCTTATCTACAAAATTGCCAAAGATCTTCACTAAAGTACCCCAGAGAGTCGAGGAATAGTGCTGCCTTAAAGTCAACGCAGTGCCGCCTAAGAATCGTGTCAAAGGGTGCTTATGCTATTGTTGCTGAATCTCAGTAGTTAACATGAACAGTGACCTTTTTCCGTTTTATTTTGAACATAACTTTTTCTTTAGTTAAACGACGGAAAGTTGGAGGCGTACGCTCCGATCCCCTCCCAACTTAGAAGCTTCAAGATTTCTACAGTTCGGAAGCATAAAACTCTAAGACTTGAGTGGCTCCGAACGTTCAAGGAGGCCCAGCTGGGGTTAATATGGCTTTAAAACGGAATTGAACTTGTGTTTGACCGATGTCAAGTGACGGATCTCGCCAGTATATACAGAGGAAATAACTGTGATGAGTGTGAATTCCCAAAGACCCATTAGTGAAATGTGCCACTGAGTAACTTCCACGTATAGGAGCTAGGTTTCGTACATAAGGGGCCGATATTCACAATTTCCTGATCATGAGCGCCTGCCTATATATAACTCCGCTCCGGCACGAGATCGTGGATCCGGCTCTTGACCCAGGAAGAAGATTTTCGAGGTGATAAACTGACAAGCTTCTGCTTAGAACACAAGAACACAAACCGGTGAAAACATATGTAGAACTTCGGCATCCTTGAAAGGCAAGAGTGCTGCTTCGAGACGTCGAATCCCATAAATCAGTGAAAAAGGGATTACTTCCTTGTGAAACATTTCCCTAACTATATGTCGGTCTAAGGTGTCAGAATTTCATAACGTTAATTACACCTATTGTACTAACACGCGAGGTTGTTGCGATCGAACAATCAAGAATTTCAGACATGGCGACGCTGGTGCGCTTCCTACGATGATAGTGACTTCGTCCTCGGCACAGTTCTAGCATGACCCCATGACCGCTTTTCTAGGTGCTCTATATTACCTCTACATGCCATGCAGTTTTAGTTGATGTCAATCTACCGTCGCTTCACTCACTTTAGTCGCCCTGTTCTGAGGTACGATAATGAGGAGCGAAAATAGTGCGTGCCATTGCAGGATCTTCAGGATACTAATAAAGTTTTGTGTGAATGAATGGAATTGCAGGATACATAACCTTCAAGAAATGGCCTTAGTCGTCCATAGGCTAAGCGTATCTAAGCTTGGTTGTTCGAACAGAAAACATTACAAGTTTAAAACGGTGCTGATTAAAATACCTACACCATATAGAACCAACTTTAAAAGAATGACATAGATGGTTGCTTGCTGGAAGGGGTGTATTCGGAGAACGCTGTTTTGTTAAGCATCTGAGAGGCTATTGAGAGTCGCAGCGGATTAATTTCGTACATAATTTTGCATCAGCCATTTGTATCACGCCAAGTACTGTGCGGTTTCCTCTTGCGCTACTTTGGTGTCTGGAAAAGAAAGCTCGGCAGCATCTTACACTCTTTGTAGCCTGAGACGGAGAAAGCCTGCTACACGCTTGGTAATGCATTAGGTTATACAATCGGGGACCAGCCTTCTTGCAAGACATAACGAGCCGAAGTGTGATATACGCGCGTGCCGCCTTTAGGTCGACCTTCGCAACGACACACGCGAGCACTTACTGCGCTACCTCAAGGTGCAGCATTCTTGTCGCCACTAAGTGTTACAAATGTGTAACAGAAGCAGAACACATTTACGTTGCATCCTCTCAGCAAGGGAAAACAGCACTCGCGGTCGAGCGCCTTGCTCCCGCCGCTTCGCAAGTCGCGCCTCGTTTTTCCCTTGGAGAGCATCTTCAGTCGTAGCGTACTTCCGATGCCTACCGCGCAATCTGCTAGGCCCCGGGCGAGCGTCCTCCATCGCCGTCTGTCTCGCTTCACAGTCTACTGTCGCCGCAACAGCCGCCGCGTGACGTCAGCGATGCAACACTTGCTTTTCTGTCTGCGCGCGTCGCTCGTTACCCTCTGCACCCGCCCCTCGCTCGGAGGAGGTCACGTGGAAGTTTGTACCACTTTTGGCGCCTGCCGTGTCTCTCTCAAGGTCATCGCGCAACGAGCCACTTATGGCTTTCCCCTTAAAAACACCCACACACGGGAATATGCCCTGATAGAACAACCAAAACGACTCAGCTGAAGCAATGGGCCTCAGCTTATCTGCTTTTCATGATAAATAGGGCCTGATAAATAGGGCACAAGGGTGATAAGAAGGAAATGCGCAGCAGGAGCATTCGCTTTTATTCCGATCTGCGATATATGTATTGCGCCATTATGTGCTACTCCACTTTATCAAAAATGACCAGGCGCTTTCAGGACTATCGTGTGCGTGAAGCGGTTGGCAGTCGGGGGCTGGCGTGCTGCTACTGGCTGTTGCTTGCTGCTGCTGTCTTGCTGAATGTCTCACACGCAGGACAGCACTCACCTAGCAAATCGGTTAATATGTAGGATGTTTCCCGGCCACGGCGGATGCCTTTCGATTTGAGAGAAATGCCAAAACACCCGTTTACTTCAATTTAGGTGCGCGTTAAAGAACCCCAGGCGGCCTAAATTTCCAAAGTTCCCCACTACGGCTGCCTATGACCTCATAATTAAATTTGATGTAGCCCGATATGTATTACCCCGTCATACATGCCACTTGCCGCTGTGTTTCTCCTATGAAATTGTCCAATGAAAAAACAAATGACGCCTTAATATCATCGCTAAAAAAAGGCCTTCAAGTGCATAGTATCTTCTTTAAAGCATAATTTGCTATTTTTATTATTACTATTATTAGTTTTAAAGCAAAAATTGGCGCGTTTGCTTGGTCGGATTCTTGCCAACTAAGGTGGGCTGATCCCGGAGGTTGCGCAATAGCAGATTACAACGACGTCATGATAAGTGGGCCGATCCTGGAGACAGTGCAAAGCCTCTTTCACATAATGCGATTTTCATCGCACCGGAAGTGCGATTTCGGTGCTTGCTACGGAAATCGCAGTCGCTGTGCACGCATCTTCCTCACTTATCGACTGCGACGAACCAGCTGGTCGCACGTCGCACCAATCACAACAAGCGCTGCTATTTTCCATTGAAATTGCGCTTTGAGTTAATTCGTGGTATGTTTTGGGAAATGGCGTCTCGCTCAGCAAGTGTAATGCACGGAGATATGGATAGCCGAATCCTGTACGTACGCGAAGGTAGATTAAAGAACATGCACCGCAGATTCCGTTCTCCCTTTTCTATGCATGCGTTGATAGCTACGTAGCAAATGAAGTGCATTGACACGTTTGCTTTGCATGCTATACACACAGCTTTGCGAGTTGCCAATACTGCGATGTGTTCGAACCCCACTAGAGGAGTGGCCTTTTAGGGTCGTCACAATTTTCTGAATTCTTGAGTAGTATACAAAAATCACGCGTACGGAGCAGTTTAAGTAATTGCAACTTCGTCAAAATCAAATGACACGACAGTAATGTATACGAAGTTGCAGCAAAGTACACGAAGTTTCAGCGTTGCACTGAACGCACGACCGTTTTTTTTGCATTTTTTTCCTGTCGGTTTTGACGCGTAAACTTCCCCGTACATCTTCAGTGGTTATCTTGCCTGACTTACACATTAAATTTGACTATAGTGATGAGTTTTCTACGACACGATATTGAAGGCCGTGGCATGAGTAAACAGCGTCATCAATTTGCTTTCGAATATTTTATGCACGTTAAGTTGTATGTGTTCTCTGGTGGAGAATCTTTTTTGTTCCTACAGAGAAACCAATAAGCCTTCAATATGTCGAGGATTTTATATCCTTGCTCCAGCTGTATGAACTCTTGTTTGAACGATAATTAATGCATTATTCAATTACATAACATTATTGGCTTACTATAGTGGCACAGTGGCAACGCCCCCTCCTGCATCGTCATATAAAACTCGTGCAACAATGTGAAAAGCAGGTAAACAGCCTTTTGTTACTTACCTCAAACATTAGAAGAGGACTTCTTGAAGAGCAAATCGAAACTTTGCAGTGGAGCGAACCAGTTGCATACCTTCCTGTGAACGAACGCATTATTTGAGTATAAACGGTTGTTTCACATAGACAGCTAATTAAATGTGCATGAATATCCATGCCTAACATGTCTCTAATAACAGTTTCAAATATGTTTGGGATCACATTATTCTGTAAACCCGTATACCCTAACCTCTGTCATTACTACCTTTATAAGTAAGGAAGTACCATGCCACTTGCGACAACATTACACACTGGGATATTAAAAAAAAATTTCTGCAGTTCAAGCGTAAACAATATGCCGTTTATTCAATAAAGGGCCACAAATAAGTTTTTTCCAATGGCACACTCAAATACTTTCACATTTTTTCCTGCATTTAAGCAAGAAAAAAAGCACAAATTTGTCGACAACAAAACTGTTATTCAAGTTATTCACCTGACACTGTGGCTATGGCATTCTACCACAAACAAAAAGTGAGGGGTTTAATTGCCAGCAGCGGTAGTCCCATTTTGATGAGAGTCATAGGTAAAGAAAGTCAAAGGTAAAGTTCATTATCCTGTACGTAACCCTTTACATTCCAAAGGCTTTTGCGCAATGGGGGCGTGCACATGCAATATCTAACGAGCAATACTTACAGCAATTAACCGAAAGCAAATGGCATGATTCTAAAACGAGCATCTTTCCAGCACTTTGAATGAGCGACACATCAATTGCGTCATAAGGCTTGTTCAACAGCACTGCACAAATAATCATGATCAGGCTTACTGAGTAATCTATCGCGTAGCTGAATCTACAGATGCAGAAATATCAGAACACCTGAATGCTCATACTACACCAAGCGGCCAGCAGAAAGGAAACTTTTTCAAGTTCTCCCTTGTAGCAGATATGAGTGGGCGGTAAGTAGCAAAAACTTTATCGGAGGGCATTGTGCAATACCGCTTATGACAGAATGCACAGAGTACCTATTAGAGTAAACTGCAAAAGCACCTGTGTACTGTGCCTATAGTGCACGTCAAAAAACCCCAGAACCCCAGGTTGCCATAATTGCTCGAGAGCCCCTCACTTTGGCGTGCCTCATAATGAGATCATGGTTCTGACACGTAAGGCCCCAGAATTTAAATTACTTTTTATTGAACAATAAGACGAGCTTCTTTCTTTTCTAAAGATACCAAAGGATTTGTCAGGGCGATTCGACGAGTACCATTATTATCGGTGCATATTGGAGCTAATTAAATTTTGTAAGCAACTCACACTGATAAGAGGAACACAAAGTATAGCTAAGGGAATCCAATGTAAAGCTGACAAGCTGTTAAGTATCATATGATAGAGATGAATACCCAAATATTTATAAAAGAAACACAATTGATACAGTAGCGCTGGAGAGCTTTTCCTGGTAGCAATTGAGATGTGTGCTTGCTCGTCCAAGAATGCATACTTATAAGCTATGTAGTGTACCATGAACTAAGTTTACCGACGTTGTGCTGTAATTCACCGCCAATGGAAACATACCCACATATCATACAATAATCTCAAAACTAATGAGCATTACATGATATTCATTTGCACCACGAACTTTGTATATATCACACAATCATCGGTAAACTGCTTCACAGTAGTCGAAATGCCATCGGGAGGATCATACATATATAAGGCCAAGTAATAGGCATTACTGCCGTAGGAACTCCTTAATACAATGGACCACGAGGGAATGCTCCGGTGCTACTTAGATTCTGTTGAAAATGACTTCTATAAACGCTGCTGTCCAGCTGATCACAGAGGAATCAATGGTCATCTCTCTCATTCCAGATATGAAGCATTTTGCTGCACGTTGTCGTAGGCTTTAACACAGCATATATTGTGTAGACGTGTACAATACAATGTGTGCTAGAACGTAAGTCAGTAATAAGATGATATAACTGTGTTTCGCAAGTTCCACTAGAAGCCATGCTGGTCCACTAATAAATAATTATTGGATAACTGACTCATTACACTTGAGTGAAAGAATACATTCTAACATCATAGTTTGCAAGAATGATATGGCAAACTTGATATTATCTAGCTGAAAATTAAAACAGGTATAGTAGTACCACTGCAAAAACCAGACAAGTCCCCTGACCGACTTTCTAGCCCCAGGTTGCTAGGGAACTTGAATTTACTAGTGCTGTGCACTACATGTAAATGCGTTGCAAATCACTTATATCGATATCACAAAAGCGTTTAATGGAGTACATAATGTTACTCTGATAGGAGGAACGATGAGAACGAAAATTTTTAGTAGAACACTTAAGTTCAACAATAACTTTTTGAAAGACATATAATTCCAGGTGAGAGTTATAAGTACATTGGTCCAGTGGCGTAGTAACGGGAGAGCCGTGGGGCCGTGGGCCTCGGGTGCCAGGTGCCAGTTCGGGGGAGGGAAGCGGGCGCGGGGCTTGTCACATATGTATGAAGACGCCCCTCTTTCCGCCAGCTTGATTGGGCGTAAATGGTAAAGAGTGATCCAGTAGCCAGCAGCCCGAGCTCGTGTACACGATGTAGCAGATGTGTAGTGTCGCTGAATTGTCAGCTGCAGCTTTTTTAGCATCTTACGTGATAATTGCACGAATGTGCGGGCTAAAAAAATTAGATTGGCTAAATGGTCGCTAAACTACTAGCACTAGCGGAACGTTTCAATGCGCTTGTGCATTGCGCTCATCTCCGATCATGGTTTGTGTGTCGTCACTATATACAGGGTTTCCCAGCTAACTTTTGGCAAAGCTTAAAAATATGTGTGAGTGCCACGTAGCTGCACCTAATTAAGGTAATGTAGTTTGTCGTGGCTTGGAGATACACCAATTATATTTTTTCTTTCCCTCTAATCGGGTAATTACTCTTCAGTAATTATTCAACTTCTCAAATATTAAAATTATTTGAAAAGCGTCAAAGATAAAACTGTAGAGCAACACGAAAAACTCCCGATATAGCTTTATGTTTCTCAATAGGTCCTACATGAAAGTATGTTTCCGAGCGTGAAGGAAGCCCGCGAATACACGCAAGATCGCCGTGTGACTGGCCGCTCGATGCACTTTGCTTTACCTTACAGTATTGCCTTACCGTTACAATGGCTGCAGCATTAACTTAATTCTGTCCAGCTACGTGGCATTCGCACATTTTTAAACTCTGGCTAATGTCAGCTGGGACACCCGGTATATACAGCGTTCTGTTTATCAATTTCGTATCGTTTGTATTAGCGTTGTATCAGTTTCGCGGTATTGAATAAAATCAATTTCTCCTAGTCCTAGCTAACCATCTCTTTAAAATTTTGTTTTGTTGTGTTACTTCATGTCAGTAATAGGGTGTCGTGTTTTAGCTGCATGAATTTTACAAAAAAGTGAATTTGTGAGGAAATTTCCTGATATTATATCAATCTTTGTGTGTTTGTGAACACTAGAAACTCGGTATCGTGCAAAATATGGCAGATAATCAATTAGTATATCCTAAATACCTGCTTAATTAGCAATTATGGAAGAAATGCGGGAATTGAGGATCCAAAGTCGCATTATTAACTTAATAAAAACTTTTCTAAACAAAATCGTCTTCGGAGCTAGAGCCTTCACTATTATGGCACTGCGGGTGGTCCAGCATGGCAGTAGCGAAATAAGTATGAAATAGTACACCTCAAAAGTGGAGCTCTCTATTCTCTTCATTGCGTGTGCAGACCAACAGTAGCGCAAGCTCTCACTGGCACGGGCTTCGTTGAGGCCGTCTCGATTTTTGCATGGTGACGCCAGGAATTGACGCGGAGCGTGCTCTATTCCGTTTCCGATCTTGTGGCGGTACCGTAGCTCGGATGATCGCGTTGGCCAATAGCAGCAAATAAAGGCAGGCGTTATGGATCAGGATGAAGAGAACTAGCAGTTCTCGTAGCATTGGTGCCCGCGCAGCAAAGAAGCAGGTGGCATCTTCTGATAGCGTGGGGAGATCAGCGTCACTGACACGCTATTTAATTTTCGTTTGGGTTCAGGGCCGGGTCACAGCCAAAATACTGCATGCCTTAGTGCCTACGATGATTTTTGGAAAGTTGTCGTTGCGCAACAGATGACTGTCGGGCTTCAATTTTGCAAATGCAATATTGCCTCTAAAAACGCTAATTAAAACTTTATCTGTAGTGGCAGCCAAGCCTTACAGTCTGACAGAGCAGGCGTGCAAATGCACTTATCACAAGTTATCAGTGCAGCACCCTGTGTTGTTTGGTGCAGAAAATAAAACAGCCTGTATACCTGCTACATTAGCGTTCTCTGGGAACGAACGTGACGGGGAGGGGGGGGGGGCATGCGCAGTATCTAAGGCGGCTGTGCTGGTGCTGAAATGACACCTCCCTCACCTTCCACGGAAATTTTCGATATCCTCGTCTACCTTACAACACCCAAGAGGAGGGAGGGGGGGAGGTAACAGAAGACCACGGGCCCCGGGTGCCAGACGCCCTAGCGACGCCGCTGCATTGAGCCGACCCACATCAATATTACGGGCATACTAAAAAAGCACTACAGTCTATTGAGTAGTAGAGTCTATGGTAAGTTAGTTATCCCACATAGAAATTAAGAATGACGCAGCGAGTTCTCGGCAACAATGCAGAATTTGTTAGCCAGTCGGGCCTCTCGCTTTCTGATAAATCAGCTCACATCGACGTCGAAAATAAGACGTCAATGAAGAGCTACCGTAGGTTGCACGTTGTGCTTCACATAGCTAGAGAGATATTCCCGCAAGACAACACCTCCGAATCCCTAGCTAGTGAAAGCCCAAGACAACAGAGCCAGCACGTGGGTTAAACCATTATGCCACGTCTGGACACAAATTCCGCATCTGCTGAAAAAAAAATAATCTCAAAATCGTGGAGGGGGGGGCAGAGAAATGAACGAGCGGATACTATGAAAATGAGAGCTGCTGTACTTGTGTCCAAGGTATTGTGCGGTATGATTTGCCTTTACCGCACAATACAGAAGGTTACTCACCGAACAAAGGCATACACGTAGTGAAAAGTCTTGCTAACTTTATCATGCTTGAAGACCTATATGAGAAAAAGGAGGAGGAGGAAACAAAGGGGAGGAAAAACAGGGAGGTTAGCCAATGTAAGTACCGATTGGCTGCCCTGTGCTGTGGAAAGGAGTAAAGGGAATAAAGGGAGAAAGAAGAAGAGGGGAAAAAGGAAACCGGAAAATTCACGCAATAACGCTATCCTACGCACTACAACACTCAAAGACGGTCGCACATTTCGCATGTCCTTAAACACTTCACCAAAGTCCTTAAGGCCTTGAGTGGCGAAGTCCGTCTGGACCAGAAAAAACAAACGCACAAGCACCTAGAGAGAGAAGAGGTGTAGCCGCAGACTCCATTCTTTGCCTAAAGAGCTCGAAACTTGATCGCGTGATGCTATGCCAACTAGCGTGTGAGCTGCAAAAACAGCTTCCCCTCTCTTTATAAACACAACCTCAGGAGCCCGTGAAAACGACACACAACAGGCCCTCGAGCTAATTACCAAGAGCGCTTAAGAACTGAGAGCCTAGTGAATTGACCCCCTACCCCTCATAGGGTGATTCACAATTGCATATTGACATGCTCCCCTAAAAAGCATTCTCCACTGCCTTCTTCACCTCTCGCTGGCTCAAGTGTTCCAGCAGAACTACACCAGCAGTCCGTAAGAGTTGTTCCAGTCTTAGTACTGCAATAGTGTAGTGAGAAGTTTTAAATGGAGCTTTTAGTTGTGGCTTCCTTTATGATACCTCAAATTTAGAGCATAGTACATTACACGAAAGGTGTGCATACGAATAGTGTTCGAATATAATAATTAGTTTGTAACAAATAAGTGGCACAGAGTGATTTGAAGCAGCTTCAAGTCGACGTGGCGATGAAAGGGGACAGATAATTTCAGTCACCTGCTATGTGGACGAAGAAGGAACGCAGAAATTTAATGTGAGCACGTGATGGGCAGAGTGAATTCGTATGGCTGATCCTGGTGATGACGTGGGCAGACCAGATGAGCGTGTTTTTTAGTAGCAGGGAATGATGGAACGTTTGCAAAAGACCAAGATGGGCGATTTTACGTAAGAGGCGAGGCTCAGTTGTTGAGCCGGGATTTCGATGCCGCATGCTAGTAATAAAAAAGTAGTCAGAATAGATCAGCCTAGTAGGTCTATTCTGGGTGTATTCGTTAATCTTGAATAAGTTTGCCTGGTACGAATTGTAAAACAAACATGCACACTCAAGTGTAGGCGTGACGGAGTTTTCGTGAGTGAGTAGCCTTAAATGATGTGGAGAAATTCCTATTTGCAACGTAACAAACCGAGAGTACAAGTATCAGAATTAGTAATCCGAATGATCTGGTAAGGCCAAGATAAATCACGGGAGATACTAGCGCCTAAGTATTTAACAGCGTCAAGCAGTGTCGTTGAGAAAGTAATTAACAGTATACAGTTACGCCGACAGTGAAATGATATTAGTATTGTTCTGTTAACTTAAAGCGACATAAGCAATTTACTGCACCAGACAATTGCAAGTCATGCTGAAGGATGCAAACGTCTATGGAAGTAGGTATAGGCCAGCATATTCGACAGTAGTCAGTTAGACTGTTCATTTAAGGAATGGATGGGATGATATTCCCTGAAAAACAGAACGAGGCTTCTATAATAGAACGTTGATAGCTGTAGTAGTGCCTCGTGGAGCAAGAGCACACAGGAAGTGTCATTGTGGCGGTACCAAAAACGTACTCCATTTACAAGGGAAGTAATATATTCACCGGTAGGCCTTTTAGATGATATTCTGCACCATTAAGAACTCCTCGACCCCTAGCATCCCAAGGCGTGTTTTTGCGAAACACGTTCGAATCAGCAAAATAGAGCTGGTGAGCCACCCTTGGTAAAATATCATAGTAATATATAGTATTATAATCAAATGTTTTCGTTTCGCGATTTTAATTTGTCCTTATATATTACGTATCATTCCCTCATGCATAACCACAGCACAATTTTACGTGCATTGCTTTTATGTAATCCAATCTGATCCACATATGGCTGTAGTTGAGGGAGCAGCGGCATGTATTCGCAAATTTTTTAGGCTCCATTTGTATGTGTGCGTTGAAGAAATGCGGCACCTATGATGCCGTAGACCGTAAACGTTGTGAGATGCTCAATGATACCCCGTGCACTGTAGGTAGGATGCAATATTTGCTCTTTTCCAATCAAAATCAAAATAGCTATTATTGCATCTCTTACAGTGAAAAACTTGTAAGTGAAAAGTAAACACCACTGCATGTATAATATTTTTACGCATGAATGTTGGGGTGCGTGTTACAGTCGAAGGCACTGGATTTTGCCGACATGAAAATATGGTACGTGTTACACTCCTGTAGATACAGTAATGTGATTGATTTTCTTACACTTTTTACCCGCCTTGATTCTTCTGGGACCTGCCTCTTTCGGAGTGTTCGCAAAATATCGAAAGCACGGCGCGTTCCATGTGTACCGCGATTGCGTAACACTTCATAGTTTTTCCTTCAGGTGCCTTACATGCATTATAACCTTGTTCTTTTAGCCAATAGTTTCACTGTGGAGATATTGTGAAAGTTAACGGGGTTTTTCTATCGTTTCCCCATTTCAGCAAACATGCGGCTTGATATTACTTTATTTATGGCTAGCTATTTTTATTATTCTATTTTGCCCACTCAATATATTTGTTCAGGGTAAATATTTAGAATGGCAACCTATGTTGTTTTAAAATACCGCCATCAGCCGTATATAAACCAATTTCTAAGGAGGTATGCAGTTCGCTGTACATATTTCGCAGCGAAATAAGCCCCCAACAGAAAGAAGAAGGAAACGGACTCAACGTACCAACAAGCCAGGGGCGTAGCGAGGGGGGGGGGGAGGGGGGCTTATGGGGCTTGAGCCCCCCCCCCCCCCCTGAAATTTTTTCGTGCTGTCCATGCACCGCCAACCAAAGCGACCCCCGGCGCCGGAAATCATTCTGGATTTTGTCTAGAATGTCTTTTTGACGCTCGAAAAGACATTTAACCGCGAAGATTGTGAACTCGGGCTGGATTTCGTGGCAACGCCCATACACCGGCAGTCACATAACGCCAAGCAGTGCCATCCGAGCACAAAGTTTCAAGGGCGCTTTGATGGTGAGCGGGCTCGCCGCGGCATCTCACTGAGACCACGGAATCTATGGAGCGCATGGATATCAATTGCGAAACTTTATGGGTATAAATCTCATAAGCTCTTGGTGTGAAACGCGCATTGACATTTCCAAAGTTGTGCTTTAAATTTTAAATTGCGGAACTTTGTGGGTTTAATGTTGTTATAAACATTTGACGCCAAAGGCCCATTGACTTTTCTAAAGTCTTACATCGGAACATACAACGAGACAAACCAAATCAACACACTAGCAGACGAGTTGACAAAGCACGCAGCGAGGTCCAATGAGACGATGCGTTGAGGTGGTTCATTTGTGCCGTCATGTCACATAAAAAAATATCAACATTTTTTTTAACCTACGCCACAACATCCATGTCAAGACACTAAAGCCAGCCAAAGTAACTACGTTCTTATTTATTTTTTCTACTTTGACTTTTATTCGCGGAGGACACATTGAGCCTCTTCAATTTTTTTTTGTTCTCGCTACCCTACCCGCGGGCTGCCAGAGCGAGCCAGAGCGCATATGTTTTTCTCGTGTGGCCCCGACCACCGCGCGGTGCACTTCGGTGGGCGTTCGGATTGCTTTGGCCGAGTGGATTTTGACCTGACAGAGTTTTGGAAGCTTTCTGGCTAGCAGACAAGAAAAAAAAGAATGGTCGCTCACCGCCATCACTGTGGGGACTCGAAGGATTGCGCCGCGTTCCTTGAGCGGAACCTTTCCGGAAAGTCTTGTTTCGCCGCTGTAGGATACTGAGCAGAATGCGTATGCTTCACAGTGGGCCAACAGTCTCATGTTTTCTTCGGTATTAATTCCGTTGCCCCATTAGGTGCCCGAAGTAGGCATTCGATTCTGTCCAACATACTTTCCTATGCGTTTTTTTTTTCATTTCTGTGCCTCCGCCCCACAGAAAAAAAAATTCGTTGTTGCGGCGCAGCGAATTGTCGCATGGTGAGAGTTCGATTTTGATACTTCTTTTGCGGAAAGTAATGGGCGACGGGACGCTTCCGTTGCCGGATACGTTTATTATATTATTGCGAAAGGAATTATATGGACACTCCAGGCGCATTCCTGCCGTCGCCGTCGCCCTCATGTTTCGTATAAAGTCCAAGGGTGATGCTGTATGTGCGAGTGAAAGCGTAGGAGGGGAGGTGGAATGGGTGAGCCTACGATGGTGGCTCAGTCTTGTGTGCGCAAAGGAGAAAAGCGGGGAGGAAGCGCGCCGCCTTCCATCGCGCGCAATACATCGGGGGGAGTGGATGGAATGGGGGCGGAATCTAGGAGATTCTGTGAACCTATGATTGTGCAACATGTTCATTTGCCTTGTTTGACGCATTATATACAGTTACTTTTTCTTACATACATAGACTCATTGGAGACTTATACGTATACTTAAATATCTTGTTGCGAGGTTTTGTGTACACATACAGTGAACTTTGTTTCCAGTGACACTTTTTGTCCTTTATCAAGCCGTATTTTCGCATTTGTATATCCCATTGTATCTTTGCATTTCTAATGTACGAGGGCGAGTCAAATGAAAGTGAGCCTACCCTAACCGCGCAATAATGGTTCGGCTCATTATCTGCGAGGCATGCGCGTAGCACACAGGCATCTCTCATTTACAAAAGTGACACGCAGGTGTGAGGATAAATGTTCGTTAATGCGCTCATACACTGGGTCGAATATGGTTGCGTCACATAATGGACGCTTCAAAAGTTGAACAGCTCGGTGTCGCGAAGTTTTTGACAGCTAAAGGTGTTTCCAAAACAGAAATTATTCGCCGTATAGCTGCCGTTTACGTTGAACACGGCATCTCATTGACCACTGTGAAGCGTTGGAGCAAACGGTTTAAAGGACGTTGTAAAGACATTCCAAGACCGGGCCAAAACCATCGTGCAATCACCCCCCACACAATTTCAAAGGTTCATGAGCTGATGAAACAAGAACGGAGGATAAGCATCGATGAACTGGCAGACGGTCTGAACATCAGTCACGGTTCGGTTCACGCCATAATTCATGAGCTTCTCGGTTATCGGCTCTTTGGTGCGCAATGGATCCCCAAATTTTTATCCATCGCGAGAAGACGGAGAAGTTTCGCGCTGCCTTGACTCATCTCATCGGGTATCACAATGAGGATGACGACTTCTTGTTTTCAATTGTGATCGGGAACGAACCTTGGTGCCACTACTACGAGCCTGAAACACGACGGCAAAGCTTACAGTGGAAACATTCGAATTTACCACGCCCAGAGAACGCAAAGGCCATCATTTCCACTGGAAAGGTGTTGTTGACATTTTTCGGTCGTCAGGGTCCATTACTGATAGAATTTGCTAAATCTTGAGAGGCAATCAATTTTTTCCGATATTGTGAAACGCCAGAACGGCAGCGTGTCGCAATCAAGAATGAACAACGTGGAAAATTGACGAATGGGGTCATCTTGTTCCACGACAATGCCTGCCCCCCGTCGCTTATGTGGTTATTACAAAACTGGCAAAGTTGAAGTGGGAAACGCTGCAGCATCCGCCATACAGCTCAGACCTGTCACCTTGCGACTTCTACATTTTGGGGCAACCGAAAAAACAGCTCAAGGGAACCAGATACAGATTTTTTGAAGCAGCAACCCAAGGAGTTTTATAAGACGGGAATCACGCGACTCGTTAGTCAATGGGACAAATGTCTACATTCTCATGAAGACTACTTTTAAATAATGTACCCCGTTGTTGGCTCACATTCATTTGACTTGCCCTCGTGTATCTTGCAGAATTCCTGCTTTTTATACGTGCCCTCTGTTGCGACTATAATTTCGGTGCAATTACTCACGATACACGACCGGTGACAGCTGCTCCTGCGTAATACATTAAAGCAAATTACAGCGTCATTGAGATTTTTCACTGGCCATTGCATATATACAAGAATGTAAGCACGGTTCTTGAGTGACAAAGTTTCATTAACATATTTGTCCTCAACTTGTTCAGTTCATTGCCTTTTAATTTTCATGTCAGCGGCATGCACTGCTTTCCTGGTTTCGAACTGATATAGTTCTAAAGTGCGTGTGATATTTTCTTTACTTAATAAAAAGACAAAAATATGGAAGCATTGATATCAGTAATTTTGGGCAAAATTTTTGGCACGAAACGAAACCAGTAGTCACTACGAAAATACGAAACAGTAGTCACTAGAACTAAACTTTTCTTTTAAATGCAACAAACCTCCTCAAATTTGGTGAAGTGGTGGCAGGGAAAAACGAATTCACCTGCTACATGTATTTAAATAGGAGCACCCGAGCTAAAGCTTCCTCCAACAAAATTTCTGGCTACGCCACTGGCCCCATATATATATATATATATATATATATATATATATATATATATATATATATATATATATATATATATATATATATATATATATATATGGGGCCAGTGGCGTAGCCCCACCCCCCCCCCCCGAACAAAATTCCTGGCTACGCCACTGCAACAAGCACTGCTGTAGTGCCTGGCGCAAAGCTCTAAAATAATGAAGCTGCTTTTAGTAAGGTCTCCACTAGGGACAGAGATGAGTGAAGTGCCCCTATTTATGTGCCATAAGGGCGTATGTGCGCATAATTTAATGATATGGAGTGATTATATTATGCTACTGCTGTTAAGGTGAAACCTGTTTTCCCTCTTTCATGCGTAGAGTAGAGCCCTATCTGTGTCGGCCGCCGTCACCCTTGATATTGAGGCGTGATACGTTCTCTCTTTCTCTCTCTCTCTGCGTGTGTGTGTGTGTGTGTGTGTACGTGTGCGTGCGGATTTTGGACTACACATGCGCGCAGCATAGACGACTAAAGCAGTGCAATAAAGAGGACAAGAAAGAACAGACAGAACAAAGCATACGTTATCAACGCAAGGGATGCCAACATAATATGTCCTCTCAAGCAAAGAGAAAGACGGCATGAGCATAACAAGAGAAGTATTAACGGAAAGAACAAAAAATACATCGCACGTGCGTACAAAAAATCCTTGAGCACAACGAAATAAGGGCGCGCTATCACTTCTCCACGGAGGTAGACATTCCATCTGAACGTCAGAGCTGTTGTTGTCGAGTTGACACACGGGGGTCCTCTGCCGTGCACGCCACAGCGCTCGTGCATTTTGCGAAGCCACAAGCCACGGTCGCTGCGCACTATCGGCGCCTTGCGAAAGGAAGCCCCGCCCTCACATTTACCGCAAGGAACGGCCAAATATGCGCCTTCATTTAACTCAATCTTGTTACTGAGTTCACGCAGGAGGTCCCGGACGGGTTTTCCCGTCACATAGCCGTGACGATATGCTCGAGTCGGTACGCCTTTTGTAGTATTTTACAATTACACGGTGACCAGGATTTTATCAGTACGAATTATACATGGCGTTCGATCCTACTGGCAAACTCGTTGGGGATGCACACTGCATTTATTATCTACTTATTTCTTTCTGAACTCCTCTTTAAGAGACCAATTTCATTTCATTAGTTGAACATCGAAGGACAGAATCTTATAAATCCTGAAGCATCTGATTTTTTTCTGGTAAAGATCTACATATTAGCCATTCTCCTTTTGTCATACGTGATTTGCTATATTTTGATTTTCATAAGCCACCGGCGGACCGAGTGCAATGGATGCGCTCCACATAGGCTGCTGCATTTTTCGAGAGACAGTGTGATTAACCTTTACAAAAATTCAAAATTTTTCTATCATTCAACTCCGCAAGGCAAGCGGCATCGAAGGATATAAGAATTTTAGCGGTGAGGCGATGTCTTCACCTTGACACACCTAGCACCGTTCGGCATTCAAACAGCGTTCTCCGAATGCCACGTGGACATGGAGAGGGCCAACGTGGCCTCGCAAGCATCGGGAATGGCAGGGTAGGCGAGCGGCAAAGGCGACGAAATGGAAATAGGGAACAATGGCCAGGACTCGAGCGCCATACAGAGTAATACGGAATTCGACGAGAACGGCGGCACGACTCTTGAGTCAAGTTCGCCCATGGTGGTAAGCAATGAAGGCGAGAAAAAGCAAGAAGGCGCCGAAAGGGGACCTCGTAGACGAGGGCAGAAGGCCAGGAAGCCCCCCCCCGGAACCAGCATGGAGGTAGTGGAAAAAAGAGTTACTATGGGCCAGTGCGAATAGTATGCATTCGGTTGAAGCCACTTTCGACGCGCCTTTCATTTTTGAAATCTTGTCTAAGTTACGTGGAACACCCTGTATATCTTTTGCGTCTCACTTCGTCGTCTGCTTAGTGCCGTAACCTTCGTTTGCAACTGGTTCGTTTTTCAGAGACTTTCATCATGACTGACTGCACTGCACGACTGCACTGCATGACTGTTGCAGTGCGTGCTAGTAAGTAAAACACGGCGTGATGATAAAGCCATTTTAGGCGCCAACTTCAGTACAATTTTTTTTCAAGATACTTACATAAGATTGAGAGCTCCGGAGCGTTCGCGAGGAATTGGAGACAATTTTTTGGGGTCGATGCGGCACGTAGACGGACGGACATCAACCACCGCAGTGGGAAAGATAAATACAGCTTCACTGTAATATGACACTTTATCCATAGAGACGAGAGCAACATGTGTCACTGTAAAATGTCAGTACGGTATTCTAGGGTCCGTAGTGACGCAGCAAAGTTACAATGTAGCAGTTCATATCTGCGCGCGAAGCCTCCGCGATGCATTGCGAAGAGCCTCCTGCCCAGCGACACAATTCATCGCTTGGCATGGTTCTGCCAGTCAAGGTGTTACTGCGCGCACGCAGTATTTGAGTCTGATCTGCACTCCAAGGTGCTTGCGGATTGCCTCTGCTGGGGCTAACAGCGATCGCAGACGGATATCGTAACGATGGCGCAGCAATCGCATTTTGGCATCTGAGGGCTCTTGTGTGCAGTTATGAAATGAGACTTCGAACGGCGAAAGAGGTTACAACTTTTTGGTGCGCAGTGCTTGCGATAAAGAAATACAGAAATACCTGCAGCCCTCAAGCTGCATAAAGGCCTTGTCTCATGGTTTCAAACACCAAGCGCATAGTGTGGTTGCGGAATGAATTGCAATTCAAGAATATACATGCCTGTGCAGTGTCAACTGCCTCAGCGAGCTTCTTCTGTCAGCGAGCCTGCCGTGCAGCTCCTTGCTGTTGTGTTTGTGTGGGGCACTGTGGTATATAAAGAGCAGAAAAACGAACAAGGAACACGGTGTCGTATGTTACACGCACGCTTGTTACTGGTTACCACGAGTTTGCAGTAGCACATACCACAATGTAATTTCGCTTATTGTATATGTTTAGTCACAGAGAGGAAAAATGTTTGCAGTCAATAATGGATCGGCTAGTACAGTTGTGCTAGCCCATAAAAAAACGGTCAACTGCAAATGAATAAGACATATGTCCAATTTCTCTACAACTTGCACGCAAAATATCACGTACCGGAAATTGACTGTTGCAGTCAGACTATTGGAGGGTCTTGGTAGCATTAGTTCTTTCATCTTGGGGCGTTGCCAGTGCTCGTGTGAAGATCCCGAATTTTCCCGAACTCGGCGCATCCTGCATAGGACCCCTGGAATCCAGTGTGCGACGAATTAAAGGAAACCCTAAGCAACCGACCAACCCGGCTCATTCGAGTGACTTTCCTGGCCACGATGGAATAATAAACCCTCCCAATGCAACACATACAGACTTATACACAATTTCTAGAGCTACACTGAGCAAGAGGCCTTCGAAGCCGTCATGTAGAAATACCTCGGAGACGACCAACGATCGACGCGGAGCCCATCATTCAGCCGGAGTACGAGGGAGAGCCCATATCGGATCTAGGCTAACCTTTCAGTGATTCAGAGATCGTGTCAGCCTTAAGAAACCTCACGAGAAACAGGACGCCCGGACGGAACAGAATTAACAAGACCCCCCAACTCAATCTAGAAGACCGGACAACGGAGAGCTTACTAAAGTACATTAATCAAAACTGGGAAACGGGCAGTATACCGGCTCATTGAAACCACGCAGACGTAACCATAATCCCTAAGCCCATCAAGCTACAGGGCCTGCACCCGATCTTGCTCATGTACGCGGGTAAACTCTGAGCCCATGGTCCACAATAGTCTGCCTGCCTATCAGGAAGACGAAGGGCACCTGCCGAACACTGTGTTCGGTTTGCGGCCTAACCTCCACCCAGGACATTCCACTTCAGCTAAAAGAACTCATCGCCGGCCTCAGCGAAGGCCGTAGGAGTGCAATCCCCGCATACGACATCTCGTACAAAGCAGTGGTAAATAGCCTACGACATCCCAACTGCGCACGGTGGACGTGCAACTACGTCCACGAGTGTCTGATGTGTTGAATGGTGACCATAGGCCTAGGGAACCTCATGCACAGCAAGATCTAAATACCGCTGAAGGGAAGGGTCCAGGGGCTGCTGATTTCCCCATTGCTGTTCAATATAGCGATAAGGGGATTGCCGAACCACCTGGAGAACATCAGGGGTCTCCGTCACGCAATATACGTGGACTACCAAACTGTGTGGACGTGCACGATATCGGCGCACGAGCAAGACGCCTTACAAGAAGCCATCGACAGCACTGAGTGGTATCTGCACCGCTGCGGTCTCTCATACGCCCGGTAAAGTAGGATCTCTTAATCCTCAAAGAGAAGTCGAGTGGGTGGCCTCTCAAGGATACACTGGACCCCAAATGGACTCTATGCGGAGTCACCATACGCAAGGTGAGCGTACTCCACATCCTAAGCGTCACTTTAAAGAAGCACGGCGGTGCCTGTCTCGCTGACGTTAAAAATATTTTAGGACGCTTCAGCTTCACCTTTAAGAGTGAACGCAATAGCATTCGAAGATAGCTGTGGGGTTCTCACGCTTACCGGCAACTTCAGCATATGCAACCCTAATATTTACCGGGAAACCTTGGCGGTGACCGCTGTGCACGAAGGCGGGCTTTCTGGCAGAAACGCCGCCTCTTGCGTTGGCCGCGATGCGGCGGAGGTGAGCGCCATCTGAAGATGCTGCAAGGAACCGGGTGCGCCGCTCCATGGCCCCCTAGATTCGCGCACGCAAATGGCGGACGCCGTGGCCGGTTTATGATTGGTAGAAACGCTGGAAAAGGGCTTGTTTGAGTTTTCACGTCACAGAATTATGTTTTATCGTATATTTTAACTATGTCACGGCTTGTCACCCGTTCGTCGTCGGCACGAAGTCGTCGATGGGGTATAAAAGTCGTTTGGCCGTTCCATATTCAAGCGAACACAGCGAAGGGGTCAGACTCGGGAGAGAGAGAGAAAGAAAAATACTTATAGACTGACAAAGGCACACAATCTAAACGAAACACAAGAAACAGAATACTAACACACATGCACTTTATCTAGATCAACGATGAAAACAAAAAAAGTACAACCAACACTTAACACTGGATATAGAAAGTAACCCTACATAGAACACACTTAACGGTGGCCAACTAAAGACCTCAAAGTAAAACGAATAATAGCATACGCATGACCGGGCAGCAGCAACAAGTTCATAAAGCGTGGAGTCGACGGTAGAGCTTTCTCGACGAACGCTGGCCAGCCGATTTCGTTGCGGGTGGATGCTATTTCTGGGCTGGGTTTTCAGGGAATCTAGGTGTGACTTCCTTCGAGCAGGTTGAGCTAACTTGAGGGAACTGCCCTGAGCTTCGCTGAAGACGTTGGTTTGTCCTATCTTACGTCAACTAGTAACTCGCAGTTCAGACGTGGCTAGGCGGCCCAGGTGATACTGGACGGCACTAGCACCTTGACGCTCTTCAGCAGATTGTAGGCTCAGCTTCTAGACTGGCTAGCTTGGTCTAAAACCTGCGTTTAAATAAAATTTTCTTTCCCTAGTTCCCTGTGTTGGAGATTTGCAGATATTGATGACAATCCAATGAAGTTCACCCAGTTGTATCCCGGCTCCTCCGAAGGCCTTGGCCGCGCCCCTTTCAATTAGGGGGAGGGAACGGGAGATTGCCCGCTGGTGTAAGAGGTACCGCATTTGTATTGCGGCACACACGCACACCTTTGAGTCCGTGGCGGGCCTCTATTGTTCGTTCACAAACACAGAAGAAGCGACGGCAGCCGGCCATACGGCGCTGTCGGCACACATACACTGTCAGCAACTCGACACAAGATTACACAGCGACACCAGATACTAAGGAGTATTCGCACTCCTGCGTTCTTAGCAAGCGCGTCAATGCACGTGCAGGGCGGAGAACACACAGGGGTTCCTATCAAAAAGCTGTCGGGGCGTCACGGTCGCGCCGACAACACAGGGATTCCTACACGAAGCTGTCGGTGCATCATGCGCCGACGACAAACAAGTAATCTCTAAACCTGCCTCCGACTTGTTTCGGCCGCTTGCCCGAGTTGCCAGCAAGAACCGTCTTGCTCGCCGGTGCCTATTTCTACTACCTTTTGGCGCCCGTTGATGGGTACTTCGCCGAATCAAATAATGCCGCACCGTGACAAACTATAGTCGGATGCTATTATGTCTGTCGGTTGTGTGTAAATCGTACTTTACGATTGTTCTACATATTTTAGCTTGGTAAATTTTATTAGTTCAGTAGCTTACTTGCGCAACATGGCCTGGGTATATGTGCTTCGCAATTCTTTTCGCCGAGACGACGTCCGACGCTTGATGCCAGGCGGACTTTTCCCGACACGGGGCCTTCATCGCTACCACGTTAAAAGCTGTAGAACCAAGGTCGTGCACCTAGTGCGAAGGGTGACTAGCAGAACGCTTCTTCTGAAGGAGGAGGACACGATCAATTAATACAAACCCTTGTCACTTAGGGCACCCTGTGCCTGGGTCACAAGAACAGAGAGAGCAACAAGGTGAATACTCTCCTGCTCAGCCTGGGCATCCACAATACCTGGGATACTAGCAGGGGCCCACAAGACGAGCCATATAGAGCGACTCAAGGTCGCCAGCATAGACTTTGTATTTATTGATCATGTCCTCCTCCTTCCAGCCGTGCTTTCTGTTAGACCCTCTTCGCAACAGGTGCGCGACTTGGGTAACAGATTCTGCGGGTTTTTAATGGCGGCGAGAATGGCACCGTCGTCCTTGTGTAAAGTGACGCGCAGGATACGGAGTATGTCCACCTTGGGTATGTTGGCTCTGCGTTGCGGTTCAGTTATTGGGTCTGGTGCCTCCTTGAGAGGCCACCCTCTTGTCCACCTTTTGGGGATTAGGAGCTCCAACTTTTCAGTGGCTTTGAGAGACCACAGCGGTGCCACGCGATAAGAAGACTGGGCTGCCCAGTCGAATATGAATCCAGTAAACAGCGCGTCCCTGTGCTCTGCGAGAGAAGATCACAGTAGCCAGAGTTTTGAGAAACATCTACCCGGAATGCAACAAGGAACGAAGTAAACGAGAATACAAGCTCTACGTATGGCCCACGAGGGAGCAAGGAGGGGATAATTCAGATAAACCGATGCCGCAAAGTACAAGAGCACAGTGGGCGGCAACGGAAAAGAGGTAGCAGCGTCCTCAATGAACAATCCAGACGTCTGCTTCATCGAAGAAACGGCTGTAGATCTGGCAACCACGACGAGAAACGAGAGAAAGAGTACATAAAGTCATGAGGAAGTCGCAGACCGCATGCAGAAATTTCCAAACAAACCCTGAGCATCCTCGACAAACTGGGCAGTTTTCAAGAAATGTACAGTCAACAGCAAAAGTATGCAGGATGCGGTTTCCCCTTCACATGTGAATTCCTGCACTGTTAAGGCATGCCACTTCGTATTTAATGAATCACTGCGTAGGTGGCGAAGCCTACTACATGCTGGAACATTTATTTCGAGGCTGCCTGACCACGCTTCGCGAGAATTCAGCTTTTTGGCATATCCTGCATCCCGCAAGCTTTTGCGGTTGACTGTACGTTGTCTGGGGCGCAGGACACCAGTTCCCCGGGGGCTAGTCTAGCGACTCACGCCGCCGCCAGAGATCACAATCTCCAGGGCATCCTACCGGCTTCCCGAGCCCCCGAAGGCCCACGTGATGGCGGCCCTCCTGCCCTAAATGCCCACATTCTGAGCCGCTAAAGACTGGGCAGCAGGACCTGCCCACCCCCGCATGCCAAGCTGACCAGACAAGAGGCGGTGATGTCCCTGAAGCTACAGACTGGCACATTCCCGCACGGCACCCTGTAGCACGCCATGTATCCTGCGAGCTACAGCCACAATTGCAAGTTCTACTCTGCGCCCAATACCGACTACTGCATGGTATTGAGATTTGCGGGCCCAACCCATCGACATCACTCATCACCGCACCAACCATCGAGCAGTGGGTGGCCCAGCTGACAAGCCCGAGCCCTGAAGAGCGGTATCTTCTGGTGAGCAGTGCAAAGCTATCGGCTAGGCATGCCACCCACCTCGGATGATTCCACCTTCGGCTCTTTTCTACAAATAAAGCTTATTCCCCCTCCTCCTTAGCAGTGCGATAGTAGGCTGAAATATTCGTACCTTTGATTCTCCTGTGAGAGGTGCCTGTTCTGGTCGCGTCATATTGTGTGCGTTTACATTTTCATGTTTAATAATAATAATAATAATAATAATAATAATAATAATAATAATAATAATAATAATAATAATAATAGTTGTACTCACCATCAATGTGAACTCAATCGTGCATACGACATGTCGATGAGGAAAACTCGGTGAAGCATAGTGGAAAGTCGTTTTATTTAACTTACTTTATGAAACCCAGAGTGTACAGAGGAACACAGCAAATATACTGGCAATACTAGGTCTACTTTCTTTAGCTGCGCCAAATTAAAAAATAATGCCTATGGCAGATGGCACAATGCTAACCCTTGAGCTAAACTGCACAGCGGGGTGGCCATTACCTCTGCGAGAAATTAGTAAACTTAATTGACTAATGACCGCAATTATGTTACTGAAGTTGCGAAGCAATTATTTACGGCACAAGTTTCAATATACAAATTGTAGTCAGTAAGTTCACAAGGCCTATCCAATTATATCGAACGAATTCTGAGGACTACAGTACTTTCGAGATCTTATTCTAGAAATGCGAATGAAATGCATTGACGTTTTAATTACTTCAGTCCTTAGTTGCATGTAACAACATTTTCGTGAAAAGTGGTACAGTTCATCTTTACCACAAATGTCCCAACGATAGAAAGCGGCTCTGTTCTCAAATTTGTTCCCCAGACGATACACGTAGCAAAAGCACTAGCTACAACTCATAGATTGCAATATGGGCCGTAAAGTTTATGATGCGAATGCGTCACATGGCCCCTTGAGCGAAAAAAAGCCTGCGCCTGTTCTCTATAACAGTAAGACGGCACCTAAACTCACATTGCCATTGGCTGCGATGCCACATCCCGAGCTACGCCTCGACAGAGCAGAGCGGGCTAAAGACGACACCTGCTGCCGCCATAGCGCGCCAGGTGTCACACGAGAGGACAGGGCATCACCGTGACGCGCACGTCACCCTCGCTGTCGCCCTCGGCACGAGCGCCCGTCGATGAAGCTGAGCGGAAGAGCATGCGAAGGGGTACACACACTTGCTGTACACCTGCAAGAGATTCCGTGAAGGAAGAGGGCGCCGTCACGTCGGTGGTCTGCGGCGTTGGTACCGTAGCCCGCGGCTGCTTGCTTGCACAGGCAGCACGTACTGCTACGGTACATTGTTCGCAGTGATCGAAGGACCGCTCAGGGCCGTTCAGTCGGACATTAATCCTTTCGCATTCACAATTCATAAGAAGTGCTTAGGAGCCCTCAGACTATACAAGAAATCAATTAGTTCAATTGCGTTAGTTAGAAATATTCGTTGTGATTTCTTGTTGAAGTAAAGGCCACTTCATCGCGTAATTTAATTAACGGGTGATACTTGTGATCTCTGCAACAGGCAACTTTTAAAAAGTTGGTGCAGCTAACATTTAAAAAAAGACACCTTCATAACGAAACAAAGGGTTGGCTTTTTACGTACATGCTGAGATGCCACATGACACCGCCGATAATTGCATGTTGTATTATGCTTCTCTATTCCGCCTTTTCCTTTAAAATCGATGGATCATCTATAACTTTGCCACGTGTTTATGTATCTTTACATGGTATAGGTAGTGGCCACTGTGTTAGTAGCTCATCTGTAGTTTTGCTATAATTCTCATGCGCTCATTATTGGAATTTACCAGGCTCCAATTACTTTCGCAATTTCCCCTATATCAACGTTGTGCCCACCTCTATTGCATAGTATAAATTTATAATTCGAGAAACCACACTCTAATTTAGATTATGTCCTCGAGTTGTGGAATGAATTCCAATCAAAGTTCTTCTTTTCTCTCTTCACGAGCACAGCAGTGTTGTTCAAAATGCACTGACAGCACCCAGGTTAGTTACATTAGGTCGGTGCTTCCTTTCAATCGAGAGGCAGCCAGGGGCACAAATTTTGCCGTGCGCCACACCCGTCGCTAGCACAGTCGCAGTGTTTCTGTTCCTCTCGAGGCAACCGGGCACGTTTGCGGCGCACATTCGAGCGCATTTGAATTGGGAAGCCGGTGGCGCTCGCCATGCATCGCCGCGCGCTTCAAACACCAGCAAAAGGCGCAGGCTGCGCGAGCGAGCGGGAGGCGCACGATCCGAAGCAGGGCCCAGACGAGGCACCCCGCGCCACATGCGTGGCGGAAGTCCCGGATCTCTCGGTGGCCCAGTTGGGGAGCATCTGCCGGGAGCCCCGAACGTCGTCGTCAGACACGGCACCTGCCGCCGCCGCAGTCGCTGGACGTTCGGAGCAAAGGCTTCGCATTCGGCGCGGCTCCGTAAGTGTGGTATCTCCGCTTCACGAACGTCGAGACGCGCAGCTCGTCTTCGGAGACTCGAATCGGCTGCCTGCAGTTCACCTTGTGGCGCCGCTTAACGTCGATCGCACGAAGTCACGCTGAAGTCCCGTCGAGACGCCGCGGCCGGAGGATCGAGTCGAAGCGTGAGTGGAGCCGGTCGATTCGTAGGCCGTTTCCCCAATTTTTTTGTAGACGTCCCCCGCTTGCGGCAAAGAAATCGCACAGCGAGCAATCGTATTTTATGGACGGCACCGTTGGTACACAAAAGTGAAAATGAAATATGAAAATTAAATGCTGATGTTTAACCTCCCGGAAGTCAACAGTGCTTTCTTATGGATGCTGTAGTAAGGCGCTCCGGACTTATTTTGACCATTTGGCGTTCTTGATGATCTGGGGCTCCAAAGCACAGTATAGCGAGCATTCTTGCTCTACGCCCCAGTGGAAATGCCGCCGCCGCGGCTGCTAATCCATCTGGTGACCTCTCAGATAGCAGCAAAACGCGACAACCACTAAGCAAGCGCGGCGCGTAAAATCGATGCAATGAGGCAGAATAACTTAAGACAAGAGAGATTACCTGCCAGGTTTAGGGCAGCGAAAATTAGTCTACACATTTATTTCTATACAAGAAAGGTTACAAATGTAAAATCAGGTTGATTGGCGTGTACTGGCGGTTTTCGTTTGAATTTGTAAGCGTCCTTTCGCGAATACACCAGTTCTGTCACGCGAAAACTGTCATGTCTTCTATCTGCAGAGAAATGCGCAATTTGCGATGTAAATAGATTTATTCGTTAGTATAATATAAATGTGGATCATTAGAAGCAGTATAGGCCATATAAACAAACGAAAGCAAATAAAATAAATCAAATTCTTCTGAGAAAGTTCTCAGTGCGATACATAGGGCTTCATAAAATATGCGTTGCGAAGCTTTATAGTAGGGGTTGGCAAACTGAATTTTGAGGGTGCGCCAACTTGAACTTTGAGGGTTGGTCAACTAATTCCTGAGTGCGGGCGAACTTCAATTTGAGGGTGGCCAAACCCACATTTTCGGGTGGGATAACATAAAATGTAGCGCTGGCCCAACTGAAATTTGAGGGTCAGCGAAGCGAAATTTTGCGTGGGGGGGGGTCAACTTAAATTTGGTGGCGGATGAATTTGTAATGTGGGTGTGGGCCAACTTAATTTTGAAGGTGCGCCAACTAAAACTGGGGGGGAATGCTCACGCATAGTTAGACAGCTCCAGCGGAGGTTTTCCATGCATTTGTTGCGATAACAATTATATGGATAATTCAGGCTCGCTAATGCCGTCGCAGTGAGAGAGAGAGAGAGAGAGAGAGAGAGAGAGAGAGTGAAAGCAAGGGTAGGAAAGGCAGGGAGGTCAACCAGAACAGCATCCGGTTTGCTACCCTACACTGGGGGTGGGGGAAAGGGAAATAGAAAGAGGAAGAAAGGGAGAAAGTAAGCACTGAGTACGTGTGGGAGGGACACCTTATACAATGACACTATAAGCGGTCTCTTAAGCCCGTGCACTTCAAGTGCCCCATTAGTGCACGAATCGCTTTTCGAGCCAGTGACGGTTGTGGCCACGGTCCGAGTATCTTTGACTCGGTGAACGGTCTCGAGTCTAGTCTGCGTAAAGTTGCCCGCAGAAAGAGGCGTTGGACATCGTAGCGAGGGCAGGTACACAATAGGTGCTCGATGGTCTCCTCGCACCCACAGGAGTCGCACATCGGGCTCTCAGCCATTCCCATACGGTAGGAGTATGCGTTCGTGAATGCCACTCCCAACCACAAGAGACACAACAAGGTTGCTTCGCCGCGGGAAAGGCTAGATGGCAGTTGTAGCTGTAGCGTTGGGTCCAGTTTACGTAATCTGCAATTGAAGCCACTTGAAATCCAGAGATCTTGGGACTTCTTGCGCGCAAGTAGGCGAAATTCTCTGGCAGCGTCCGACCTCGCCAAAGGTGTTGGACGCGTCTTGATATCTTCGTGTGCACACCGGGCAGCCTTGTCAGCTAGATTGTTACCGACGATGCCACAGTGAGCAGGAATCCACTGAAATATAATGTGGTGTCCTCTTTCCAGAGCATGGCGGTGCAGTTCCCTGTTTCAGATGTCATTTGCTCGTAAGTTCTGTGACGTAATAGCGGACTTGATACTATGAAGGGCTGCCTTAGTGTCACAAGATACGACCCATTTCTCTGTTGGCTCTTCGGTGATGTACATCTTAGTGGCATGGTGAGCTGCAAGTTCTGCCGATGTAGAATTTGAATTTAAGTAGAAACGTTCTTGGCTGGAACGACGAATGCGGCAGTTGAGCTGGTAGGTGGGGTCGAACCATCGGTATACATATGTATGTGGTCTTGATACGTCTGCTGCAGTAATAGGAGTGTAAGTTGCTTCAGAGCCGACGATGGATGATTGGACTTTTTTGTAATTCCAGGAATAGCAAAATTCACTTGAGGCCGTCGCAGGCACCACAGGGGGGAGGAAGGCTTCGCCGCCGGTGTAAAAGATGCTGGCATGTACTCTTGATGAGCGTTAATCACTCGTGAAAAGGTCGCTTGAGGTCTCTCGGCTGGTAGGGAGGCCAAATGGTGGTCTGGGATCCTTGACAGATGACGAATGTGCGCTCTGAGAGAGTCGACAGCTACATGTGTGTGGAATGTATGGCCTCCTGCGATGGCACTTGTTGCTGCTGTTGACGTGTACCGAGGCAGCCCCAAACACGTGATTAGGGCTTGACCTTGTATGCGTTCCAAGGCGCGAAAGTTCGTCTTGCATGCATTTGACAGCACTGGTAGGCTGTAACGTAGGAGTCCGAGAAACAAAACCCTGTACAGCTGCAACATAGAATGGACTGGTGTACCCCAGTTTTTCCCGCATAGAAATTTGAAGACCTGAGCAATCGCGACTAGCTTCTTCTTCAGATAGACGCAGTGAGGGTTCCACGAGAGGTTGCGGTCAATGATGACGCCCAGAAAGCGACGCGTCTTAACATAGAATACAGCTTGACGACTGATGGTAACAGGATACGATGACATTTGCTTCCGCGTAAAACCAAGTAATGCGCACTTTACAGTAGACACACTCGGGCCTTGTTCTCGGAGATAAGAAGCCGTCATGGTTGCCGCCCGCTGAAGCCTGGCTCTTAGCTGGGGGCGAATCACCGCAGATGCCCAGATGCAAATGTCGTCGGCGTATATTGAGACATGTACTATCTGCGGTAGGTAATCCGCTACTCCTACCAGAACGAGGCTGAACAAAATAGGGCTCAACACTCCACCCTGCGGCACACCACGGCAGATGTAATTGTCTGAAGTTGGGCCGTCTTCGGTCTGTAAGAAAAAACGCCTTTCAGTCAAATAGTCCCCAATCCATTGATACACCCGGCCACCAACTCTAGCAGCCTCAAGTGGGTTTAGTATGGCCTCATGGGCGACGTTGTCGTATGCTCCTTTTATATCCAGAAAAAGTGCCGCAGACAGGCGCTTGAGGCTTTTTTTTATTTTGGACCCACGTTACGATGTCACTGACGTTGTCGATGGACGTGCGACCTCGACGAAGGACTGTCATGGCGTTTGAATAGATTTTGAATCGTTCTAGGTACCATTCCAATCGGGCAAGAATCATTATTTCCATCACTTTGCCGACGCAGCTCGAAAGCGCAATCGGATGATATGATGAGATCTCAAGCGGTGACTTTCCAGGTTTCAGAATGGGGATCAAGCGGCCCGATTTCCATTGTTTAGGAACGGCGCCGTTCTGCCAAGACTCATTGTAGTAGTTGAGAAGCTCATCACGCGCGTCATGTCCAAGGTGACATAGGGCAGCATACCTGATGCCATCAGGTCCTGGTGACGAAGAACGTCTGCAGGTCGCCAACGCAGTATCGAGCTCTTCGAGTGAAAATAGCACGTTCATTTCTGGTACATATGCCTCAGGGATGTCATTCAATGCTGCGTCAGTAATGATGGCCACGGACCCAGCAACCCGCGCACAGAACTCTTCAGCCACTTGAAGTTCCGAGCGGAGTTGGTAGAGGGCCAGAGCAGCGAAGGGCTTCCTTTGATGCGGAGATGAGCGAAGACCCCTAACCGTTCTCCATATGTGCGAGACCGATTTTCTGGGATCAAGCGACTGACAGAATGTTTTCTATCGCTTATCTTCCAATTTATCCATACGACGCTGGACTTTCTTTTGTATGCGTCGTGAAGCCCTCAGATCCAAGACGGACTTCGCGCGCCGATACCTCCTCTCCGCCTGTCGGCGTGCCGCACGCAGCCTATCCAGTTCCATGTCCAAGTCTGTTCGCCTTGCTGACCTTGTAAGCGAGCCGATGGATGTTTTCAATGGCTCTGCTATTGCTTCTTCGATAGTGTGTGAGAGGCCTTCCCGACATGTGTCATCCATATCCTTCTTAAAGTTTGTCCAATCAACGGCACGCAACACAGTAGAGGAGCGTTGCTCAACTCCTCTAATCTTTATGTATGTTAAAATATGGTCGCTTCCATGTGTTTCTATGTCTGTAAACCATGGGACGCTCGAGGCAAGGCGCCGTGACACCAAATTCAAGTCCAAGCAGCTACTGTAGGTCGCGCCTCGCAGAAATTTAGGGCTGCCGTCATTCACACAGCACAAATCATGGTCGGCAGCAAAGGAGGCAAGGCTCCTGTCTTTGGAGTCAATTTTAGTGCTTCCCCATAGCTGGTGATGCGCGTTGAAGTCACCTGTGATAACCCAGGGGCCATTGTTCATTAGTAATATTTTCTTAAGTCGTTCACCGTCAAAGTGACCCGCTGGGGATATGTAGGCTCCAATTAGTGTAAATGACACATTCTTCTTTTGGACATTTAGGCAGACATATTGGTTGTCGTCATGAGGCTCTATCGCGTTAGCGACATATGTTAATTCCGTGTGGATGTAGATGATAACTTCCGTGCTCGCACCGCATGTGGACGAGACGAAAGATTCATAACCCTACAGTCTGAGTGGAGTTGATGTATTTGGTTCGCAAATGACCAGTATGGCGAAGCGATTTGTGAAAATGAATTGGCGAAAGTCTGATATACGGGTCCTTAGACCCCTGGCATTCCATTGAAAGATCGACGCACTTTTAAGTTCAGTGCGGAAGGGAACTATTGGTCGAGCCATGATGCTTAAACGATGCTAGCAAGCACTGGATTTAGTGCATCCAGTATTTGCAGAGCGCTTCGAGCTGCTGGTGTTTGCAGCTTGTTCAGTATAATGCGCATTGTATTAATTAGCGATTGCAGCATATCAGCCACCTGCCTGTCTTGGTCGCACACATCGCCGACAGTAGACGTCGGGGGTTGTCCAGCGAAAGTTTGCTGTGATTCTGTTGGTGAATATTGTCGTTTCGGTAGAGCCGGCCAAGATTCGGCAGATGTGGCCTTCTCAGTGGACTTTCTCTTCACGGTCCTTTCCACATTGTCTGGCCTAGGCGGTGGAGGAGGAGGTGGTGTCGTAGGTAGTGGCACGCGCCTTCCTTGAGGAGCCTTTCTTGAGGAGCGCCGGCGACGTGAACGTCGCTTCCTGATTTTTTCGGCGGCTTCGCGATGAGATGAATGATCTCTCGTCATCTCTTTCAAGATGGCCATTTCCTTCTTAATATGTGCGCATTTCTTCGATGAAGCTTCATGTGATCCTCCGCAGTTTGAACACGTCACCACAGTCGCGCCACATTTATCTGCAGCATGGGGCTCTCCGCAGCCGCAGACGCAGACGCTGATTTTCGCAGACGCTGCTCACGTGTCCCAGTTTCATGCATTTGCGGCACTGAAGAGGTTTCGCCATGAAAGGCCGCACTGCATGTCTGAAGTGTCCAACCTTAGCATGCGAGGCTATGTATTTACCCTTGCATGCTATTTTCACGCAGCGTGAACTGCCTAGCCGCTTAACATCAACGATGACCTCATGATTGGCTGGCTTGATAAGAATCGGCAAGGATGTCGACGTCTACGTCGTAGATAACGCCGGTGACTACGTCAGATCCCAGAGAGATGTAGGAGCGCACCTGAATGCCATCGAGGCCCGTTACGCTGCGTAGAGTGGTCAAAGCAGCCGCATGCTGGACATCAACCGCCAGAAGATTTTTTCGGGCGTTCAGTCGAATGCCCGATATTTCATTTGGCGCCAGGCTTCCAGTGACATCGACACAGATTGCCTGTTAAGTAGCTTCATGCTGACGTTGGGAAGCAGGGGCACAAATATGATGGTAGTGGCGTCCGGCCTCTGCGTCTGTCTCACTGTTTGCGTGCTTGACGATGAGGACGTCCTGGTGTTCCGTCTCTTCGCTCTGCGGCACTGCACAAGCTGGAAGTCGTCATCGGAAGTGTCCTCACTGCTGAGAGAGTAGACATGGGTGTCCTCGCTGTCGGTGTCGCTCTGCTGACCGATCCGCTTCCTGGAGGCGGCCGCCGCTGACGCCGCCGTCACCGGCAGACGTGCGGGGTCGTCCACTGCGTTTCCTCATAAAGTCCAAGGGCGATAACATATTCTCCGCGTGCCGTATGCTGCATGTGTAAGTGAAAGTACGCGAGCAGAGCCGACGATCGAGGCTCAATCTGGTGCGCTTGCGGGAGGAAGGCGGAGGGCAAACGCACAGTCCCCGCGCGAAAGGCCGTGCAGGGATGGTAGGGAGGGCGGAGGGGTGGCGGCGTTGTGCTCCTGCAGCAACTGCGCATTTTGCAACCGGGCGGAAAGGGAAGTGACGATCGCGGCTCAATCTCGCGCAGGCAAGGGACGAATGAGGTGGGGGGGGGGGGGGGGGGGCAGCGCAGGAGGGAGATTTGATTCCGCCAAGTGGGCACTTTGCACGGTCGCGGGCGCCGTACCTTGCAAGCCATCCGTAGACGGCTCATACCTATGCGCGCGCCGTGTTCTCGCCGCTCTTGCGTTGCAGCAATAGCCAAAGGTCACTTCGCTCGTTGCAGCTGCGACGCTTGATAACACACAAAAGCGTTTTGACAGCGCGTGTCCGCGCTCATCGAGTGTGATGTGTTCACGTTTGCTTAGCGCGCGCTAGCGCCATGCTCGTTAATTCAGTTAGTAAGCGAATGTTTCCATGTTTATACGGCCCATATAGCTCTTACTTCGTATAGGAGTCTACTAATTTAGTGTCGCAATTGATGCTTCGCCGTTCGTGCGAAACTGCGACTTTTTTTTGGTACCAACAATCGACAGATGGCATTTCATGAGGTCAGAGTGGTGGACCGTGGAATAATTAAGTACTTAAGTATACGTGCATATAAATGTCCTAAAATAGTAGATCGGTTATATGAACGGTGCCATACTAGTCGGCTCCGCATCATTTCGGACCGCCTGGGTGGCCGTAACATTCGCGTATATATACGTAGCATCCTAGTTCACTTTTTTGACGTTCAAAAATATGCCGAATCACTCTTGAAAGACGAGGCTAAATGCGTGATATTGGCTGTTTTTTTTTTGGAGCAAGTCATACTATTTTTCGTCCATTCTGCCTAAAACGTGACTATATAGCTATTATTTACTCCTCTCCGCGAATAGAAAATTTCGGAAAAGAACTGCAAATGAAGGAATCATAGTACGTCTCAGGGAAGATTTAATTCAGTAGCTTCTTATTTCCTACTTGTTATGTAATCATTTTTCCTGCGGCCTAGAAAAAACGCGGTAAATATGAAAAGCGATATTGCGTAGGCGGTAACAATTTTAAAGCATCTGTTTAACAAATATGTTAGGCGAATAAGGTCTTCCTTTGCAGACAGGCGTCTTGCTTCAGCTTCGCCAAGGTTAGCCGTTTGCTGGCTGTTGCCATTTCTGGCGTCAAAATGTGGTCACCTACGAACCATTGGATTCACGTTCCCAGCGCAATTCTAAATGTGCCAGCTGTAGCATTACTCATTCTTATTCAAAAGCTAGCCGATAAGAAATTATGGTTTGAAGGCGCGCTTCACGTACATGGCAAATTGAGTGGAGCTATGGGTCGCCTGTCCTACATGCATTAACACAGCTAGGTGGGAGGATTGGTGATTGAACATATACCTAGGGCGTCGGTAGCGCAACCCGAACGAAGGTCGAAGGGAAGTTTGGCCTACTTCCTTTTGTCCTTCGTCCGGGTTGTGCGGCCAACCAATAGGAATATGTTCTCTTACATGTCTTTTGCACGGTGCATGGCCTTTTTGGATCGACTGAAGTTACGATATTTATTGCTGACGGAAACTGCCGCTCAAGCTGTCTTGTACGCTCCAAATCTAGCGAGGCCTTGATAAACAACAAACTATTTTATTTTAGCTCATAAATTAACTACTAATCAAGTATGTTATTGTGCAAATATTGCACTTTTCTTTTTAGGATGATTCTTAAACCCTAATCCACTGTTGTCGCTGTGCAAAAAATTAAAACACTAGACAGATTGGTTACGGCGGCGAGCTAGTTAAGTACATCGGGCGTCGTTCCATCCTTGGGAAAATAATTGGGTTTGAGAGGCCAGATTTTTTATCGAATGACAAGAGCGACAAGAAACATTCTTAAGTATAGCCTTCACCTCAGACTGCACCTCATGACCGGCTGTTCACTGCTATGGTTGAAGAGAAAAGCGTACAATCATTGTATATATCAGCAATAACACACAGGGAAGTAACTTCGGGATGGTAAGGTTGCCATCACACGCTTGTCCTACTATTCTTAATTTATGATTGTAACTACGAGCGAAGAGGTTCATACTGTTTTACACACACACAAAAAAATAATAGACTCACCTGTCGACTCACATTCTAACCAAAAATTTCAATTTGGAATTGCTGTACGCTTGTCCCTCCCACCGACAGGAAATAAAGGATTTATTTTATTATTATTTAAAATTTTATTTCTTTAAGGAAATAAAATGATTGATTGATTGATTGATTGATTGATTGATTGATTGATTGATTGATTGATTGATTGATTGACAAGTACCGCGATTTTGGACTCAATTGTGTGATATCAGGAAGTGTGGGGACATCACTGTGTCACCTGCTCTGAAACAGCTTGAAACCACATCGGACGTCTTGCTCCGTACGCTCTGCCAAACAACGGCGCAGCAAGGACGTTAACGTTGATTTGTGTGCCCAATTCTTTCCCTGGTGCATAAAAAAAATTATGTGGGGCTCTGCTATCGCAAAAGACCAGAGACAAGTGGAGCTGGGGGCAATGTCAAGCCGCACACTTAGTTTAACTTTCGCTGGGCTTCCCCCAGCTCAGCTGGTGTCTGGTGTTTTCGATAGCAGAGTCACGCATAATTTTTTTCCCCTGCGAGGAAGAGGGCCGCCGAAGCGAGCGCGCCGGTTTTTATCGGAGAGCAATGACCTCGACCATCTATGTCACCGCTAGGCTCCACCCACCCTCGCCGCGCCGCTATGATGCGCGATGCTATTTTCCTACTCTGCTTTCACTCTCTGTGAGCTCTGTCTCCCTCAGCTGGACGAAGCTGCGAACGTCAAGAGAAACCCAGCGAGGTTCTAACAGCTGCACTGCAAAAAAGCACACGCCTCACAACGCCTGCAAAAACTATCTCTAGCTGTCTACCGACAACGCATGTATACTTCAGGTATTTCCGGCTTGCGTGGCTGCCGTACACAAAGCGTGATCAAGGTCCATCTAAAATGGCCGCGAAGCTTCGAACGAAGAGCCTGCTAAAGCCTAACGCTATAGATACCAGTTGGTGGCGCACGATTCAAGCGCGACTACGTGAGGAAAGGGCAAACACCGAAACTAGAAAACGTAAGAGAAAAAGAATGTTAGAAACTTTTTAATCAGAATATTTTCATACGAGTAAATATTCCGCTTCAAATATTTTTCCTGTACTAAAACAACAAGCGCAATTTTTTCTGTTTCAGAATTTATTAGTTCGTTTTTGGTGACCCCTACCAACCAGTGATTTTGGCGCAAGGCCTGGCAAGACTATCCAAACCACCTATTATGTCGTGCGGAATGGCGCTGCTCACTCGAACGCGGCGGTATCATCCGAGTTTTTTTTTTATTATTTCCTTGAGTGTTTGTTCCAAGCATGGCTTGCGCTTCACTTCAAACTTTGCGTGATCTAGCGCACGGCATTCATTGGCGAAGGGTGTGAGTGCATGTTTTTTGTTATCATACAAGTTTTTTCTTTGTTATAGTGCAAGTTCACGCTGAGGCATCCGAAGCGCTGTGTTTCGTCGTGGTGATAAATGCGAAACGTTCAGCGAAGAAATGTCGCGCTAAGTTTGTTCACTCTCCGTAACAGAGGCTATAAGTATCCGACAGGGTACAAATTAATAAGTCAAATGTTTTCTAAGTGTTAATTTGGGCCAATGTTGTTTTCTCTGATAACTGTTGGATATAAATACATGTTGTGGCACAGAATTGCGAATTATTCAGCAAAACGGGTTCGCATATCTTGCTATACATTACAACTCTGTGCTGCCCATAGTAGTTTTCATCCATTGAGACATGTTTTCTCTGTTCAATTATACTCGTTGCATTATTCTACACGAATAAAAGTGAAGTTGCTTTTGAAGCCTCTGTGGCACTATCACTTATTTCCATCCTATTCGCTCACCTTCCAAAGAAACCTACTGGAGCAATTGCCGAATAAGAGCCTAATCATGTTCACATTAAGATATACGGCACTCCTATAGTTTAATAAGAAGCTGCGCAAAGAAAAATAGCTGCTGACGAAGTGGTCGAAATGACGGACGTTAAATAAACTCAAACATATGGGCCAAGCAGCATAAGGAATTTTCATCATAGCCATTTTTGGTTGTAACGTCAATTTGTATTATTTATTTTTTACTTGCTGTTAGTTCTGCCCCTATACGTAGATGGCGAAGGTTGCAACGAGCCACCATTTTCTTGATATGTGGGCTTCTATGGATGCTTCGCTACCAGTTTACATATACCTTGGCGTAGCTTTCGACATTGCATTCTGTTACCTCTATAGCGCTGTTGCTGCGGTAAATTTCACTTAGTCACCATTTAGCATTGCAAAACTTCCATACGGTTCAACTGAAATGTTAACAAACAAAAACGAACACAAATTGCACAAATTACACACAGCGCTAAAATTCTGTCAGTTTGTTGTGGAGCACGAATGGTTTAGCATTCAATAATGATTGCGCGCTCACAGACTTTGTGACATGGTCCTTTTAACAGCTAGAGAAAACAACCGTGCAACCAAAGATAGAAAGAGAAATGGGAGGCTTAAAGACATGCAGTCAGCTGTGTGGATCAGATAGGGAACGGCGGTAGCCTATGTTTTAGTTCACAGTATAAGACAAAGAAATGGACATGGGTAGGCGAAATAATTCGTGAGTAATGTAATCGGTGCGCTCTCACACCTATAGGATGGGTCCCAATCTGTGTGGCCAACTTTTGTTCGAGCGGGTCGTTAAACTGACCCAATCATTCGATAAAATTGCTAAAAATGTTCCTGTAATATTGCTAAAGTTGGCGCCAACACGGTAGACTGAATTTCTCATACGGTAGGCGGTTCTAGAACGCTATAATTTACGCTAGCAAATGTAACGCGTTTGCCAAAACATTTCACTTTCGTCTTGTGTCATCGCCTATAAGGCATAAACACACAATTTACAAGTAGGTTGAAGCAAATTTTTTATTTTTCGTAATTAATTTATAACAATGCATAATAACAGCTAAGCTCATACATTTGTTTTCGGATTTTAAATGTACAGATCTATCACGGTTCAAAAGAACATTGGCTCACCAGAACTGCTTTGCATAAACACGCGTTTGGTTCACCTTAAGCCAGCGAGTTTCCTACTTTTTAGTCCTCGTGAAAGGAGAACTCAGTTGTGCGACCCGATGTACGTCACGTTGTTAACAGGGCAATAACAAATACGTGACCTTTTTTAACAACTTAAATACTAAGTTGCCGTACCCTTCATCCGCCTGAATGCTCTGCGCAATATTCATCTGCCCGAAAACCGTGAGAAACAAAGGCTGCGCGTGGTCGATCCCCGCCACTCCAATATCTGCAACATTGTGCATACAGTAGGTCTGTCCTAATATTTAGCTACTACGTTCTAACCTCACGACGAGGTTTATTGCAACACATTCTGGTAATTTAACTTGCGGCTGCGCTTGTGAAACGCCGGTTCATCTAAAGTACCTAGCGAAACCGCGGCATCCTGTAAGACCTACTGTAATGGGTTTATAAGCAAATCAAACCAAAACAAACAAAAAAGAATGTGAATTTTGTGCGCACAATGCGAATTCTGTTTCCCGCAGCGCAACTAACAAGAAGGGCGGGGGCACACATGAACGCCGACCATCATTGCTCCGTCTTGGTCCTATCACCCTGGTGCCGTATAACCGACTTCTAATGACTGTTCGTAGCTTTTGAACAACAAAGCGCTTTCTAGGCAGTCATCTCACCTAATTGTCTGCAGTATATATTGCGCGCGTTAAAAAAGTCGCTTGTCGCTACACAGAAAACTTTGTCGATAAACAGATCAAGAAGTCGCTAAATCTAGCGACCAAACTCTAATATGGCAACCCTGGTGCTAAGGAAAGGCAAGGGTAGTAAATTACGGCAGAGAAGGATAATGTGATGCAATCGTGAGATATGCACACATGAGATGGAATCAGCTGGCACAAAACACAGGTACTTGAAGATCGCTGGAAGGGGGGAGGCGTTCGTCCGGCAGTGGGCAATAATAGGTTGATGGTGATAATTATTGTAAGGATAATGATGATAATTGATCTCCGACGCTTTATATGAGATACCTTCACTTTTTTCCTGAATTGGTTGGGTGGCTTTAGATCAAATGGGTGGTTAGAGATGCCGATGTGCAAAGCCGCAGATTTCTATTTGAACGCTTGAGCTTTTTTCGCCGCCGGCTCTCACTTTCCTTCTTTCGTTTATGACATGACTCTTTCTATTCACTGTATATTTGCATCGCTTAGAACCTTGTTGTTTACCTATTAATACGAGTACTGAAGCAAAGCAACCGAGTATAGAAGGCCAGATAACCTCGCCGAAACAAACAAAGTTTGATGTTCATAATTGCTTTTTCCCATTGTTCGTCCACCCAGCATCCGGATTGGCCTGAATTTTGTCTCAACAATAACTGTAACATAAGAGGTTTCTTTCTGTGAACTCGGAAACTGTTCTGTACACTTGAAGTAGCTCACGTGGCATCACCATATGCTGAACGAATTCATTCTGCATCCATTTCCAACAAAACTAGCGAACAAGTTGATCCTCATGCGCAAGTCAAGCCTCGCATGGTTTAGTACGTTCAGTTGTTCAGCATCTGGTTCTCTGCCTGTTACCGTCCGTAATGATGACGTCACTTTCAAGGGTAGCATAGTGAACAGGAAGTCGCAACGCAGGTATAGCATAAAAATGTGTACTTTTCGTCGACTTTTTTTTTCGTGTTGCTACTATAGTTCACCAGATGGTATGGTTGAAATCACTCTGACTCAGAGCTTGTTGTCCGCAGTCTCACGTGCGCATTCACTCCGGCCACCTGTTTCTTTCTAACTCTGTATCGAGAGGAAGCTTTAGCTCGGGATCAGCTATGATGCCGCCCATTCAAATTCATGCAAAACGTGGAAACGCTCCTAATTGGACCTGGACTGCCGGGTGCCCTGGACCAATTTCAAATAAATTTGTTGCGTTTCAGAAAAACAAGTAATTGCCAGTGACTGTTCGAAGCCCAATCTTGACTTAGGTCCTGAAATTTTTCGAAGGACCGCCGAAAGTTGGCATGCTTTAAAAGAAATAGGTGGACCAGCTCTACAAATACTTCCCATTAGTACTACAAAAGCAGCTGCCACTGTTCTGTAAATTCTATCTGTTAAATCATCTAAATCTGACGGAATTCATATAGGAATTCATAGCTTATATAAATTTGTTACCATGTTCGCGGAAGGAAGACGAAGACGACGAGTGATAGGCTCGCTTCCGAACGCCCGTCTGTAATTTTAAGACTTTTTTAGCAAGTGTAATGCTCATTTTTACTCTTTGTGCACCTCTTTCACCGAACGCCGGTCTGGGGGTCACCGTCCTGCGAGAGAAGCACAGCAAGCGGCTCCCGAAGCGCACTGGACCGAAGCAGCGAGGCGAGCCTCCGCCGTCGGCCGCCCTTCGTGATGCTCTGATGGCATCCGTCGCAAGCAATCAGCAATCAGGTCAGCACGTTGCTTCTGTAGGCCACGGAGAAGATGAGCAAGCAAGGAAAAGGCTACGTGAAGATGACATCGACACAAGAGAATCTGCAGGAGACAACGAAGAGATGGATCAGACAGCCTTCACTGTTGTCTCTTACAAAAAGAAAAGAGCCGCAGGTGTTCCTGTTATATTCAAGCCAACTCAGCCTGACAGCAGCTTATGTAAAGTAAACCCGAATCTTCTGGCTTCTGCGGTCGTGACAACAGCCCAAGAAAAGATACTCAGCCACCGTCTCAACAAAGATGGAAGCCTCATGGTGACAGTGTCTACACTTCCCGCAGCCAATCGTCTCCTCACAGTGACAGATCTATCGGGCATTCCTGTAGAAGCTCGAGTTCCATACTCCTACTCTGCCACGTACGGGAGGATACAGGACGTTCCTGTTGAGTACGCAGATGACAACCTCAAGGAGTATTTGAGCGAACAAGGCGTCATATCTGCTAAAAGGCAAGTTTTCTACGTCCCTAACGAAGATGGCGTAGTAACGGAAACCCGAAGACGCTCGGTCATCCTGGAATTCGCTAAGGACGCCCCTTTACCAAACCGAGTGTCGCTTGGATTCTGCAGTTATCCCGTGACGGAATACATGGGGTCTGCTACTCAATGTTTCAGATGTCAAAGACACGGACATATAGCGAAATATTGTAAAGGCCCCATCCGCTGCAAGATATGCGCTGGTCCACATACGCATAAGGAGTGCACGTCACGTTCCCAGCCTCGGTGTGCAAACTGTGGAGCTGAGCATGCTGCGTCATACGGAGGGTGTCCTAAAAAGAAATCAGCCACTCTTGCACGGACTGTGGAGCAAATCCAAGGAAAAGTACGGAAACGACGAGAACCACCACCGAATCCGGATATGATGTATACATCTACAAACCAAAAGCAACACGACACGGTGCAGCGCAGCGACACGGCTTTGAAAAAGTCCTACGCCTCAGTCGTGAAAGGAAACCAGCAAAGGCCTTCAACTGCAACGAATCCATCAATGCCCTCAAGTGATATAACCTCAACCCCACGACAGCAACAAGTGTCCTCAAGGTCGCAGCAGAAGAACAGGAAGAACCAAGAAAGGTTGTTAGATGGTAGCACTGCAAATTAGATATCAAGTGTGCTGATTCCCATGATGTTCGCCGCACTCAAGGCTATTCTCCGTGCCAGCCCATCGTTTAAGAGCATCCCTGAAGTAGAGGCCATCCTGGCTTTGGAACCGCTAGTGTCGTCTTCTTTCACGGCGCAAAGCCGTGATTCTTCGCAGTAGCAACGATGGCTTCGCCAACAATCGTCTCGCAAGCGGTGTCCACCAACAAACACTTCCGCACATGTACTATATTCCAGTGGAACGCTCGCGGATTGCGCTCGAAGTTAGCCGACTTTAAGCATCTTACGCGAGTGTACCGATTCCCTTTTTTAGTCATTTCCGAGTCTCGCGTCGACGAGCACTTTAGGATAAAGGGGTATTATTTTCATCATTCAAGGCGACAAAATGTAATTAGCCGACTGCTCGTTGGATTTCGCAACGACATACCTACCTCTGCGATTGACGTAACACCACATGACAAGAACGAATATATTTGCGCAACCACAGTGATTGCATCCAAAGTGTTTACCCTGATCGGCGTCTACTTGGAACCAGGATCACCTTTCGACGTGACCACATTGGAAAACTTGTTGACAAACACTCAGTCGCCACATATTATTTGTGGCGATTTCAACGCACATAACGAGATCCGGGGCAGTTCACATACATGTGGTCGGGGTGCCAAGCTGGCGAAGCTTTTTGCAAAATACAATATAGAGCCCTTGAACGATGGCAGCATAACGTACCTGAAAAATCCGACGACTGTTAGCTGCATTGACATCACATTCGTATCAAGTCAAGTGGCCCCGATGTTCGGATGGTGTACAGATTTCGAGACTCGAGGTAGTGATCACTACCCGATCCTAATCTCTGCCCTTCATTTTCGGACTTCGCCCAGAAAAGTGAAACTGAAGTCGGTAGACTGGGAAGCTTACACAGCAGCCGTAGACAAAGGAATCACAGCCTCGACTACAAATACAGAAATAATACCGACAATAGCTCATTGCCTCAAACAAAGTGCCCGCTCTGCCACTAAGCATTGTAATGTACCAACAAACGACGAGGAATTTGAAAGGTTATGTGCCATTCGAAGGCGTGCCGAAAGGAAGGCTCTACGTACTACGAATATCGAAGACCTCAGAACTTGTCGACGGGCACAAAGGCATATACGACGTTACCTCACCAAACTGGACCGAAAAAGGTGGAGGGACTTTTGTGGGACACTGGACATACGACAACCGCTGAGCAAAATCTGGCGAGTCGTCAGAGGCATTCGCAAAGAGCCGCAATAGCTTTATCCTTTTATCGCCCTCTCATTACATGAGCGCGCATCCCTGAAAGAGGTGGCAGAGCAGTACTGCAGGCTCCTTTCCAACGGGGCATAACCTTTGCGGCAAATTCCAAGTCGTCAGCCTAGTCCACCTCGAGCTACCCTACCTGACTTAGAATTACCATTCACCATCGAAGAGCTCACGGCAGCAATCAGCGACGTAAACAAGCGATCATCACCTGGCCATGACGGCGTGAGTTATGAAGCGCTCGCAAAACTATGCCACACATCTCGCCTACGCCTTCTGGAATACTACAACGCCTCATGGATAACTGGGGAGGTTCCTACGGAATGGAAGCTTGCGAAAGTCATTCCTATATTGAAACCATCAAAGCAGCCAACGAATTACACCTCCTTCAGACCCATATCTCTGCTTAGCTGCGTAGGGAAGCTATTCGAAAAAATGATCTACAAACGACTAAATTGGTTCCTGGAAACTGCAAAAGTTTACCCGGAGGAAATGAATGGCTTCCGGCAAAATAGATCCGCAATTGATAATGTCATTGCCTTGGTTTCATCACTTGAAGAGGAATTGGTCTCTGGAAACATACCTACTGCATTATTTTTAGACATTCAGGCAGCATATGATTCGGTCTATCATACAGCGATACTTGACGCTTTGGAAACTCTTGGTCTTGGAGGACGGCTCTACGCATGGATTGCAGACTATCTTCAAGGACGCCAACTTTTCATGTGTACCCCGGATGGCCCCACAGCGCTTTATGCCATCGAGAAGGGAGTGCCACAAGGAGCTGTGTTAAGCCCGGTATTATTTAATTTAGTCCTCATCCATCTGAAAAGAAACCTGCCCCCTGGCGTCAAAATCACACTGTATGCGGACATCTGCATTTGGAGTGCGGCGCGTTCCCGCAGTACCACCCAACAACGCCTCCAGAGAGCGCTAGCAAATATATCGGCCTACCTAAATCCAAGGGGTCTGAAATTGTCCCCCGACAAAAGCGTTGCCATGGCTTTCACGCGGAGGCGTATGGAAAAATACCCACTAGTGTTGGGGGGTCGCACCCTTCCATACGTCAAGACGCAAAGGTTTCTTGGAGTGACGATCGATAGGAACCTCACATGGTCGCCCCAAGTGAAAAAATTGAGTGAGAAGATTTCCTCGGCGTCGCACGTATTCCGATTTTTAGCCGGATCACAGTGGGGCAGCAACTGTCGATCAATGGTGCTCCTCCATAAGGCCTACGTCGACGGAACACTACGATATTACCTCCCGATCCTGCACAAAGTGTCTCCCACAAGCAAGAGAAAACTTGAGGCAGCACGAAACAACTGCCTTCGTGTGTGTCTTGGCCTTCCGAAGGGGTCGTCCCGCTCAGGGACAGTAGCAGAAGCCGGATGCCTGCCTCTGGAAGTGCTCTGTTCGCAGGAGACACTTCGGATACACCTCCGCCACGTCATTCATACGAAGACTTACTTTTTAAAGGATATTTCCAGAACCTGTGCTACATCTAGCTTTGGGCAGGCCGTCGGAAGCATATCTATTTCGATTCCTGCTCAGGCGTCACAAATTATGCCGCGAAACATTTCACCATGGACACTGTCCCCACTGGAAATCGTGCCATACATACCTGGAATCAGTGCGAAAAAGAAAATGCCTCAAGCAGCGACTTATCAGATAGCTTTAGAATATATGCACAAAGAATACGCAGCCGCAACGCACATTTTCACAGATGGCTCTACAACCCCACATCGTTCATCATGCGGACTTTTTGTTCCCCCTACAGGGCAACGATTCTCGTTTCGTCTTGAGCGAGCGACATCATCTACTTCAGCGGAGCTATATGGCATTAAGGAGGCCCTTGTGTATGTACTTCGACAGCAGCCGCCAAAGACATGGGTGATTTTCACAGACTCAAAAGCAGCCCTACAAAGTATGTGGAACAGGCACAAGCGTTGCAATAATCAACCAGCAGCATTTGACATTGCATATCTTCACCACAGGGCTAAGATTGCTGGGCATTGCATAAAGTTTCAGTGGATACCTGGCCATGCCGGCATTTCGGGAAATGAAAGAGCGGACGAAGCTGCCAGAAATGGACTCCAATACCGCAAATTCAGAAGAACATATTTTACAAAAGCCGACGCTTCAACCATGGCAAAAAAATATGCCTATCAAGAAAAAGACCGAATCTTGAATCTGCCGCTTCACCAAGACAACTTCCTACGTTACATTGACCCAGAAATGAGACCGAAAATTCCACGACCACTTCCTCGACACTTAGAGACATTGTACCATCGTCTTCGACTGAACGTGGCATACACGAACAATTATCTGTACCGCATAGGACTTACCACTAGCCCATACTGTGATAACTGTCGCAACTTAGAGACAATTGAGCACGTATTACTAAAATGCCCCGCGTACCGCGACGAGAGACAATTTTTTTAGCACAAAATGGACATGATTTGCCCCGAACCGTTAACGTTACCGACCATCTTAGGTCCAATGCCCGGCCCTTCAAAACAGCGGCGGGTTTTGGATTTATTGTTCAAATACCTGACAGAAATTGGTCAAATAGGAAAGCTTTAAGAATTGCATCCTTCCTATACAAAAGCCTAAATTTACCCGCCATGTCACCTGTACAAATTAGTATCAGGTCCAGTCGGACATTTCATATTTATTTTTATCCTTTTTTTTCTCCCACTCTTATCTGGAACCTTTTAATCCCATTCCCCATCCCTATACAGAGTAGCATGCCAGCGGTTATATACGCGCCGGCAAAATTCTCTGTTTTACTAATAAAGAGACCTCTCTCTCTCTCTCTCTTACCATGTTCACGGGTACCCTCCGAACGTCGTGTTGACATAACGATTTATTTCACAGTGGTGTAATACACATCAGGTTTGTCCGCTTTATATGTATAGTTCACAGAATCGTGTTAATGTGTTTCATTGCATAGTTACAGAGTTGGGAATGTCATTGATCCTTTTTTTATAGTTTGGTGATTTTCAACAATGTTTATTAAAGTCTTGATAGTCTAAATGTAAAATCCGCTTTTAACTGTCAGTATATCATAACATTTTCATTCAAATACAAGAAACCTAATCAATTCCTTCCAATGGTTGCCGAAAAAGAAACTATTTCTCCATTCTGAAGCATTCAGATAGGAACCCCAGAGCTAAAGCATCCGCTTAACTTTTTGACCAACGCATTCGCTTCATGTATATTTCAGCACGGGCGTCGTTTCCTGTGAGGGTGTGGAAACGCGAATGGAGAGAACTTCGCAAAACACAACTGTTCATCCTGTGTTGTTGTTGTTGTTTACTTTAAGCTTTCCTTCAAAATAAACGTTCAGTTGATGGTCAACGATCGTGCCGTGTGGCCTCCCTTCCGTTCCTGTGTATTTTTTTCTTTTCCGCTGGAAAATTAAACATGAACATGTACTGACACCTTCACTTAACCTTACCTTAACAGATTAGATACCTGATCTTTTCTTATCCTACTTCACAAAACCCTCAAACGCGCCGAGATAACATGATATCTGCATACCACCTTCATACGTATACGGAATGTTACTGGAAGCCCGAGCGCATTTACTTTCTCTAATCATACTTCGAAAAAGAAAATCCCTTAAGCAGCAGCCTACTACACATCTTGGATTTACCGATATTCGTCTCGCTTCACTATGCTGCAAGTGATGTAAGTATGAGAAAATGTAAATTGAAGGAACGAAAAGGGCCATAGATTTAGGTGTGCAGGAAAGAAAAGTTTGTAATGGACGCATGCAATATGGACGTTTATACAGTAGTTGCGACTGCAAAACAACTTTCTCCACTTGCTCTCCGTTTCGCTCTGAATAAGGCTCATGGCCTGCGGCAGTGACCTTATTAACGACGACCTTCATGTTTCATCCACTGCGCGGCGCCGATAGTCGGCATCCAGAGGGGATGTCAACATTCCGCCCGAGATATGGTTTGCGCTTCGAAATGACTGTCTGTGTGCGTTTCGACAGCCTCCACCTTGACACTTTCCCCTGCCTGAGCCGCTCTTTCGACCCTGACCGGAATTTCGCAGGCGACCTTTCAGTGGCGTAGTGATGGGGGCCGGGGGGCCGTGAGCCCCGGGTGCCAGTTGCCTGGTGGGGGGCGCGGAGTGCCACATTTGTCTGAAGACGTCCTCTCTTGCCGCAGGCTTGACTGGGCGTAATGGTAAAGAATAATCCGGTAATAAGAAGCATGAGCTTATGTACCAGGCGAGTAGTGCCTCAGAATTGTCGGCTGGAGCTTTATGAACATCCTGGGTAATAATTGCATCAATGTTCGGGCTGGAAAGCTCAATGCGTTAAGTGGTCGCTAAACTACTCGCCTTGGCGGGACGTTCCACGGGCGGTGCGCTCGTACAGTGCGCTCATCTCCCACTATGGATTGTGTGTCGTCAGTATGTATAGTGTCCCATTTATCAGTTTTGTATCGTTTGTATTAGTTTTGTGTCAGTTTCGCGGTGTTGAATAAAAGTACGTCTCGAAGTCATAGCTAAGCGTCTCTTTGTCATTTAGTTGTTGTCACGGTGGCTTCCCACAGGACGGGGTATTGAGCCTTGTTCTCTTTAACCTAACTATCGTTGACCGTCTGAAACATTACCCAAGACAATTTACCTATTAATGTGCGCCGATGATACTTGTGTGGGGCTTTCTGCGTTGACTCGTCTTCAAGTGCGAACAAGAATTCAGTGGGCAGTCATCCGAACTTGCTCTCATCTCCACAACCACTGCCTGAGTGTGTGCGTCGAAAAAGGCGCGTTAATCGTCTTTACGCGGAAACCCATGGTACCATACCCTGTTTCTCTCAATGGCCAGGGTATCGAATACCACAAGTGTCACCGCTTCTTAGGTTTGATTACTGACACCTTTTATGGAGCCTCCCTGCATCCAACCAAAGTGGGGACTAATTGCGATCGTGCATTTAATGAGGTTCATGTGCGGCGAAACCTGAGGCACGTCGGTACGGTCCATGCAACAGTTGTATAGAGCACTGTTTCTGGTCTTTTTACGGTACACCTTGCTGGTTTTCGCGAACACACCTAAAAGAAGCATTCATACCCTCGAAAGTTCGCAAGGCCAGGCCCTACGGACATGCCTTAGACTACAACGACGTGCCTCGGCTCACGCAACAATCATCGCTGCTAGAGACTACTTGGTTCCGACAAATATAACGATTGACAACCTCAGAGCACGCACTCGGCATCTGTGCCGCGTACCCAGTCAGTATATTGCTGCTTTGCCAGCACAAAGACCTCGAACCAGATTTTTGAAACTTCTGGCGACACACCAAGGCTACATTCCGTCGGGCTTTACACCAGCAGCAAGACCACTATTACCCCTGTGAATCCTACGACAGCCTCAAGTACGACTCACGCTTCTGGGAATTACGAAGAAGACCTTAAATCTACAGTCTCTCTACATAAGTTCACCCTGTCATAATTCAACTAAGCATGTGAACAAAGAAGGCACACTTAAACCGATGAATCTGTCTCACACACCAGCTCCACAGGCTCTGTTATGATCCCGGCCTTACAAGTTACAATTACTTTCAAAGTAGCTTATATAACGCCCTCTATGGCAACAAAATTTGATGAACTACGTGCCGCCGCTATTTACATCGCACAAGCTAAACCTCGAAAGTGGGTCGTTTTGTGTGATTCCAGCGCTGCCCTTCAGAGTATGCAGTTAACATTACGACGCAAGACCCATGAACAACTGGTGTTTGAGACCGAAGACGCTCTTGGTCAAGCCCTCATAAACGGACATGACATAATCTTTGAATGGCCCCCGGGGTACTGTGGCATCGTCGGAAATGACCTTGCTGATGATACCACCCGGTCAGTCCATAAAGCAACCCAACATTGTCTGTACCCTTATCAGCGACAGACGCTGAGAGGGGTTGTTTACTTGCTGAAACCAAGACTGAAGCTCTGTGGGACATCCCGATTTTCTCTAACTGCCGTCCCCGCTCACTGGATCGTACATTGAAGCTGCAGATTTCATCGAACTTCACCCGGTGTGATGCAACTTTACTGTGCCGCTTTTGGGTAGGTGTGGCTTTTACAAAAGCCTACTCATTCCTTATTGGAATAACCGACATAACTGAGCATGTGTTGGCGGGCTAGTTGGTTAAGCATGATTACAAAGACGGCGCCGAATAAAACAACAGACGAAGAAGGGGGACACTAGACAGGTGCTGTCTCGTGTGCCCCTTCTTCATGTGTTGTTTTATTCGGCGCCGTCTTTGTAATAACAAAATAACCGACATGCCGATTTTCGTCTCGTGCAAATGTGAGGAGGCGATCGAGCGCGTAGCGTTATTGTAACCTCTGTGAGATCGAACGCGACGCTCTTCAGAAGTTGTTAAACTGATTAGATAGCAGATCATTTTCAGAGACTAAGATTCTCGGAATATGGCCGCAAACGTCGCAGGCTTACAAAGCTACGCGGGCACTGCTACGTTTAATGAAATCGACTGGCCTCACTGACCAATTATAGCCGTGAGGTTATGGAGAACCGCACGTATTCACACCGATAGTAACTTCTTCCCTTCTCCTCCTTACTTTTCTTTCCCTAAACCCCTTCCCTGGCGTAGGGCAGCAAAGTGGACGTGCGCCTGGTTGACCTACCTACCTTTCCTTCCTTCTTTTCCTCCTCCTTCACCTCCTCCTGCTGTTGTTCTTGTGTGACTTCATGTCACAAATAGAATGTCCTGTTTCAGCTGCACGGAATTTTACAAAATGACGAATTTTGTGAGGATGTCTACATATATTTTATCAGATTATGTGTCTTTGTGACGACTAGAAATTGAATATAGTGCAAAATATGGCAGATAATAAGGATATATTAAATAAGTGCTTAATCAGCAATTATAGAGGAAACATTGCAACTCGAGAATGGAGGGCCCGAAGCCATATTATTACCTAAACAAAAACTTCTCTAAACAAAATATGCCTGGGTGCTAGAGCCTGCAAGGCTTTGGCACTGCGGGAGGCTCAGTATGAGAGTACTGAAAGAAATATGAAATAGTGCACCCTTGACGTCGATCCCAGTATCCTCTCCGTTGCATGTACAGACCAACAGTAGCGCAAGCTTTCGCTGGCACGGGCGTAATTGCGGCCTTCTCGCTTTTCGCAAGGTGACGCCAGAAAACAAGCCCCCCCCCCCCCCCCCCCACCCTATTCCGGTAGCGCGTTCTATTCCATTTCTAATCTCGTGGCGGTACCGCAGCTCGGATGATCACGTTTGCAAATAGCAGCAAATGAAGAAAGGCTTTATGGATCAGAATGAAGAGAACTCGCAATTGTCATAGCATTGGTGCTCGCGCAGCAAGGAAGCAGGTGGCATTTTATGATAGGGTGGGGAGATTAGCGTCACTGACACGCTATATAATTTTCGTTTGGGCTCAGGGCTAGCGAAAGCCAAAATACTGCACGCCGTAGTACCTATGGCGATTTTTGTGGTTTTTGTTGGGCAACATATGACTGACTGGCTTGAATTTCGTAAATGCAATATTGCCTCTAAAAACGCTAATTAATACATTATCTGTATTGGCTGCGAAGCCTTATATTCTGACAGGAGATGTGCAAATGCATTTATCACAAGTTATCAGTGCAGCACCCTTGGTTGTTTGGTGCAAAAAATAAAACAGCCTGCATGCCTGCTACATTAGCGATCTCTGCGCACGAAAGCGAAGGGGGTTAGGGTGTTCAGGGCGGCTGTGCTGGGGCTGAAACATCCCCCCTCCCCCCCCTCACTCTTTTTCCATATCCCTGCCTTCCTGGCTACACACGAAGGGAGGCAGGGGAGAGATGACCTATGGGCCCCGAGCGGCAGACGACCTAGCTACGCTTCTGCCGCCTTTGCAGACAGAAATAACATATCATGTGTGACGATGCCGTTGATTGCGTGTAAAAGAATACGTACGCGCCCGCGCCATCGTTCCGCCTACCGCTTCCGCGTAGGATTTTTATATCGTCTGTTTCAGCTAATGTTATTCAAGTTGTTCAATGAAAGAAAAGGTTTAAAAAAGATGTGCAGTGTACAATAATGAATCATGTGGTGCTCGGTGGTCGGAGGTGTGACGACTGAACGCTGTAGGTTTTGAGATCGTATCTTACACCACGATTTCTTTTAAATCTATTTTATTATGAAGAGCTTTTTTAGATGTACAACACTCAATTATTAATTTTTATATTGTCGTATGTGAAGAACGTATATTTACGTTTGTCAGCCAGCCTCTGTGTATGCCCAAAGAATTGTCTTTGTTCTTCTTAGTTGAGATTCGGAACATAACCATTACACTCGAAAGTGAAAACTGTGCAACACTTCAAGCGTTGTGCTCTCCCTTACCCTTCCTAACGGTTGACTCTGAATTTTCGGAAGGTATTTTGCTCCACAAAATTCTCTTTTACCGAAATACTTGAAGGGAAAGCATTACCGTTGTTCTTTCATCATACCCTTTATGGACTGACTAGAACTCAGGACGTCCTGGTTGGACTTCTCTGAATAACCAACAGCCCAAAAAAGTTGCGGTTTTGCCTTAAAGGTGAAGCATCGATTGCGATATCAAATGAGTGCATCTCTATACTAAGTACGGATAGTAACTTCGGCATCCGTGTGTGCTCGCAAACATTCGCTTAATAACTAAATTATAGCGGTGTGCGAATATTGAAATTTTCGAATACGAATCGAACACGAATAAGGCAAAAAACTCTCTTCGAATATCGAATCGAATATCGAATATGTAGGTAGCATAAAAAGTTGCAAAATGTGGTAACAATAGCTTTATAACTCTTGTTAAAAATACAATTGCATTTTACAAGGTTGCTTGCTGCAGGTTAAAAAGACACTCATTACAGAAAATGCGTTCAGGTAATGAAAAATAATGCTGTCCGTCAAGTAATGCCCTTTTAATGCTTATCATGAAGGAAAATTACCTGCTCAACATGTTCGGAAAGCAAACGCTCTGTATGCACTGTGACAACATTTCAAATGGTAGAAACGACTTTCACTTGGAACTGAGGTGGCAGCGATGGCGAAGTGCTTCTGGGCGAGTGGACTTAAAAGCGGGTACGTGAGGCGGCCAATGGAGTGCCACCACTCACCAGGATCATTGCGCCTCTCGAGAAGATGCTTTTCCGTATAATCTGTAACTTCCCTCTCAGAGGCAGATACCAAACGTACGTTCTCCCTGTTCCTCACTAGACCGTCAAAAACTTTCCATACAGTGGATAGCACCAGCGGACACGAACTCGACGCTGGCATGGCAGTGTCCTCACTGCGTTCTACGCCAGCTACATGGAGCTACCTTGTTAAAATGTCTTTCAGCCAATTATCTAACCAGATGCCTGACGAACTGTGTCCTTAAAGCGTGGATCAAGAAGCATGGCCAGGTTGGCCACTTCGTCAAACTCGCACTCAGCAAAACGAGTCTTGAAACATTTTCAATATTGTTAGCAAACTCTGGGTTCCCATTGCAATCTTCGAGGAAATGCAGCATTCCAAAAATAGTTGGAATTTGACAGGACAATGACGGGTACCTTCCAGCACTTAAGATCACATTTGCGTGAAATAAGGTATTCAATGCCTCCAAGAACTCCACTGCATCTCGTCACTTTGCAGAGTTAAATGTATCTAAGCGCGTGTCTGAAAGGGTGAGCTCAAGTCTGATGAACTCTTAGAGTTCAAGGAGCCCTGAGAGCATGATGTACTGCCTGTTTCATCTTGTGTGAAAATCCTGCACAACATAGAGCACGTCTTTGTTCAGCTACGTCTGCAGATCGTTCAATTTTTTCTGTGCACTAGAGCTATGCTTGTAGTGCCCTACGATCGCTTTCGCCTCCTTGCAGAGTCTGTTGATTGCCGGAGTACACGACATTTCATTGCTGATCACTAGGTGCAGAGTGTGCGCAAAGCAGGCTCGCTAGAGCCAAGGCTGTCTCCCGCCAGCCGCTCGGATATTGCGACCGCTGTTCGTCACGATGTACTTCACGCAGTCCATTGGTATCTCCCAGTTGGTGCATAGCTGCTCCAATGACGCAGCAATGTTCACAGCCGTGCGACTCTCCGGCATATGTCGCGTGTTCAAAGTGAACTTTTTCATGTCGAACTTCACCGCAGGATAATGACGCGTGAAGCTTACAAAACCCGCATTGGCACGCGACATCCAGATATCGCTCGTAATAGCGAGAGTGCTTGTTCCGGGTTACAGCGCTATTCACAGCTCGTGCCGTACCTTTCCTCTTGTGTCGTTGCACATGCGCGGGAGGAGCACACGCGACAATATTATTCGATAAGGCTCACTGCAGCACGACTGTATACAGCTGCTTCGAGCAGTGCTTTGAACTGATGTGGAAGAAGCCGTGAAGAAATGAATGGCTGCCACATTCTGGTGAAGTGCGTTTTCTTTCTTCTGAGAGAATGACGACTGCTGTCTCTGCTGAAGTGCATCATCCAGTGTCGGTTGATTCTTCAGCGGAGCGTTTGCGCCGGCCTCTTTTTTGTACTCTTCCATCAACAAAGGGTGCTGTTTCATGTGTTTTTTGCGATTGCGATTTTGGCATTTTAAGAGCATGTTCGCACGACTTGCACCGAGCTGTCGACGCTGAGAGCTTTGTGTAGTGCCGCCAAAGGAAACTTCTTCCGGCTTTCTTTGCTTGCTTGCTCCGTAGCTTGTCATCTGCAGTTGATGCCATTCTTGGAGAAAACGCCTGATCGAGGGCTGTATAAGCACTGAGATAGTTGCCAATAGCGCAGTGGGGAAGTTAGCGTATTTTGCGTTTGTCTTACGGAGAAGCAGCGCAGCTGGTAGCAAAGAGCCGGCGATTAAATTAGAAAAGCAGGAACACAAGGCGGGAGTCGTCGATGACGATGCAACGCTCTCCTCGGACATATTTTTTTTTCTTTTTAATTTCCAAACATCTAAAGATTGTCCAGGTAACACTTTGGGGATACATATTTCATCGCATATAGTTACAGAACCCTAGAGGACATGATATATGGTTATGAAAGAGGCATAGAATAAACCTCGGTAAAAAGAAACTGAAACTGATCGTGTCTCACAGGTGTCATGCAGATAGACTGAAACAGAGCATACAAAAAGTTAGAAGTTAATAAAAAGTTAGACTAATGAGAAAATAATGAGCATACGGTCATGAGAAGTTCTCAGTGAATAAACATGCTCCGAGGAAAATGCGGAGCACGCACATAATTCGTTACTTGCTCAGTTATTCCGTCTGTCAGAAGATTCACCGTTTCAACCATTATTCGGCCCTCTTCGAATATACGAGAATTTCCGAATACGCATTTCTCGAATCGAATACGCTTCAAATAAAGAAAATATTCGATTCGTATTCGAAATTTCGAATATTCTCACACCCCTACTAAATTAACAAAGATGTTGTCGCGTACGCACGGGCTAACATAAACGCATCTCAGTTAATGAACACTGACACGCGCTGTCAAAACGCTGGCGTGAGTAAGAGCGGCAGCAAGAGCGAGCGAAATGACCTTCGTGATGCCTCTCGCTTCAACGCAAACTGAGCCGCGAGAACACACCGCACACAGAGCTATGAGTCCCCCAGCGCACCGAGACTCTCAGCTCATTGCAGATCGCTTTCAAAACGGGGCCCACGCATCCGCGCTCGGCCGCGCCATTCGTAATCGCCGCCAGAGTGCGCAGCCGCCCCGCCGGTGCCTTGGGCGCGATGCAAGACAGCGCGCTTCCTCCCCTCCTTCCTCGCTTGCGCGCGCGAAATCGGGGCCACTGCCGTCGGCTTGCCCTCGCACACTGTCACTCGCACGTACAGCGCGCAGCGTCGTTCTTTTTTTTTTCGCCTTGGACTTCTTACGGAAAATCACGGCAAGGCCAATGGCAGAATTGCGCCTGGAATGTCCATAGAGTTGTTATCACATTGAAATTTAGAAGGGCGGCATTGCAGGGCCGTGCGAAATTACTCTGGCTCTGTGGCAATATTTTTATTTAAATATGAATAGCTCAGTTTATGACTCAGTCTCATAAGTATGTTGTCATGAGCTGTATCACAACGGTGTTTGCTGCGGTAAAGGTGAAATGCCATATGTGACCCCCGTACATAGGTTTTAAAAAGTTTTGTAGCCTTGTGAACTCAAGGCCCTAATGTCGCTATCTTGCCTTACCCAGAACCCTCTTAGGTTTTCACGTTCCTAATTGTTTCGAACGCTCCTAAAGGGTCCGGCATGACCAATGAGGAGTATTGTTTGGCGACAAGCTACGCCCCTAGGCGTGTAAACGTTTTTAGGGTGTGTTCATAGCGCCAGGAGAGCGCAATCTTCAAAAAATTTATGGTCTTCATCACTACCGCAAGTGCCTATCAGCGCTTCAATTGAACCCCACACACCCACAGGCACCAGCATTATGCGGCAAATCCGTGGTGAAGCGAAGCGTCCCTTAACCAAGCGCAACACGTGGGATTCAAAACCGTGGTTCTGAAAGGAAAATCGGCCGGGGCCTGTGGCAGAAACACACGCCACTATGCGATCTGCTCTTTATTTTTTTATTTTTTTGCTGAATAACAACGACTCTTTCGTGCGCAATGTGGGACAACGGCGCTGATAGCCGATCGACAGCTGTGTTTGCCGCACCCTCCATTCGTTATGCAAGCTCTCCACACGTACACGCCGCGGAGCATCGTGCGTGTGGTGAACGCTGAGAATAAAAGTTGGGCGGTTTACGCTGTCGCCTCTTTTTTTTTCTCTTTCTCGAATTATGCTGAAACGTCGTACGAACTCAAAACAAGTGCCTCTTTGTGCACACTTGATCGCTTCCCTTGCCACCGCGACGGCCGAAGTAGAAAAGATCACAGCAGAAGCCTGTTCTCGGTTCGTGCGCAGGGCATGTGTTACAGCGTCTTCGGTATGAAAGTGTATTCCGTCCAACTTTGCCCAGTTTTACTCACGAGATTTCAGGCTGTCTCGCCTTTTTTAGCGTAATATGGGATGCCACAGTCGCGAAGATTGCAGAAGTCTGTGTGCCACAACGCAAGTTCAAAACGTGTGATTGTTTGCAAGACAGAATTTGGGACCCGTGAACGTCGCATCGCTAAATCCGTAAGTTTGCCAGAATTTTGCACTTTGTACGTAATTAACAAACGGAATTTATTCGAATTTGCTAATGTGATTATTCTGCGCAGCGCTTACAGACCCGAAGGCAGAAAACTAAGAGAAACCGGACACGCAACCTTTTCACAGATCCTTGTGACTGCAGTTTTAATCGAAGTCAAAGCTAATCGTACTTTTAGAAGCCTCGCTCTCAATGATTGTGCATGTACCAACCCAACGGGCCTGATATTTCGGCAATTTGGTGCAGTCTCTGTGCCAACGACTATCTCTGATTATTAAAAATAGGAACCCATGCCAATGATAATATATGTTATCTTTGATTCGGAGCAGTGGTTGACGTTGGAAGTTTAGCTAGATTCAGAAACACAAATATGCATTCACGTCTTACAAGGACTTCTTGTGCTTGTAATTTTTGTTTTTATTTCATTTCATTTATTTATTTTTCATTTATGCAACACCCACGAGAGGGTGTTGCATGCAGGGTGGTCCTCAAGGAATAAACCATAAAACATTTAAGATTGCGCAAAGAGGTGCTCAAATGCATTCGTGGTCAACATACGGTGAATATTGCCCTCATAATTACTTAATATCTCCTGCGAAGTGCATTACTCTTTCTGTAAATACGCTTCTGCACTATGTAAAAATTCAGCACCGAAACACGCTGTTCGGAAGAGCAATGCATTTCACAGCAGACGGTGAGTCGGTATTTATGGAAAATGGTGCCACTCACAGGCTTTCTAGCATAATGTTACGCTTTTGGTGCTGGCGAACTTTTATTGCCCAACTTCGGCATTCGCCATAAATCCAACAATTATAAGCAGATATATACGGAAATTTCGTTATTTACTATTCGTATTTGACATACCGCAAATGATGACGTCCACTGCTGCTATGAAACTTGGTCAGCAAAAAATACTTTTTCCTCTTGAATCCCGTAAATTTATTCATCTGAAACAATCGCAGAACCGCACGCTATAACGTTTTTATGCGCCGAACTAACTCGAGATAAAGAGTCCATAAACAGAAGATCGCATTTTCACGTTACCCAAGACCCATGCTTTCTGCCACACATGACGAGCGCCTGTCACAATACAGAAAGTATTATTATTAGCCACTATATTCGTTAGTTCCTCATCAGAGCTGAAGTAGTTGCAACAAAGTAGTTGCAAATGTAGACAAGTTTTGGTGAGCTCGCACAGACAAGGGGGCATTTCCTTCTAGGAAAAAAAATATATGGTGGGATACCTTGTCGGTATATGACGGGCTGTGGAATTACGCCCGGTTACCACGTGCTAACAATGAGGTGAACGCTATTGCTCAGAGTCTTTGCAAATAAGCATCACAAATGCGAACCATGTGACAACATGAGCTCTAAAGAAAGTGAATTTTCTAGGGGCGCTATAAGGTAAAACTATTACAAACTTTTCTATTCCGATTCTGCAATCAGCCCACCGCGATTGGTCAAAAACTCTTTGGGCCACCCCCACTTCACCTATCTGTCACGCGACGTCATGAAAACCGCGATAGCTCCCCATCTGATATGACGTGACACACTGATTATGCATAATTTGACCGAACAAAACAAAAAAATAGTCATTTCTCATTCGACGCCTTTTTGCCATTAGCCCTCGGCTATTGGTCAAAAGCTTTGGGGCTGCACCCACTTCACCTGCCTGTGACGCGACGTCACAAAACCGCAAACACTTACCGCGTCAAAGTTACGTGTACGCGTTAAAGGTGCATTAATATGACGAACAAAACTTAATTTCCTTCTGAATAGCCGTAGGCTGCCCCGTTCCGAAAGGAATAAAAGATGGCTGCCGCCAATCACTCCAACACTGGCACTCGCCCCTGCTGGAGAGCATGGGTTTATTTGCATGTAATAAAACTTCTTGCGTGGCCGTGTAAGGTTTTCAAGAACCTTGGGCACGTTTACAATCTCAATCTGCCAACTCTTCTTTGCTGAGGATCGGTTTTAGCGTCATTCTTAAGTTTCCGTTGCACGCCGCCACGATTGTCGACGAGCCACCGCAAGCTAAGTAAGACAAAGCCGACCAATCGCAGACGCCGGCACCACCCTCTTCATCCGGTTATCAATATTCAGTGCAGTGGCTCGGTCCCATCGAATCCCTCTCCACTTGAGCATGCCCCTCACCTGTTGTGAGTTAATTAGATAAGACAAGAAGCTCAGTGCAAGCAATGTTATTCGGTTTTTATGCAAACAAATGTGACCTCCTATGAACGAGGGGAGCACTTGATTCGTTTGTTCAGACAACTCTGCGGGTGACCGCCCTATGTTTGCGTGGGCGGTTGCGCAAATTTGATGTCAGGAGATTGGAATAAAAACATATTGGAATAGTTTTACGTTATACCGCCCCAGAGGTGCGGCGTCTCGGTTACGTCCCATCTATCGTATTTTAGAATATTTTTAAATAGAATCAGCAACGCCTTAGACTTCTCTCCAGCAAAGGACCAGGCAGGATTACGTAAAGGCTACTCAACAATAGACCATATTCGCACTATCAATCAGGTGATAGAGAAATGTGCGGAATATAACCCACCCTTATATATAGCTTCCATTGGTTACGAGAAAGCGTTTGATTCTGTCGAAACCTTAGCAGTCATGGAGGCATTACGGAATCAGGGTGTAGACGAGCCGTATGTAAATATACTGAAAGATATCTATAGCGGCTCCCGAGCCACCGAAGTCCTCCATAAAGAAAGCAACGAAATCCCAATAAAGGAAGGTGTCAGGCAGGGAAATACGATCTCTCCAATGCTATTCACAGCGTGTTTACAGGACTTAATCAGAGACCTGGATTGGGAAGAATTGGGGATAAAAGTTAATGGAGAATACCTTAGTAACTTGCGATTCGCTGATGATATTGCCTTGCTTAGTAACTCAGGGGACCAATTGCAATGTATGCTCACCGACCTGGAGATGCGAAGCATAAGAGTTGGTCTAAAAATTATTCTGCAGAAAACTAAAGTAATGTTTAACACTCTCGGAAGAGAACACCAATTTACACTAGGTAGCAAGGCACTGGAAGTGGTAAGGGAATACATCTACTTAGAGCAGATAGTAACGGCGGATCCAGATCATGAGACAGAAATAATCAGAAGAATAAGAATGGGCTGGGCCGTGTTTGGCAGGCATTCTCAGATCCTGAACAGCAGGTTGCCATTATCCCTCAAGAGAAAAGTGTGTAACCAATACTCACGTACGAGGCAGAAACTTGGAGGCTTACGAAAAGGGTTCTACTTAAATTGAGGACGACGCAACGAGCTATGGAAAGAAGAATGATGGGTGTAACGTTGAGGGATAAGAAAATAGCAGATTGGGTGAGGTTAGAAACGCGAGGTAATGACACCTTAGTTGAAATCAAGAAAAACGAAATGGGCATGGGCAGGACATGTAATGAGGAGGGAAGGTAACCGATGGTCATTAAGGGTTATGGACTGGATTCCAAGGGAAGAGAAGCGTAGCAGGGGGCGGCAGAAAGTTAGGTGGGCGAATGAGATTAAGAAGTTTTCAGGGACGACATGGCCACAATTAGTACATGACCGGGGTTGTTGGAAAAGTATGGGAGAGGCCTTTGCCCTGCAGTGGGCGTAACCAGGCTGATGGTGATGATGCTGATGCTGATGATGATTATCGTATTTTCTTATTGAACTGTATGCTTTAGCTGAATGATTTCCTTTTGCATACTTGTGCAGCGAACACCTCACTGCACCTACGAATTCTTCAGCCATGTTGTATACACGCGCTTAGCGATTGCTGCTGAAGATATCATCTAACAATTTCGCCTTCTTTTGTTTGTGTTTCAAACCTATCCTAGTGATTTGTTTCACGCGGTTCTTCAGTAGCTTTGACGCTCTCCTGCTAAGGAATAAGTGTCGGGTTCGGTGCCTGCCCCCTCCCCCTCCATTATTGTGATGTAATGAAAAAGTGCTCGTGTACCGCGCTATTGGGTTCACGATAAAGACCGCATGCAACAATATTTCCCTTTGACCAAATTGTTTGTAAATAACTAGTGTATAGTACTGAATCAATTTTGGCAGGAACGGATGACGGCTAATTGCGAAATTTTTTTCTTCTTAGTCTTTAACTACCACGCAAGCAGACGACGCGCTCACCTCGTTGTTAGCGATTATGACGTGAGCCCCAAAACGTCGCCTTCAAACAAGCGAGTCTCAAACAAGCAAGCATTTCAAGCAAGCCTCAAACGTTTACATAAGAGACTGGCTTGAAATAAGCGCAACACCCAAGAAATACATGTATATAATTGAAGGACGTAACAAGCATAGTGTTATTCTAATACAAGCAAGGCAAATCTGCCGGTGCAACGATGATGGTTTCTGGAATAGGGACTCGATTATGACTTTGACTACTTCGCGGGCAACCTCTATGTTACGCTTAGCTTAAATTCCAAATATGTCGAGCAGAGCAGCAGAGGACCACTCCGTGGTGAACCACTCACTGCGAGATGCTTCACCACGATTTCCCTCTCCAAGGCCTCAGCTGAGCCAAGTGCATTCACAATACAACCTTCAGGATACTGGTGCTCAATGACAACAATGTGACCACCACACTCATTCGAGATGATAGTTTGCTGGTCGGTGGGTTTCAAGAAGAATAAGCCTAGCAACCTAGTGGGGATGCTTTTCTTAGACAAGCGTCTGTTTTTTAGAGCACCTCGCTGGGGGTAGTGCGCGGTGGGTGGTGCTCAGTGGCATAGCTAGGTCGTCTGGCACCCAAATTTTCCTGTGAGTAGGGTGGGGGGGGGGAGGGGTTGTGCAGTTTGCGCAACATAGCCGTCTTGGTCACCCCCTCCCCCCCCCTAGCTTTCGTACCCAGAGATCGCTAATGTAGCAGGTATACAGGCTGTTTTATATTCTAAACAAAACAGCACAGGGTACTGCACGGATAACATGTGATCAGCGCATTACCACGTATGCTGTAAGGCTTGGCAGTCAATAAAGAGAAAATTTTAATTAGCGTTTTTAGAGGAAATATTGCATTTACAAAATTCAAGCCCGTCAGTCATATGTTTCCCAACAACTTTACAAAAATTGTCGTAGGTACTACTGCGTGCAGTATCTTGGCTTTCGCTAGCCCTGAACCCAAACGAAAATTAAATAGCGTGTCAGTGACGCTGATCTCCCCACCCTATCAGAAAATGCCACCTGCTTCTTTGCTGCGCGGGCACCAATGCTATGGCAAATACGAGTTCTCTTCATTCTGATTCATAAAGCCTTTCTTTATTTGCTGCGATTGGCAAACGTGATCATACGAGCTGCGGTAGTGCCACAAGATTGGAAACAGAACATGCTCCCTGTCGATTCCTGGGGTAACCATGCAAAAAAACGAGAAGGCCACAATGAAGCCAGTGCCAGCGAAAGCTTGCGCTACTTCTGGTCTGCACACGCAATGAAGATGATGGAGAGCTCCACTTCTGAGGTGCACTATTTCATATTTATTTCGCTACTGCCGTACTGAGCCGCCCTCAGTGCCAAAGTACTGCAGGCTGTACCACCCAAGAACATTTTGTTTAACGAAGTTTTGTTAAGTTGATAATATAACGTGGGGTCCTCAATTCCCGAATTGAAATGTTTTCTCTTTATTGGCTAATTACGCATTATTTAAGATATCCTTATTAATTATCTGCCATATTCTCCACTATATTGAGTTTCTAGTGGTCACAAAGACACATAACCTTATAGAATATAGCACGATATCCTCACAAAATTCACCCTTTTGTAAAATTCCGTGCAGCTGAAACCGGACACTGCATTTGTGGCATGAAGTCGCACAACAACAGGAGCATGTGTAGGAGGACGAAACGAAGGAAGGAATGGTGGGGAGGTCAACCAGACACACGTGCGGTTTGCTACGCTACACAGACGAAGGAGTTTAATGAAAAGATAATGTAGAGGGAGGGAATAAGGTACTATAGGGGTGAATACGTGCGGTTGTCCCTAACTTCACGCCTATAATCGGTCAGTGAGGCCAGTCGATTTCATTAAACGTAGCAGTGCCCGCGTCGCTTTGTAAGCCTGCGACGCTTGGGGCCCTGGTCCGAGAATCTTTGTCTCTGAAAATGATCTGCTATCTAATCGGTTTAACAACCTCCGAAGAATGACGCGTTCGATCTCATAGAGATTACAAGAACGCAACACGTGCTCGATTGTCTCTTCACATTTGCACGAGTCACAAGTTGGTGTGTGGGTCATTCCGAGTAGGCTTTCGTAAAAGCGACCGCTAACCAGAGGCGGCACAGTAAAGTTGCATAACGGCGGGTGCAGTTTGATGAAATCTGCAGCTTCAATGTAGGATCCAGCCAGTTGGGACGGCAGTTGGAGAAAATCGCGGTGTTCCACAAAGTTTCAGCCTTGGCTTGAGCAAGTAAACGACCCCTCTCAGCGTCTGTCGTTGATAAAGGTATAGGAAGTGTCGGGTTCCTTATGGACCGACCGGGCGGCATCATCAGGAGGGTAATTTCCGACGATGCTAGTGTCCCAGACGCCATTGGAAGATGACGTCATGTCCGTTTATGAGGGCTTGACGGAGAACCTCTTTGGTCTCAAACACTAGTTGTTCATAAGTCTTGCGTCGTAAGGCTGACTGCAGACACTGAAGGGCAGCTGGTATGGAGCCACAAAAAACTACCCACTTTCGAGGTTTGGGTTGGGCGATGTAATTAACGGGTGCACGTAGAGTGTCAAGTTCTGTTGCCGTAGAGATCGTTATATGTGACACTTTAAAAGTAATTGTAACTTATAAGGCCGGGGTGATAACGGCGCCTGTGGAGCTGGTGGCTGAGACAGATACATCAGTGTTCTTCGTTCACATACTTCGTTCAATAATGTCAGTGTGAACTGACGTAGAGCCCCTTATAAGATTCACGGGCCTTCTTCCTCATTCCTAGAACGTGTCGAGTACTGCGGCTGTCGTTGGAAGCAAAAGGGTAACAGTGGTCTTGCTGCTGGTGTAAAGCCCGACGGAAGGTAACCGTGATGTGTCGCAACAAGCATAAACATTCTGACAAGTTTAATAAAGCAGTCTAAGACATGTCCGTAGAGCCAGGCTTTGCAAACTTTCGAGGGTACGAATGTTTGTTTTACATATGTTCGCCAAAACCGCCAAGCTGTATCGTAAAAAGACCAGAAACCGTGCTCTATATAGCTGCGGCATACATAGTACTGACGTGTCCCATGTTTTCCGCACAGGAACCTCATTTCACATACAATTGAAATTAGTCTCCACTTCAGGTATATGCAGGGAGGCTCCACAAAAGGTCTCAGTAATCACACCTAAGAAGCGGTGAGACTTCTGGTATGTGATACCTTGGCCATTGATAGAAACAGGGTACGGTGCCATGGGTTTGCCCGTAAACGCGATTAACGCGCATTATTCGATGGACACACTCAGGCATTGTTTGCGGACATACAAGTAAGTTCGGGTAGCTGCCCGCCGAATCAGGAATCAGGAATCAGGAACTTGAAGACCAGTTACCGCAGAAGACCAAAGACGAATATCATCAGCACACATTGATAAGTAAATTGTCTTGGGTGATATTTCAGTAAAGTCAACGATAGTTAAGTTAAAGAGAATAGGGCTCAATACCTCGCCCTATGGGACGCCATCGTGAGAGCAACAAAATGCCAAAATGACGGTTACCTATGACTGCGAGACGTGTTTTTATTCAGCATCGCGAAACTGATACACAACTAATACAAACGATACAAAACTGATAAATAGAACACTATACATACTTACGACAGAAACCATAGTTCAAAAGAGCACCGCACGAGCGTACCGCACCTGAAACGTTCTGCCAAGGCGAGTAGTTTTACGACCACTTCCCGAATAAAACTTTTTAGCCCGCTCATTCGTGGAATTATTACGTGGAATGTTGACAAAACTGCAGCCGACAATTCTCCGTCAGTGCACATCTAGTACATAAGCTCGAGCTGCCAGTTACCGGATCATTGTTTACCATTTGCGCCCTGTCAAGCCTGCGGAAGGAGGGGGGGGGGTTGAGACCTATATTACACCCCTGCCCTATCTGGTACCTGGCAACCCCCCCCCCCCGCCCGCCCCGTCACTACGCCACTGGTGGTGCTCAATCTCAACGAGCAGACCCTCGTGTTGAACCATACGCCCAATTTTACTTTCGGGTACTAGTAATCGTGACGGTTTTCTTGTTCTTGTATTTTTGCTGTGGTTTTTTAGTTCAGACATTTAAAACATCTACCCCGGTGAGGCTTTCGTGATGCGGCCACTGATGTATCAAATGTAAAATTTGACGCAGATGTTTTTATATGGACGCTATCTGAACTAGGCTTTCTCCAGGGCCGAAAATTTTGTTGCAGTTGGCCTTTAAATTGCTCGCAGCCACCACAATTGTTCCGGCGTCTTCCACCACGATGTTCATTATAAGGCACCGTGCTGTTTCGGACTTGCAGTTAAGGTCGGCGCAACTCTCCTCCCTGATGGGACGCGGCTGTGGCGTGACGTGTTTAGCCTGACAACGGGACGGAGACATTGGCAAAGATGATAACTTTCCCCTTCTCCTCTCGGCCTAGACTGAACGCCGCACGTAAAAGCCGCGTCACATAAGGGAGAAGCTTTGCGCCAATACTAAGTCTCTTGCATGCGTAATCGTGCGAACGACAATTAAAATTTCGAGTCGGATATGTCAGGGCACAGACACGCTACAAGAATTCTTCCCGCTGATACTGTGTAGAAACACGACTGCTTTTACTTTGTCAATACCAACATATCCATTTACTGCAGTAAAAAAGAGATAATTATTCAATTTTACACGATTGGGCTGCGGACTGCGATAATTATCATCTCGCTCTGTGTCCCCCTGACCACATAACTTATTTGCACAGGTGGTCTTCGCATGCATCCTAGTGCCTAATTTTAAGTAAAGCATAAAGCTTAATTTTGAACACCAGGTAAACGATCCTTCTAAGTGGAAACGCTAAGCGTAAGTTTGACTAGTCTTTTTATCTTCTTGGAATAAGGTCTTCCGATTGCTTTTTTGTGACCGGCAGTGTATCTATTAAAAAAAAGCATTCTCTGTCACTCTGCTGTGTACAGCGCAGAGAAATGCCTGCTCGTTCACTACCATGTCGACCGGCTTTCAGAGGAGCTGCGAACTCAACTACTCACCTTTCACAGGTTTCCGTGGTGACAGAGAGAAATGGTTCTACCGAATTTGTCTATAGCCAGTCTCTGAACTGTCTTTTTAGGTCTGACGGGGTTTGGCGTCCTGAAACTGCACAGAGGGTTTGAAGAATGACCTTGTGGAGGGCCTAGGATTAATTTTGAAGAAGTGGGCTTAGTTACATTGTACCAAGTGCACAATACAGAATCTTCTATTTTGCATCTCGTTCGCACTGGAATGCGCCGGTCATGGTCGGGAATCCTAACCGCAACCTCGTGCTTAGCAGTGCTCCGTAATAGCAACTGAGGCAACCGCAGCGGGAAAAGCCATTCACACTCCACCGCACATAATTTCATGTGAAAGTAGGTCCATGAATACGTTATGCTTCCCGTCTACGTGTCTTCCTTCTCCCAAATGACATTGGCTTTTTCATCCTCTCCCTCATCCTCAGTTAGCAGTGATGAACTCAACGTTTACCTCAGGCTCGCCTTCCCCTTTCTCGTTCGCTCTCTCATTTTCTCTTCCGTCCTTGCTGCTGACATTGGCACCGCAACATCGCAGGCAATGCGTCATAAAAGGTCGCTTCTGGGAAGAGGAATTGTGTCCTGAATAAGCAGGTTCCTCCCTGCTCCAGAAATCTGGTCGCTCCGGAAAGAGAAAGCAACGTGAGAGACGCTAGTGAATACAATCATGCCGGCGAGCAAGCGTGACGCGTGTACCGGCAGCCGGTGAAGCGTGAAACAAAAGAGGTGATAGGGGGAAGTTGCACTCGGTGGTGTACACAAAAGTGTTTGTTATTCGATCTGCAACTGATGCAGTGGCAAGAAGAGCGATATATTTCTAGGTATGCTGAGCGGGACATCCAACACCACTCGCCGTTAGAGATCAGCCGTTTCTGACTCGGTGCAAGCATGTCTACCGGACTACCGAACAGGGCAGGTGGCTTTGTGCATTCCTGTGACACCTTTAGCTTGCTGTTACTTTTAAATTGCTGCTCGCTCTCAGAATGAACAAGAAGAAGGGAAATCTAGGGGTCCAGTTTTTGTTAGTCACTGCGTAACAAGAAAACATGGTAACGAAGCCAAGGGAGGCATTGTGACAATTATTTCTTGTTTTTATTTCAATTGTAGAAGTAATAAGGTAAATGAAACTGGAAGGAGACGGAAAGACAACTTGCCGACGGTGGTAGCCGACACCACATCCTCTGCTTTACGTGGATGTGCTTGTGTTCTGATCAGTCCAGTCGAAGAATTGGAGATTGGCGCAGTCGTTGACAGGATAGAGACAGCAGCTATGTAAATAACGCTCACTATATCCAGAATTTTGCACAATAAGCCACATTTTTCGATTTATGAAACGGATGACGATAACAAGTATAATTTACCGCAAGACATCGTGACTCTTTAACTTCGCGAATTCGTCGCTCAGAAAGTTGGGAAGACGCTGGAGGAGGTTAAGCAGAAAAGCAAAAGCGGAGCCAAAACAGAGTCACTCTGAGATTTAGGGAGATATTCGAACGCCGTTTTTGCAGAAGTTAATGCAGGACTTTACCGAATGACGGCTTTTCCACGAAGCAGTGCCTTCGAGCAATACTACACCAGCAGCAGCCTACTGATGGACTACAGCAAATTACGGAGAAGCTTATCGCTGTCACCCAAGCGCAGCAAATTCGCAAGGAGAAGATTATAAAGCCCGATTAATTTCATGGTAAGAGCTGAAGCCTAGATACTTGTATACAGTTGTACGAGCAAGATTCCGAGGAGCGCCCCTGACACGCGCCCGGTGAGTGCATCAGGAAAATGCGTCTCTTTCTGACAGGACTGGCCTTCAAGTGGTACGAGGTCCATTTCGCTGGACATGACTTACACAAGGCATGAGGGGAAAGCGAACCTTCCGGCAGCTTTTGACGAAAACCCTGTTGAAAGGTGGGACATCAACATTGTCATAAATATAATTCAGGAAGCCACTCGAGTGCTTTTACTAGAAGGCGGCATTGCATACCCAGGAAACGGAAAGCAGCTTAACAGACGCGAGTGATTGCATTTACACCGGCGAACAAGCGTGACGCGTTTAGGCAGGCGGCGAAGCGTGATGTGGAGCAGGTGAAATGACACTGTTGCAGTGTAACGTTGTGTACAGAAGGGACTGTTATTCAATTTACGATAGATGCGCTGTCGAGGGAACGGCTATTTCTTTTTTAGGCAAGTTGAGCAGGACATTTAATCCAAACTTCATTTAAGTATCCTTTGTTTCTGACTCGTCGCAATGATGTCTACTGGAGCTTCGAACTGGGCAGGTGGATTTCAGCCTTCCATTGCGAAATATTTAGATTGCTGTTGAGTTTGAATTCCTACTTTCTTATGCACTTCACTTACTCTCTTTTGTATTTGCCGTTTATGTGTACAGTCAAACATTTTTGCTGTTCGGCCTAGTTTTTTTTTTCCTGACAGTGACCGATACAGTGTGTTCACTTTACCCAACCACACGTTTTACTTATGTTTACGCTTATGAATTCAAGGAAGCTGCCTGCGACTATTCGGCAGGTATGTTACACATCATCGTCCTGTTAGTTTTTGCAAACCTTTTTGCTCTTCATTTGAATGAATACTCAATATTGTACTGTACAATGACGAAGTGGTCTGACAGCGAAGGCGAACGATGTGCCCGAAGAGTATACCCACACCGCAGCCTGCGTCAGCGGCCGCGAGAATTGAAGAGTGATCACTTAACCGCAAGAGACTCACGTGCTTACCTCCTCTGTTTAACCCGTTCAGTATATTCCCAACAGTGCACTCGTTTCGACGAACTATTGCAGACAGGCATCGCACACTGTGGTGGCTTATTGCCGTTTCTCGTCTTGGAGCGCGCAGGCCAACGAGAATGTCAGCATATTTCCAGCAGGCGTGAGTCAGCTGTTCGCGGCTCTGAATTGCTGAACCATTTGACGGTGCCAGGAAAGGCGGCTTAGCAACGAAAAAAAAAAGGAGTCGCTGCGAAAGCATGAAACAAATGCTCATTGCAAAATAGCGCAAGAAGTCGTGGTGCTGTATAAGCACGCAGTCTGCAAAGTGAAGTAAGCGATTTTTTTCTTTCTCTGCACTAAAGAAGCAAGGAAGCCAGACAGTGAACCACGTTCGCCAACAAACAAGGCTCTTTGCTCAGCCGTCTGAGCATTACGAAGAGTGCGCGCGTCAGCCTTGTACTCGCAGCGGAGTGTTTGGGAGTTGTGTATATAAACCGGTATTGACGGAGCCTTCCTGGTGATGTCTCGTGCACCTCTTGAGCAGCTTAGGGCTTCTGCGCCTTCAGTTGGGCTGAGGCGACTTGCAGTCTTCGACAGATGCGGGTGTCTTTTTTCGGTAGAAGGCACCGTAGTGCTTCTTCGCGCAAGACGAGCCATTGATCTCTGCTATGATTTCGGTAAAAAGTTAAGATCGATAGCTTACTGATCTTTACATGAGATTGACTTGCAGTGATTGCTCGTTGTATTTTGGCAAAGCCATAAAGGCAGGTTAAACAAGGCCATGCGACTATGTTGAGCACTTGTTCTTTGACGTGACTCCGCCTGAGCGTGTCAATGTAAAACCCTTTTAAATATAGTCCGTGCTGGCTAATGTCTTAAAGCTTTACTATCTGAAAGTATTGCGAGCATTTGCTTAGAGAAGTTTGCATTACACAGACCTAATTGAGCGCGGTTGCAGTTGTTGAGTGAGAATAAGAGGCTACAACTATGTTATCTTGCTAAGCAAAAAAGCACCTACCCTATAAGGTATTCAAGGAATTTCGAAAAGAAGCACCAACTTCCTTCGATGATCTGTCAATGCACGTGATAATTTTTATAGCGGCGCCGCGGAAGCACAGTAAGATTTATTTTGTAAGCATGAGCAGAAAACTGGGAAGTCCAGACAAACAGAGGCAGACGAAGTTTGACTGCTTTCACAGTGTAGCACTCAGGCGAGGGACTTGCTGATTTCATGAAGCGCAGATTAAAGTGGATGAGTGTTCAGCAGCAATTTTACATTTTGTGGCGTTTTGTATTGTGAGCAAGGTAAACTTGAGACCTGTTCAAGGATCGGATAAGTTTTGGCGTATATTCAGTTTGATTTGAACGCACGTATAGTTTCGTCATGAATGCGCATCTTTTTTTAGTATAGTTTTCTGTTCAGTCATATTTGTTATTTCTAGTCATGTACGCTAATGTTTCGTACTCCGTTTTTGCCTAGCTAGGTTCACAGCCGTGATATTAGGCAGAGTAATACTTGATTGCTCATATTTAATATTTTCACTTTGCCCAGTGTCAGTTCTCAGTCTCCAACTCTCCATGCTCTATCGCATGTATTCAGTGAAAAGTTTTCGTTCGTTCTTTGTAGTTATATTCTTTATTGGAAATGCTTTTACGCGATCAGATCATTGAAGTGGTTACATTTACGCTTCAGCGTCCGACATTCTAGCGCTTCAAAGAGTGAGTTTCAAAATTTGCTACTCCTTCCAGTTTCGTGACTCCTAGAATAAGAGATTCCCTGAATCATATATTTAGTCAAAGCATATGCGTAACAGGTGGAACCACTGCAATCTGCGAACGTCGTAAAAGATTAATTATTTTTAATGAATTGTTTCGTCCTGACGATGTTAGTGGCTCAGTGTACACGAACTGTAAAATAGCCTTTTTTAGCTGACATGGTGTCGAGAGAGAGAGAGAGAAGAATACAGGAAGGCAGGGATGTTAACCAGTCAAACATTGTATGCTTCTCATACGAAAGTGTTTCACATCATTCCGTGTTTGTACCTGCATTCACATTGCCCTTCATAAGCGCCTTCTCTTGTTATTTTTTTTCTCGTGTTCTATCCGCCGTTTAATTGATTTCATTCACGTCTGATTTTGGTATCTGCACCTACATATGCCACTTGTGAGTTTAGAGCTCAAAACTGCCGTCGACTGGTGTCTGTAAAGGTGCCTGCGATATCATTTCCCCTAGCGACCACCAACTCGATATTGGTGATCAACCATGGCTTGACTTGACTTGAAACAAGTATATCTGCTAGTGGCGGCGAGTACTTAATGGGCGACACCGAGAGTCACCTTGCTTTCTTCAAATTTGTCTCGCAGCATGGGCCAGACAGCGTTCACAGCTGGTTCACGGCGGGCGCCTGTGCCTTCTCGGTCTTCTTCGCGCTGGCCCCGCTGCGTGCCTTCGGTGTCCTCTTCGTGGCCATCATGCAGGAGTTCGGCGCCAACAGGGAAGAGGCCTCGTGGACACTCATGCTGCTGGGCGGTGCCAGGGTGCTGTCGGGTGAGCAACCTTCATTGCATGCAGGCCATGCAAGATGCATTACAAGCAGTTCTCACACATCTGCAAAGTGTACATGAGAGACGCCCAACACACTCACGCATGTGTGTGCGAGTGCGTGCGCCTGTATGTGCGTGGACTGCATGCTGTGACCTCGCAGGTCTGTTGGCCGGTCCGCTTGCGCAGCGTTTCACGACGAGACCCGTCATCATCCTTGGCAGCGTCATCTCGGCTGGAGGCGTCATGCTGGCCTACTTTGCCACAAACATGTGGAGCCTTCACCTTACGCTAGGCATTGTTCACGGTGAATATAATAAGTATATTTATTGATTGATTGAAATACCTGCATACAGCCCAGTGCACACTACAATAGGGGAGCCTGAAATACTGTTAGGTGCAGCGATTATTGGAGCACACACAATAAAAAAACTGACGCGCAAGAACGTAATTACATAGCGACACCTGGGGCAGACTACGCGACAGCAAAGTGCTTCCAAATATGTAATTACGCGAGAGCCTTGAAGCCGAAGTTATCGCCATAAAAGTAGAACCCAAGAAAACTCTCAAGAAAACAACTCAAAGCCTGATAAAACAAAGATTAACAGCAATTGTAGCAACAGTAACAGCAGCAGAAACGACATCGTGAGGAAATAACGCTCAGAGCGTCACGCTGCAACGGTTGCAGTAATGCCAGCACCGGGAGAGTAAATTGATGTCAAGCTGAGAGAGAAAAAAACAATATAATAATTTTGGATGACGCATAAGAGCATGGGCAAACCGTGGGTTAGAGCCAATTTCTGTTACATCACGGCGGAGCATATGTCACTGACCGATTCAGCGCAGAAAAAAAAATTTCTTATAGGAGGAAGCCCTCGCCGCCGATGTCCTTTATTCCACAGGACAATCACCTGATAAATCATAAAGAGTATATCATGTAAAATGTCCACATGGCGTTTTATGCCAATAATGCTACTTTCCAATGAGTAGCATCCCCATACAAATCGCCCAGCACACTTTTGAATTGCCTCCGAAGCATTCTGAAGAGTTTGCTCCTGTGTGGTTCCCATACAATGCTCCCATATTCTAATATTGGGCTCCCTTTGGCTAAATGTAACATTTTTTTAACATCTCGTTACTCGTGCCTAAAGTTCCTTCTAATAATGTTTCGAGGTCGCCCTACTTTTATAGTTACGCACTCAACATGAATGTTTCACGTTAAATCTGCAGCGAACGTAATTCCTGAATATTTTGCTTCCGTCCCCTCTGTCACTGGATGACCACACAAATCATACTGAGCTTGCAGTGGTAGTCACTTAGGAGTGAATATACTGTGTTTACATTGGGAAATATTAGAGATATGATTCATATGTTTGACACAAAATTTGAACTTTTTTAAGTTGCACCACTATGGTGAGTCAGTGGATTTGTACCCTTACTTCATTCCGCGACCAGGTATGAAAATGGAAAACTACAATAGTATTATGACGCCAAAGGTGAAATCACCCCAAACAGAGCATAGATCGCATAATCTACAGTGCCGTGTTATGTATGTTGTCGTACGTTTGCGTAAAAAATAAACATAATGTCATATCGGAAGAAGACAAACAAGCGAATCTTCTATTCCGACATATGTAGGGCTGATGCACGATAATATCGCATCTGGTTGATATTTAGAAATGAATTCTTATGTTAGAATTGTTCGTAATTGCCAATGTCGGCCAATCGTGATGCCGGACGTGTAATTCACGAAGTCTGAATGCCAATGGCGAACAAGATTTACGAACGAACTCTGGCTTTGTGAGTTCGGCCCCTTAACAGTTAGATCTGAAAGATATAGACGTCCAATTAAGGCGGCTTCTTGACTACGGTTAACTACTAACTGCGCCATCGCATGGGGCCGCCCGCACGCTGACTTAGTTCGCCGCCCCAAAACGACAAGCTGTCATATTTAAAAAATCCGCAAGCTCTCAGATTCAGTACAGTAGCCGGAAAGAAATTAGTGGCAGCTACATTGTAGAGCCCATCAGTGAAATGACACCTTTCCGCTGCTTCTTACCGCATCGGTGAAAGATATCAAAAAGCTTGTCATTATAAAAGCAATGCTAGTTTGTGATATGCGTAACATTAAGCATGTCCCTAAAGTTTGGCTGCAACAGAAGAGCATTCCTTGATAATATTGCCCATTTCGCTCGCTCATTTTGCCTATGTCCCACAGTTTTCCTTTAAATATTGTCAGGCATCTCTAAATAAAATGCTATCTTAAGAAATATACCAAAAGGATTAGTGCATACCCTCGCCCCTTCCGCCACCCCCGCTCCTCCGAAAAAAAGATGCTGTTTACAATGATTCATTGTCAATCTTGAATTTTCTGAGAACGTAGGAGCGCCGGCACATGCTACAGTGCACAGCTGTGTACTGGCACACAAGTTAACTATGCACTGCTCACAGCTAAAAAATTGGATTGGGGGGTCACAGTCCTGAAACTTCGCAGGAAGTTATGAGCAACGCCGCAGTGAGTGTACGTAGCAGGTACAGAGGAAGCTTTCGAGTTAGCTTGGTTTTTCTTTGCATCTTTATTTCTTGTTTTTTTACTAAAGTATATTGCTCACGAGTTGCTAGATTTCATTTATTTATTTGTCAAGATATTCAGCGGAAATACTCTTCTGTTTAAGCAGGGAGGGCGTTACAGAATGCAGCATAATAATAAGGATTTGGCAAAGCAATACATATATGGACAATGGAAACCTTCGTTAACGGTCTATCGGCTTGCGGTAAAAATAAAAACCTCGATGAATTTCTTCTTGCAAACATTGCTCTAGGAAAATGGAGGTGGTTACGATATGCTTGTTTTTCCATTTTTTGGGAGCTGTTTTTCTCTTAAGTTTGCCACGATATGCACAGCCTCTCGTCACACAAAATTAACACAAGTTTTCAGGTAAAATATACTACCAATAAATCTGCCTGTAGCCCAGCGATTACGACTTATAGTAGTAGGCGGAAAAATAATGGTGCCAGATAAATTTCTGGCGAAGCTTATTCGTGGGTTGCTTGTTTGGGCAGGTTTTGGCTCAGGCATCGTCTACGCCATGAACCCGGTGCTGATCAGCGAGCACTTTGTGAAGTACCAGACGATTGCCACGGGTGTCTGTTTTGCCGGCTCTACGCTAGGCAGCTTCGTGTTCCCGAAGCTCATTGAGAAACTCATCGCTTGGTACGGCTTCCAAGAGGCAATGCTCCTCTTCGGAGCGATGATCCTGAATGCGGTTCCGTTCAGCCTTTTCCTGCGTCAGCCCCGGTGGCTCAAGCGATGCGGCACCTCGGTGGAATCACTCATCACAGTGGCCAGCGCTGACGAGAAGTCATCCTTACAGTTGCCGTACATCATTCCAGTGCGTCTTGACAACGGTAAGATTATGTTTGTTCAAGGACGTGTATTAGGTTCTATCACTCAATCGACGAAAACGTACCTGATATATCCGTTTGAAAAGATACATACGAAATGCCAGAAATGTAGCCTCTGCACGTAGCTTCGCACAATACAAAATAATACGGCGTCATAATCCGCTCAAACGTTTGCCTAATCAGGAAAATTGCCAGCACGAAACATTCTACTCGCACTAATAAAGATATAGCGCTTGTATGCACAACGAGCACCTGGTTAAGCACGAGGCCCGTATTCTCTGCTACCTCTTTTCAATGGGCTCTTCTTTTCAGCTTTTTACACGCGCTGTCCTTTGCATGCACCTCTGTCCTCGTGTTGTCGCGCTGTCGAAACCAGACATGAAGTGCACAGAACACTGCGGCCGTAGATGTGTCTCCTTCTAAGGCTCTGTAATGTGAGACCGCCCGAGCCTCAAATAGAAAAAGTGGCCCTATCGCCGGAAAGCCGCCCATGCTTCCGAGTCTAACTCAACGGTTACCCGCAGCATCCAAGGTTCCTGAAGCGGGACCAGCGTTACACCCAGACATCACCATCGCGCAAAGCCGCCGCAGAAATACCTGCCTGCTGTGCGGTTTGGATGTGCTGCGGATTCCCATGTTGTACCTAGTCATGTTCTCCTCCGTGGCCTTCAACCTCGGCTACGACTGCTACAACTCGCTGCTTGTCGACTTCGCCGTCGACAGAGGCATCGCGCAAAGCAGCGCCATCACCATGACGTCGCTCAGCTCTCTGGCCGACCTCGTGGGCCGGCTGGGGCTGCCCGTGCTTGCCGACCGGCGGCTGTTCACCAGACGTACGCTCATGGCCATGGTGCTGGCGCTGGTCGGAGTCATGTACGTGCTGCTGCCCCAGTGTACGCAGTACGTGTCCTTGTTCGCGCTGGCCGCGGCTATCGCTTTTCTGCTGGGCAGTGGCGTCGTCCTGTTTCCCGTGATACTCGTTGACTGCGTGGGGCTCGACAGAATCGCCATGGCGACGGGTCTGCTGACCGCGCTGTCCGCCACATTCTCCTTCGCCAAGCCATCTCTCATAGGTAAGAATATCCTTAAGCTGGAGAATTAGATGGAATGTCTGCTTTTGCTTAATATTTAGCTGAAAGAGTACAATTCAAAACGCACGAACTAGTATGCTCATTTGTCATTGCATTTTGTAGACTAAAACGCATCTATACGAGAGAACAGAGATATATTTTGTGGTTGCTTACAGGATTCATCCGAGCAATCACGACGCAATCGTGTAAGGAATCCCATACATAGTTTTAACATCTGCTACAATGTGCCAGATATACTTCGCGCATTCAAAACCTGTCAGAAATGTTTTGTTGATGTCAACGGCCTGTATATTTTGTCAGCTGGCCAAAGCAGGGTGGGCCCTGACTGTACTGTGGTGGAATACACCACAATTGCCTGTTACTTCGAAATGAATTCTACACTGCTTATGTGATTTCAATGTTGGTGTAATAAGGCTCGATCTTGAAATAAATCCTCCAAATACGCCCAACTGTCACTTACATCAGTCTGTTCTTGAATGCAAAACTCTAGATGTAAACAGGTATTTTTTTGCACATCTAAGTTTTTTTTTTCGCGTGTCGCTTCCGGTCTTTTCTACATTGCTCCAGTTTTTATGGGCATACTTTCTCTTCCTAATTTAAGGATCGTCTCTCACGTATTTACATTTGGTCACATGGGAAAGAGAAGCCGACGTCACTGCTTGGCGCCAGCGTCTCGTCCTGACACAAAAAATGGCTTAGATGAGTGTGTGCGCGCATGTTAGGGGAGCGGAAGTACGGAAGTGTGGAAGTAAACGACCAGACGCGGGAGTAACTGCGGCCATTACCGAGTTCTAAATGAGCCTTCGGAAGCTGTTTTCAATCTCCTCGTTCCTTAGAATGTTCTCTTCTATTTAGTTTGCCGAACTAGGCAGGCGCAGTATGGCTTCTCCCTCGTGACGCAGGAATACAGGAAATAGAGTACTTTATGTGAACGTCATGTTGAGATTAAATGCGGCCTTTCCAACTTTACTCGACACCTCAACTACATACCGTGGTCGTTCGTTAGGTTTGCTTAAAGTCGGCTCCTCTGGAAAAATGTAAAGTTTCCACATATTCCTGATCGTAGAGGCTGCGTCTCACCACTGCATAGTGGGCAATATTGAGCGTCAGAAGACGGCAGCTACGAATAACTACGCGTTTACTTCAACTATGTTTCGAGCATGCGTGGTTATCCATTTGCCAGCACAGCATTTCTCTCTGTTATGCTTCTTGTAGCAGCCACTGACTGGGATGGGCACGCAAACGTGAGTGCTTATTACAACAAGTTGGTTTAAACGATGGAGAAGCCGCACCTGGTTATTACGAGACCACTTCCTGGAAATGCTTGTTTACTTCGTAAAACTCGCTCTCCTAAGCAATCATTTGTTCATTTTCCCCCTTCTTTAAGTAGGTGGCGCGGCGCCGAAAAACAGCAATCGCTGATTCATACCTTGTAAACCATTGAGGAAGCAAAAAAGTGTTTAAAAAAAAACATCCACCAGGATTAGTGACGGCTACGGGTACTGGGCGAGCAGAATTCTCTGGTGGAAGTCGCGCGTCTTGGACACCATGGAGCATTAGCCCCACTGTCGCAGTTTGTAATGCTGCCTGTAATGCGGGTGTCGCTGGCGCGAGGAAATTGCAAGCGCTGGCAAGATGAGATGATGCAGAAATCACTGGCGCCGTGGAAACGAACAGGAAATCTTACGGCTCCCAAGAATGACATCATGACTAAACTCAGTCGACGTCCTGTCAAATCGTTCATGGCCTACCCGAGGTTCTATAAATAGCGTTTGCTCTTAGCAAACTGGTTAAAATTCGTGACATAAGGAAATTCAGGCGTACGAAAGATATAAAGAAGAAGAACGAATGCTCTTCTTGCGTTTTATTATAGAAATAAAAATGATAAAGGGGCTTAGTCACCGTGTAATTGTGATGGCTAGTACTTTTTGCATAATAGTTATGATAATCAGAAAAGTATTTTAAACAAAGAGAACATCATAGGTCAAAAATGTCTAGAGCATTTTAGTTGGCATAGAGCTTTATGCCAACTAAAATACAGAGATAAAAGGTGAGGACAAGATGCACTAGACTCCGTATATCGTAAAATCCCACTAATTTGCTCGACGTTGAAGTCATTCTATGGTTAGAATCTATCGACAAAATCGGAGTAGCGCTGCGAGACGCCCGCAGGAAATGTACGCGCCAACGCCGTGCTGACGCCAGCTTTTCCTGCTGATCAAGACCAAGCGCATCTGCTGTTGCGCCCGATTGATATCTACTAGTGTCTTCTCTCTCTTCTTTGTTTTCTTTGCCTCTACCTACGTGTAGAGCAGGGAGTAGGACAACGTCCAATTAGCCAATTAGCAAAGTAATTATTCATGTTCCATGACAGAGAAATATCGACATCCATCCGATGTCGGCACGAAGCTGTTTGAAAGAGAATGTGTTTTCATTTTAGCTTTTTTCTACTCTTCGGTTGAAGACATTTTCTTTTCATTCATCTGTGGTTCATAACAAAAGTTCCACAAATAAGTTTAGCGGTTACGTCTGCCGCGGAAAATGTCGCCCTCGCATCAAGCAGTGAAACAATTTCGGCAAAGCAATTCACAACCCCCTGCACCTCCCCCGCACCCTCTGCGCCAACTTTCGTTTCCCGTTTCAGCGCTTATTCAAGAATTAATTTTTACTGTTCGCTCTCCCATAACATAAAATTCATATTTCTCTTACTCGGAGTTCACACGCGTTGTTTGAAAGTCTGCGAATGCGAGCCTGCCTTGACTACGCATTAACTAACTTTCGACACCCTAGATATAGCTGCAATATTCTGATGTACTAAAAAAAATGAGGCATCACAAAAGCTGATTCTCGAGAAACCATGCCACGTTTGCTAGAGAAATGCGAGACAGAGCCTACTCGGCTTTCAAAATGACGTCACTCGGAACGTTTCGAAACGTGCAATCATGCGGCAAGGCAGTTCTTACTAAACAAGCAGACGCCACAAGAAAGGATTATACGTGTGCGGAACGGGCATGATGAATCTCTCCGCTGTCCAACTTCTTACTCAGCTCTTCGTTTCCAAGGCCAGCGCTTAGCCGTTTGCTACAGACCTGCTATTCGCGTGCTCGCACACGATATATCCCAAGGCTCTACGTTTCAGAGAAAAGCCGTGCGTTTAGCAGAGCACACAAAGTAGGGGTTGTCTTTAGCGTGGTACCTTCTTGAACTGATAGATTAATGTGCACATGGACACTGCGCATTAAGTCACGAGAAGAAGAACACTAACATTTGCCACGGCAATTTATCGCTTCATTGTTCCCAAATTGGGCATATATTTCGATAATCCTTGGCAAACTCTCCACAATCCATCACTGTACCTAGTGCCCCTGACACCTAAACGTTGGGGTGCCAGTTCTAGGCTATAACCTACCGCATAGAAGTATGCCTGTGCGAATTAATAATTCTCCACATTTCGTAATAAAGTGTTGCAGTTTACTGGACGAAAATAATAACACATCTGGCAAACTCATGCAATGTTCCAATCTGCGGCTTGAGATGTATCCTTGCGCAACGAAGAAAGTGGTCTTCACTCCCATTAGGCACGTGGTCTTAGACAAGGCTGATGCATGGGATCCAAGCCTCCAAGTAACAGCTTGAAACCCTTCGTCTTCTAAAGGAGCTATTGAATGAAAGGAAAAGATAAAAAATAAGTGCTATGGGTTCAGAAATTTTAATGAGTCGTGGCACATTCTTACGAACAAGTACAATGACTGACTCTAGGGCGGGCAACCCGCTGTGGTTGCTTCGTGGCTATGGTATTGGGTTGCTAAGCACGAGGTCGTGGGATCGCATCCCCGTCACGGAGGACGCAATTTCGATGGGGGTGAAAGGCGAAAACACCATTCTATTTAGATTTCGGTGCACGTTAAAGAACCTCAGGTGGTCCAAATTACTCCTGAGTCCCCCTCGATCTGCGGCGTCTCTCATAGTAATATCGCGGTTTTACCATGGGAAGCCGCCTAATTTAATTTAATTAAAGCGCGTTTTTGGCTGTCTACTGTACCTACATACACCCTTAGCGTACGTTTCTTCATGGCATGCTTTACTGCTACATACCACATTAAATCAGTCAGTCAGTCAGTCAGTCATTTATTTATCCAAATTTCTTTGTACAGGGTGGATTTACTGGTCAATCTAAGCACGCAGTGATTGTAAAATGACCAGGCAGTTGGTGAAACAACTTATTAAATTCATATTACCACAATTAATACATTCTCTCGCATCTATACACTGAACACCGTCCAATGCAGTAAACAAAAACAAACAAACAAACAAAAATACATTGAGTTCCTGTTTCATTACACAATGTTGTCAAGAAAAACATCAAAGTCAAAACAAAGTCAAAACATCAAAGCGATACACAAATACACCAGTCACTTACAGGACTACAACTCAATTCTTTAAACTGCTGAATTCAAAATTATACACAGGTATCGAAGCAAGAACAAACAAAAGTTGAAAAACAAAGCCGGTAAACAATTCCGTACGAGTCAACTGGCTTTACCTACTAAATGTTTATTGAGCTTGCACACCAATTTCTGATCGCTTTATTTATTTTTCGTTTCGTGTTTATTGTACATAATTCATCACTCAATTGATTAAATACCGAAGGGACATAGTAATTCCGTGTTCTTTTTCCATAGTGAGTGTAGACACGTGGTTTCACGTACCTCTCAGTTTGTCGCAATGTCACGTTCTTTTTTACGGCAACCCTGAATTCTTTGCTGAAGTAGTGATTCTTCAAAACTACATAATTAAATAGTTCTTTCACTGGTAGTATACCCAGGGCTTGGTATTTTTCCCTTGTACCTGCGCTATCTAACGCTGTTCCGTAGGTTATGCTCTTGACTATTTTATGAATTACGCGATTAATTTCTTGTTTTTTGTTTTCAGAGCAAGTGCCGTATAATGTAATGCCATACATAAGCAAAGACTCAGCTAGCGCCTTAAATACAGTAAGCTTTACTTTAAATGGAGCCCTGCCTCGAAGGTGATACATCATGGCAGCAATTGATCTTAGCTTTTCTTAGCTTTAATAAATGAAAGAATATGCTTCTGAAAGAAAACTGGAATGCACCCTTGCGTCCTTTCCTGCATCTCACTCATCCTTACTATCTTAGTCAATAAATTGTGAAAGCCATAGGCTTCATTGAAGGGCTGATTAGTGAAACAGGCCTGTGGTACTTCCTGAACAAGTTGTCTTTCAGAAGGTCTTTTAGAATATGTCACATGATGAAACGAGTTTGCTGTTGTACTGAATTTCCTCAGTGACAGGAGATTGCAGGTTCGGCTCGGTACCGCATTGCCGAGAATATCTACACATGAAAATGGAATCCTATAAAAAAAGTACTGGGTTGTATGTTGTCAATAGACAAATTAATATCGTTGGGTGCACTACACGCTCCTAACGTGCGAGGCTTTCTTTTATGTAACATTCGCGAATAGCAGGCTAGCTTGAAGCGCATTTTTATTTTTCCAAGTCAACAGAAAATTCAAGTTTGTGTCGAGGTGCACATAGAAGAATCTATTTCACGCAAACAGTAATCTTCAACGCATACGAACTCGGATTTCCCAGTTCCAGTACAAGTTAAAACACTGAAATGCGGTTCCTAGGCAGCCAAAAGAACAACTTGATTGAAATTTGTTACGACTAAGAGTACAAGCCGGGTTCTGCTGATTCTACGATGCAGAGTCTTTATTAAACATAATTTTTGACAAAAGCTTCTGACTGTCGACAAGTGCAAAAAGAAGCGATGTACAGAGATTGCACATCCGTAACTCCACTCCTAAAACCAGCCTTCGCAGTTCTGTAACCTTCATCTGCAGAACTTTAAGCATATAGGTCAATGTATGTGTCCACAGCTTACGCAAAATTGGTACAGCCTCTAGGAAGCTTTCTTCAAAAGCCCTACTCGGAAATTTATGGATATTTCGGACCAGTGTAAGACACATCAATTTTGTGATTTCTCTGTAGATGTCACAATAGGTGGAGTTCACAGAACAACGATCCATGCTTTCTTTTTGTCATTTTCGACAATATGTGTAAAGCCTCGATAAAAAATTAACTTCCTACAACGGCAATATATTTTTAATGTAGCACACTTTATGGAACTCGATATTGTTGATGCCCAGCAGAGCGATTACTCCATGTCCACGTATTTCGATAGCAGTTCCTGATTTAAAGCTGTCTCTGATGACTGTCTCGTCTACTGTGCCGCAAACTACAACGAGTGCCTCGCTGAGCCACTGCGACATGTAGCTTCATCTTTCCGAAGGCGCTATTTCACTTCAAGATCGGATGAGGGTAACATCGAACCTTCTATCTCAGGGTTTCTAGCAGTCTGGATGAGCCGATAATAATGATCTTGTTATCGTGGATGGCATATCGGTTCGCAGTTTTTGTGAAGGGCGGCACGTTAACGTCCGGATGCTCGCTCTATTAGAGAGTGCAGCCTTTTATATTGCCACTCGAAAGAGCGCTGCCTTCCCAACGAACAATGACATCTGCAAAGGAGCTGACAAGGCAGAAAAAAGAATGGACGCGGCGAGGGCGACATCTTGTATTCCGGGTAACTCCGCTGAAAAAAAATAAGATTTGAACATTTGTACCCTAATAAAACTCTTGAACCTGTTTCCTATAATTATCTATTTCGCCTCTCACTAACATTACCAAAAATGTTATAAGGGAACGCATGTTATACACGTTGCACTGAGAGATTACAAACCGCGTCTACCCTAGGCGAATCGTCGCCCAGTCATGCGAAAGCCGCAGCCAACGTAGTTTCCTCGAGTGCAACACGCAAGGCACTACAGGAACTGCTGCGGCACGAAATACACGCAATAAAAAGACAGCAAGTTCTCCTGAGCTTATATTTGTATGAACAGCCACTCAATCAGGCTACTGAATGAATCCGACTATACTCTGGGGCGCTTGACAGGTTCTATGTTTACGTCTTTGTGCTTTCTCCCCTCCATCTTTATAGCATGCACTGGTCGCTCGACGAAGCGGAAACCATGGCTTTATAGGAAAAAGTACAGCTCTTTCATTGCTGTAGAGTTGTCGTTCGGCGGTGTCTTTTATGGTTTCTTTTAGGGCCATCTCTTCAAATGCGGGGTTCTTATTTTGTCATGGTGCTTGTGAGAAGTTTGCTATTCTTGTGCAATATCGCAAAACATAGTTTATCGCGTACAGGTGGCCTGTCTTTGTCGTGCACTCTCGGAGTGAAGCTTGTGGCGCTTGATTTTCGAAAACTCTAATGTGACGCCAGTGCCTAACATCTAGCCCTGCTGATACGCGCATTTGTGAAGAGCGGGCGATATTACAGCTCAACTCGCCCAACGTTCCCGTTAGCAACACTCATTGGCACTGCAAATGATAGTGGTACATACCGATCGGTACTTCAATCCTGTTATTACCAGTATTTCCAAATTTCATTGCGACGTCTTATAGCATGTGTGAGCATCCATAATAGCCGATTGCTCTCGTGCTTTTGGAAATTCCTTTGTGAACATCAGGTGCACATAGCACATTTCAAATAAACACTAGGAGCACAGATGCCAAAGATCTCGCTTGTAAGGGGTCCTTGCCATTGGACGACTTTCTTCGCTAATAATATGTCGAGCATCAATGTTAGCCCTAACTGGCTGTGATAAAGAAATGTAGCATAAGTTCTTTGATTATTACGGGCTCACGATATCAATACCAAGGCGGAACTGTTTGTATTATATATAATGCCAATGAGGCGTAAGTTCAATTCGCTGCAGCGAATTTACAGCCGTGCACAAAACTTTTAGCCACCTTCATACCCACGAGCTTGGCATTTTGTTCAGTTGTCCGGCTCGCGGGGCCTTTCTCACACTCCAGGCAGGCACAAAAAGATTATTCTATTCCAAACCATCTTCGCACTGTACTTTGTCATTGGCCTGAGCGGCACTCAGGCCCGGATATGAGTTATTAGCAAAATTTGCCGTTCGTCCTCAGCACTGCATGAAAAAAAAATAATGCCTTCAATCAAATCACAGGAACTGCTGCATTACGTCAGCCGCATTTCATTTCGGCCGACCACTTAGTTATTAGTTAAGTGATAAAGATAGATATATCATGCTCTTGGTGCACCTGTAGCCATTATTTTTTCCTTAGCTGTAGAGACATCATTTTCCTCGTCCTTTCATTTAAATTGACTATGTCGGTTTAATTGAACACTAGTTAAGAGATAGTTCAGCACAATGCATTGGCGGGCTAGTTGGTGCGAATCCATGAATACTTTGTTTAGCACAAAACAACAGACACTGTTGTTTTGCGCTAAACAAAGTATTCATGGACTAGTTAAGAGGCTTGTCAGCTAACGCCGCCCAACGTGCTGCGAGTTCAGCAAGGCTGAAAGCAAGGCGGGAAGTTGAAATTGATGCTTTAGAACAAAGCAGTGTAAAAAAGAACATGCGGGCGTGATAAAAGGGTAGACAACAGAGGCACAACGCAGATATGGCGTTGTCATAGTCAGGTCATACTCGCATGCTTGAATGCGTGGATCGACACATGAGTTCCAATGCGAACGGGCTGTTCTTGTGAACTTCGGTTAGGGAACTTTCTACACAAACCAGTTTTATTCAATATAATCAGCTCGGCTTCGCTACGGCGTTTTTCCTAGCCCGCTGTGTAGCTTACGATACTATCAAATATATTGAAGCTTGGCTTCTCTGTACAACGCTCATGTAAGGGTAACTAAGTAAGCTATTCTGCTTATTAGTAGGCCGTCTTATACGGGTGTCACATGTAGTGTGATGTCGTAGTATTTATGCATTTGTATATTTATGCAACGAGCTTTATGCATTATGATTTAGGGGCAAGGTCTTCTGCTCCTGAGAACGATGTTTCCAGTTAGATCGCTGCCGATGGCGCTCATATTCTGATGGAGGAACATGAAAAACGCGTCTTGACTAAGAATTCAGTTTCATGATGAAAAACAACTAGCTACTACGGTGCCACACTCCGCCCTGCTTCCCTTCTACAGCCCCTCTTGTACTCCCTTCTTGAATTCGAAAGGTCAACTCCCCACAATTACCTGCTTTTCTTTTCGTTTTATGGCGTTCCCATTATTTGTTCTGTAAAGATGCTGGAGTCGATGAACGCATTGCGTGCTGATGCTGCCATTCTTTCTTATAGCGCCTAATTAGTCCCCTGTGATGAACACCTATATTTACCGTTTCTTTTGGGGACGTCAGCTTATATTAAGGTATTCTCACGCACGCTGACATCCCAGTAGCACGCAAACTTATACTTCTTTTTTTTTCGAGCTGGCGAGATACAATGCCAGCTCTGCTTACCACGTGCCTCTCGTCTTTTATTTCTCGCAGGATTCTTTCGTGATACGCTGGGCTCCTATGACCTCTTGTTTGTGGCGTGCGGCACGGTGGCCATAACCACGTCTGCGGCATGGGTCCTCGTCAGCTTTGTCATGTGGCGGAAGCGTAGCACATGGACTCCTGACACAGTCATCGGAGGAAAATCAGAGGCAGGCTCTGGAAGGTTCTCCTATTACCCTCGGCTAATCTACATCGGCGATGGCAGGTACATGGAGACGCGGAAGTCGAGGACATCCAGCACCATAACAGTCTTGTATTGATAATGTGGACTGCCGTGCTCAGCGTCTGTGCACCGTGCCTCTACTTACACCGACAGGCGGGTTTCGTCAAATAGCCTGTGCTTGGTCCCGTGCCAACAGGAAAGGCAGGCACACGAATCGGGACAAACGCTATTGTGGTGCAGTGTTGAAATGAAACAAATGCTGGTACAGTGTTGACCATCTATATATTCAGAGGTGCAAAATGTATTGTTGTTCACAAAGTCATTTGTAACATAGGCAGTTAACAGTGGTAGAACAAGAAATGTCAATTGAGCCAGAATTTCGACAACACGACTTGTCTTTGTCCGTCCTGAACAGCTATGTGTTAAATGCTCGTCGACGATGACGAGTCACCAAACGCTGGTTCAGCGACATTCCTCGTTCTACCACGGCTAGTTACTTCAGGCCTCCATCTTCTTGTGTACATATATACTCCTTCATTATCACACCCGTTATTTTTACTTGTTTCACGTATCTGTGTTCGTCCGAAGCGTATAAACTTTTACCTTTTCAACTTTCTTCTCCTGCGTGAATATGGAGAATTTGCAATTCCGACTAATTCATGAAGGCCACTGAAGAGCGTTCTGGGTAGACGTAGAGGGAGGTCTAAAACGATGACGTGTGCATGTTAGAAGGTAACATATATTCCACCGAAATTTCAAGGCTGGCTCTTTACACCACAGCTGTCCAACATTATGAAGGGGACACTAATGTAGGCGTCTTTATTTCTTCTTGTGTGCCGTCACTATTGGCGCTTCACCTACTGAAAGCTATGCACCAACTAGCCTCACAACGTGTTTTACTCAAGAAACGGTAACAGCAAAAAGTTTGCCACGCCAGGGTTTCAGGGCCGCGAGATTGCATACAAACGTCACGTATTCTTTGCTCTCGGCAGCTTGCAGGGTGGCGCCGCATTGCACGGTATCTTTGCTAGATTTCATACAAAATGCCACCACAAGTGTAAACGTGAGGCAGCAGGCTTCATACTTCTGCTTTCACGCGGCCTTGCTCAACATTTCTTCCCCCACTCCAGCGTGAACATGGCACTACGAAAGCGGCGGCCCAGCGCGTCCAAGCGATACGCTCTGTAAGGCAGTGACCGTGCAAACCATCCCGCCGGCCACGAGCAATGACACTAGGAACGCTGTAAGCAAACAAGTATTGCTTCTTCTTTTCTATGCACTGCGTCGATAAAAACAAGCGCTCGAACAAAGATAATAATAAATACCAGTTGAAGTTCACCACATTGTACCTAGCGTTCGGCAGCCTCAAATTTAGGCGTCAAAACCTACCCCAAGTAGCGTGAATCAGCGCAAAGACTGAAGACAGCTCTGCTTAAACCGATTGCCCCAGTACGTGAGTTCCAGGTTACTTTTCATGATTATGTCTGTGCCCCTTCAACGGCAAGAATCTGTTACTGTCCAGATTTCTAGCGTAGTAATCTTCATGGACAACAACAGGAATGTATGCACAATAGTCCCGTCGAAAGCTCAATTGGTAGAGGGGTGGACTGGAGGGGTTCTGCGGGAGAATGTATGCAATGAACACTAAAAATGTATTACGCACCATGAACAAATTAGAAGGCATGCCTTGTGCAGTACATTCAGTCACGTCCCCCTATAATTCGCCCGTTTTTAGCGCTCGTTCCTTTCGTCTGCAATCACGGCATACATCATAGATACCCGACAAGTGTGTCAAAAGTTTATGAAATACGCGCAACGCACAAGTGTACTTAACAATGCGTCAATCCCATATCTCCTGGGGCAATTGTTTCAGCTTGCGTGACTGTCATTTCTGGCACAGTATTCAGGGCGCGATAACTGTGCCAACTACTGTTTCTTGGAATGACAGCGCGATTATAACAGACATTTTACCTGTGAATCAAGTACTTGCCAGGTGGAAATTCTTCAGCGTACATCTTCAAGGTAAGAACAATGAAACGAAAGGCAAGCAGGTCTGCATCCTGTAAATGCTGCGTCATTGGCCCCGCAATCATTTTGGAAGTGCGTCACTCAACTGTCAGAATGAATAAGTGCTGTGGATAGTTCTTTTGAATAAATGTTTCTTGAAATGCACTGGCTCCATACCTTTGCACAAAAAGAGCAATACATATGCCTACTCGTATATTCGTCATCGTTTTCAGCATAGTCTGCTTTTCTGAGTTTCTACTGTGACTTCGTCCCTAAGTCATCGTAGCCAGCGCAGCAGTCCTTCACACCTACCATGCCCAATGAGAAGTTATTCGTCAGATAACACTTCTATTACGAATCGAAAAGCTTTTCTTAATCTATGCAGGAGATTTTATTATGAGGACCGATATTTCCACAACTAACCTGCTTTTCTGGAGGCTATTAGTCCCACAACTCTTATCTTAAGAATCGAAGCCTTTTAATAATTTCCGAAGCGCATTCCCTAAGTAAATCGGGCCTTTGTGTTAAGCCGCAGCCATTGCGGAAGTGTGTAAGCACGCACCTATGCCAACGAAACGCCGGATTCTTTGCTGATATAACTACAAGCCATTCAAGATGCCATCAAGCTGTCGGCACGTTGCGAAAGCTTACGGAACCTAATATGTACATTGACCTGCTCAGCACATTGAAGGAGCTGAAGAAAGTTAGAAGGGTGATACAAATCTGCCAACAAATGCATAATCTAAAAAAGTGGTCTCATTTAATTATTTAACCAGCGGTAACCATTCGACCACAGACTACCCAGTGACCAAAGTAGGCTGAAAAATGGTTACATACGAACGTCGTCCTCGTCATCATCATCATCATCATGATCAGCATCATCATTATCAGTAGCAGCAACAGCAGCAGCCTGTTGTGATATCCCGTGCAGTACGAAGGCCACTCCCAATGATGGCCAATCCCCCTGTCTTGCACTAGATGCTTTCAACTTTCGCCTGCGACTTTCCTAATTTTAGCAAACCACCTAATTTTTTGCCGTCCTCGACTGCACATCCGTTTTCTTCGCACCGATTCTGTAACTCTAATTGTCCAACGGTTATCTGCTCTACGGATTGCATGACCTGCTCAGCTTCATTTACTTTCTCTGAATGTCGACTAGAATATCGGCTATCCCCGCTTGCGCTCTGTCCACACCATCATCTTCCTGTCTCTTAACGTTACGCCTAACATTTTTGCCCTATCGCCCTTTGCGTGATTCTTAAGTTCCCTCGTTTCTTTCTTCACCTCCAAGTCTCTGCCCCACGCTTTAGCACCAGTAGAGTGCAATGATTGCACACTTTTCAACGACAGTGGTAGGCTCCCAGTCACTATTTGGTAATTCCTTCCGTATATACTCCAACCGATATTTATTCTTCTGCAAATTTTCTTCTCATGTTCCAGGTCCCATGTGAGTAATTGATCTAGATAAACGGTCCCCCCATCATAACAACCTAATCAGCTTATTAGAATCAATTCAAAATAAGGCCGCAAGGTTTATCTCACGTAACTACACCTACAACTCAAGCATCTCACAAATAAAACACAAATAAAATTTCACTTCAGCCACTAAGTACTGGACGTAATTTTGCGCTCATATCACTAGTGTACAGACTCTATAGACTAACTGGCGATCATGAATTCTTGTTTTCTTGCCGGGCTGCTAAACATCACATTTGTCTTCTGAATGTTGCACTCTTGCACTTTCTCGATTAAGGCCGTGAATCATGCGTTGCAATTCATCTTCAGTGTAGCTCAACAGCACGAAGGTGACTGAGACATTCACGGTCGATCCGTACTCCTAAGCCTTCCCATTACAATAGCCTGAATCCTTTCTTGATAAGCAATTTTCTGCTTCTTTTTGTAGAGAACCAAGGCAGCTGCGGAATCTTTGTGGAAATTTCCAAAGATATTGTTGCGGGAAGAAAGCAGGCCCACGAGTGTAAAATAACTTATATTTACAAATGATGGATATGGCGTTCAGGCAACCGCCAGACTTCGTCTTTCTCTAGTCCAACTCAACGTCTTCCTTCACTTCACCGTAACATCACCCTCCCGGTGGGGGAGCTCCGTCCCGGTGCAAGTTAAACAGCCTCACTTATTGGGGGGACATAGGGCTTGAGCCTGGTGACGTGAACAACATCACTGGTTAAGTTGGGAGGCACGGAAGGCTGACCGAGTGGGGCGATCTCGTAGGTCACGTCGGACAGTTGGCGTAAGATCTGGTACGGACCAGAAAAACGGGACAGTAATTTTTCCGACAAGCCGACACGACGTGAAGGCGTCCAGAGAAGGACAAGGGAACCAGGTGAAAAATGGTGGTCTCGGTGCCGAAGGTCGTAGCGTCGCTTTTGAGAAGCTTGCGAGACTGTGAGGCGATGACGGGCGACATCTCGGGCCTGGGCGGCTAAGTCAATAGCCTCGCGAGCGTAAGCAGTGCTGGGTGACTGTACTGCGGAAGGTAGCAACGTGTCAAAAGGCAAGGTGGGGTCGCGGCCGTACAAAAGGAAAAATGGTGAAAATCCGGCAGTGTCGTGACGGGACGAGTTGTATGCGAAAGTGACGTATGGTAAAGCGACGTCCCAGTCGCGGTGATCGTTGGAGACGTACATGGCGAGCATTTCAGTGAGTGTGCGGTTGAGTCGCTCGGTGAGGCCGTTCGTTTGAGGGTGGTACGCGGTAGCAATCCGATGTTCTGTAGAACAGGAGCGGAGCAGATCATCAACGACCTTCGATAGAAAGTAGCGGCCGCGATCCGTCAGCAACTGGCGAGGGGCGCCGTGGTGCAGGATGACGTCTTTTAGTAAGAAGTCGGCGACATCTGTAGCGCAGCTGGTTGGCAGGGCTCGTGCGATGGCATATCTAGTGGCATAATCGGTTGCTACAGCAATCCATTTGTTTCCTTTGATGGAAATTGGAAACGGACCAAGGAGGTCGAGGCCCACACGGAAGAAGGGCTCTGTAGGTATATCAATGGGTTGAAGCAAACCAGCGGGAGGCATAGCAGGCGTCTTCCGGCGCTGACACAGGTCGCAAGAAGCGACATAACGGCGCACAGAGCGATAAATGCCAGGCCAGAAGAAGCGGCGCCGCAGGTGGTCGTAAGTACGAGTGACGCCCAGATGTCCAGCAGTAGGAGCGTCATGAAGCTGCTGGAGCACGGTGAGTCGAAGGTGCTTGGGGACGACTAGGAGGAGCTCCGGGCCGTCAGGACGAACGCTACGACGGTATAAAGTTCCATCGCGCAAGGTGAACATCCGAAGGGACGGGTCATTGGGCGAGGAGCTTAGGCGGTCCATAAGTGTTCGAAGAACAGGATCCTTGCGCTGCTCGTCGCCAATGTGGAGGAAGCCGGAGAGGGACAGAATACTGATGTCCGAGTCTGCATCGGTATCGTCCGGTTGATCCACGGGATTGCGGGACAGGCAGTCAGCGTCTTTATGCAGGCGTCCTGACTTATATATAATAGAAAATGTATATTCTTGTAGGCGCAATGCCCAACGTGCAAGTCGTCCAGTTGGGTCCTTCAAAGAGGAGAGCCAGCAGAGGGCGTGATGGTCGGTGACAACGCAGAAGCTCCGACCGAAAAGGTACGGGCGAAATTTCGCGACCGCCCATACGAGCGCGAGACATTCTCTCTCAGTAATGGAGTAATTTCGCTCGGGCGTGGAAAGGCGGCGGCTAGCGTAAGCGATGACACGGTCTTGGCCCTGTTGACGCTGAGCGAGGACAGCGCCGATGCCATGACCACTCGCGTCAGTTCGTACTTCAGTGGGCGCAGAAGGGTCAAAGTGGGAGAGAATCGGGGAAGTGGTAAGCCGCTCAATCAGGGTAGAGAAGGCTTTCTCCTGTAGCGGTCCCCAAGAGAAAGAGGCGTCTTTCTTAAGAAGGTCAGTGAGAGGGTGAGCGATGTCCGCAAAATTTTTCACAAATCGCCGAAAATAAGAGCATAAGCCCAGAAAACTACGGACATCGTTCGTTGAACAAGGTACAGGAAAATTTCGCACGGCGTGAACTTTCTGTGGATCAGGTTGGATTCCGGCGGCGTTGACGAGATGACCAAGCATGTTAATTTCACGGCGACCGAAATGGCACTTGGAGGAGTTTAGCTGAAGGCCAGCCCTGCGAAACACGGAGAGTATGGTTGTGAGGCGCCGCAGGTGGCTCTCAAAGTTCGGCGAAAACACAATCACATCGTCGAGGTAACACAGGCATGTAGACCACTTCAAGCCGCGCAAGAGAGAGTCCATCATGCGCTCGAATGTAGCTGGCGCATTGCATAATCCAAAGGGCATGACTTTAAATTGGTACAGACCGTCCGGTGTGACAAAGGCGGTTTTCTCGCGGTCCATCTCATCGACGCTAATCTGCCAATAGCCGGAGCGGAGGTCAATTGATGAAAAGTATTGGGATCCGTGAAGGCAGTCAAGAGCGTCATCAATGCGAGGCAAGGGATAAACATCCTTCTTTGTTATCCGGTTGAGGTGACGGTAGTCAACGCAGAAGCGCCACGAGTTATCTTTTTTCTTTACTAAGACAACCGGTGATGCCCACGGGCTACTGGAGGGTTCAATGATGTCCTTGTCCATCATCCTGTCTACTTCTTTCTGTATGATGGCCCTTTCTGTTGCCGAGACACGATATGGCCGCCTATGAATGGGGCTGGCGTCACCGGTGTTGATGCGATGCGTGACAACAGATGTCTGGCCAAGTGGACGGTCGTCCAAATCAAAGATGTCCCGATAAGATGACAGGAGATGACGAAGAGCTGTTGTTTGCTCGGAAGGAAGGTCGGGGGCGATCATCTTAGAAACATCGTCCGCAGGCGTCGAGTACGAAGGAGTGGATGACAAAGGTCCGTTCGTACTGATGAAGGATTCAGAGGTCAAAAAAGAAATCTGAAATTCTTCCAAAGGAGTGATATGCGCTATGGCGATACCGTGTGGCAAAACATGTGACGAGAACCCAAAATTGAGGATGGGCACGCGAGCGCAGTTTTCGCGGATCCGAATTAAGGTGCTCGGTAGGGCAATATTACGCGACAAAACCACGTCAGTAAGCGGCGACAGGACGTACTCGCCATCAGGTACGGGAGGACAGGGCGTCAGCAGGACATTTGTAGCAGCCTGTGGAGACAGCCTTGCAAATTCAGCAGCACATAAGCGGTGTGGAGCACAAGTGGTTGCGTCGGCAGGAAGCGGCAGGTCCAACTGTACAACACCTGCGGAGCAGTCAATTTGGGCAGAGTGTTTCGAAAGGAAGTCGAGGCCGAGAATTAGGTCGTGTGGGCAGTGTTCAAGGACGATAAATAGAACAACGGTATAATGGCCCCCAATGGTCACACGTGCTGTGCACATTCCAAGGACAGGTGACGTACTCCCATCGGCGACTCGCACGGTGCACGGTACGGCGGGGGTCAGAACCTTTTTGAGCCGGCGGCGGAGAGCAGCGCTCATAACTGAAAGCTGCGCTCCTGTATCAACGAGAGATCTAACAGGAACGCCATCGACTTCAATGTCCAGCAGGTTTCCACATGTAGGCAGGGTCAATAGAGGATTTGTGGGCCGGGTCGGAGTTGCAGCTTCACCTCCGGGAGCTGCACCGCCTAGTTTCCCGAAGCGAAGCGACCGGTTGCAGAAGGGGACGAAGAGCGGTGAACGAGAGGCGAACGGGACCTACGACCTTGCGGAGACGGGGATCGGCTGGATCTTGGTGGAGCACTGTCGGCGTTGATGTTCCTAGTCGGCGTATAGGGCGAGAAAGTGCGATTGTCGGGTACTTGGCTGTAGTGACTCGGAGACGACCACCGAGGAGGCGACGACCAGTGGTTGCGGCAATGACGGGCGATGTGTCCAATACCGGAACAATTAAAACAGATGGGTTTATCATCCGCTGTGCGCCATTCAGCTGGGTTGCGACGGAGTGGTGGAAAGCTTTGCGTCCGGGAGCGAGCGGTCGGAGAAATTTGGTAGGTGTTGGTATGGCGGACTGAGCAGAGAGATGGAATGCCCAAACTTGCTATTTCCTCCCGAACGACCGCTTGTATAAGGGAGATAGCAGGTACGCTTTCCCGACAGTCTGAACGAACGGGAGCCGGGGCCATGGCCTCAAGCTCACGGCGAACGATGCGCGTTATTTCTTCCGGTCCTGCGGGCTGAACGAACCGCGGCGGGTCTTCGCAAGAAGATGTCGCGGCGGTATTGGGCAACCGGTCGAAAGTTTGAGTGACGCGGCGGCCCTTCGCTTGTTCGAAGCGCCGGCACTCCTTAATAATTGCATCCACAGTGGCACAATCCTTACACATCAAGAGATTGAAGGCATCGTCTGCAATACCTTTCAATATATGGCCAATCTTGTCTGCCTCGGTCATGTTGTCATCAGCCTTGCGACAGAGGGCCAGCACATCCTGTATGTACACGACATAGGATTCTGTGGACGTCTGAGCGCGGCACGCAAGTTCTTTTTTAGCTGCCAGCTGACGACCGACAGGTCTGCCGAACAGGTCTCGCATTTTTTCTTTGCAAACATCCCAGCTCGTTAGGTCAGCTTCATGTGTGTCATACCATTGCTTCGCAGTTCCCTTCAGATAAAATATTACGTTTGCAAGCATCATTGTAGGATCCCACCTGTTGTTGTCGCACACTCGCTCGTACATCGTAAGCCAGTCCTCGACGTCGACGTTGTCCGTGCCACAAAATGTTCCCGGGTCCCGTGGGTGAGTGAGGATGACCGTGGGCACGGGCTGCCGAGGCGTTGTCGCTTGTGTCGGTTGATTTGCCATTGTGGCAGCAGGTAGATGACGTCCGCTGCGAAGTTCCGTGGTGGTACCCCGCACCTTCCACCAAAATGTTGCGGGAAGAAAGCAGGCCCACGAGTGTAAAATAACTTATATTTACAAATGATGGATATGGCGTTCAGGCAACCGCCAGACTTCGTCTTTCTCTAGTCCAACTCAACGTCTTCCTTCACTTCACCGTAACAATATTTACGTATGTCTCCTGTGTTTCTTGATTACGCAATGGCTCCATAACTGCTGGTATCTCAACAGAATCAAATACCTTTTCATAAACTATGAAAGCCACATAGAAAGACTGAGTGTACTGAGCAGGTTTTTCAATTAACTCATTGATTACATGGATGTGATTAATTGAAGACTGTTCTTTCCCGAAACCTCTTGGTCGCTTGAAGTGTTGCCCTGATTCTACTGAAAATTATCTTGGTGAATATTATATAAAATACAGCAAGCAAGCTAATGGCCATTCGTTTATTCAACTCTTCAACGTCTCTCTCCGTATTGATACAAATATGCATAGATGCAAACATAAATGGCCATTGCGAAGTACATCAAGTACCCTAAGAATTCTAACGCTGTGACATGGGCAAAGTAATTGCCAAACACAGCATTTATATTGTGCAAACAGACTTCTCTAGCCGAAGGAATAGCATAGAAAACCTATTGTAACTTCTTAATTTGTGCGCGTACAGAGACAACTGCTATATTCGTCCCAAAGAGTGGTTACTGCATCTGCAGCAAGCCTACAAGTGTCGCGGTATTCCAGGTATAATTCATGTTTAGCCAAAGGGTTTGTGTCGCGTTCTTTTGGTTCGTTTGTTAGGAAGACATTGTTGCTCTTTGTTACATTTCTGGAATTTCTGGTAGATCATCCATATTTTGCATCAAGACGCGACAACTTCATGTAATTATAAGAGCTTGGTTAATGCCCGCAATAAATAAGAAGAGCGCTAGGCGGAATACGGCATACGGGGTTTTCCCTGGGCCACAGTACAAAACTACGCATCCCTGCCAGAGGCACCGCTACCGACTTGCACGGCTCATCAGAGGGGCTGGATGGCCGCGCTTAGGCCGGTGGCTAACGTTTATCCGGGTTAGCCTCGCCGTTGCAGCCTGAAAAGAAACCGATTGGGAACTGTGCTTCCCCTTCTTTGTACCAGTCACAGAAGAAGCATGTACTGCAGCTGAGCATTGGGCCAGGGGAAGGGGGGGGGGGGGGTGAGCCACGTGTTGTATACGCCTGTGCGGGAGTGGGGCGGTTCCCGGAGGCTGTTGCGGCGCCACCGGTAAATCGCCCCGCGATATGCGTCGTTTCATACAGAAGAAAATAGTTCCCGAGCCTAAGTAACACGAATGGCATCTTCGCTCAGGAAAGTCGAGAATGCGCATGGTGTCGTCGATCGCAATTATGAAACTAAGGTGCAATCAACAGTGTCTGAAGCGTCTCACATCGCACAAATATGCCGTCCTCGAGTGGTATGATACCCACAGCCATGTAATTGACTGCGGCTTCGGGAGCCGGAATTCTAAGCTTAAGCGCTAGTGCTTCATGCATGTCGGAGGATAACAGATGTGGCTGGTGGACAACATTGATTTAATGCCTCACACCTGGTGCCGCACCAGCAGGGGCTGAAGCTGAGGAGGTAGGACGTGCCGTCAGGAAGGGCGCGACACGAAACGGGAGCTACACAAACGCCGGGTAGCGGATTACGCGTCGAAGCCAAAGGTTTGGCAAGTGGCGTGCCACGAGAAGTGACTGGTGATTGGCGAGGACTCGACGCGGCTGACCAAAGGGCAGCCATTATGGTGGGCGAGGTTGCACGGCTTTCCTGTTTCACAGCAACCACCCTCTTACATGACACTGCCAACTGAGGTAAGACTATAACGAATGACCCGGAGTGCGTCATCAGCTTGCGGCCCAGGAGACAACACACCCCAGACGAGAGCAGGACGAGGCATAGCTGCGGTTTATGGTACCACTCCAGATACGACGTCATGCGACAGAGGCAAATGCCTGCCTCGAGCTTGAGGAGCCAGATGGTCGGGCTTCCCAGTCAGAACTCCGGGAATGGCGGTGGCTCGAGGATGCTGCGTACCATGGTATCATGGGGTGGAAGCGCACTGCTGCCTGCATCCGCCGTGACCAGTGAGGAGACATAAATGTGACACCCATTGTCCAATGGGGTGCCCTGATTAAAGTTAAACAAAATTTTGTCATAAAGGTGCAGTAGCGATTACACTGCTTTGCAACTGGTTCTTTGCTGGTGGCTGAGCTCGGCAAAGTTACTCCGCTAAAAGTGCAAACCCCCCTGAAAAGCCTATTTCTTTCATTGCTCTGATTATTAGAGTATGTTGGACGTAAATATATGTTATCCGGAATTGCTCCACTATCCTCTTTCTTCTGGTATACCTTGGTAATAATTAACAAATATCTCAATTTTCGTATAAGTGAAATTGAGAAGATGAAAGCGCGATGCTTCCTTAGACTTCTCCGTGTAGGCCTCAGCTCAACCTTTTTAAGTGCAAAAGTGCATGTTAGCGCTTGACCACTGTGTTGACACGCTCAGTTGAAGAAATTGGGTGTCTCCAACAGGCGAAATAAGCACCGACAGAAGAGTGCGTACAGGGCTGCTTAGGAGTTCTGTATGGGGTGTCCAGTAATGTTCCACTGTTCATTGCTGGCCATTGCGTAGTTAGAACGGTCATGAGATAATGTTTAACACCGTGGTATCTTAACAAGGTTGCAGTTGGTTGATGGTGGGACCGCACATTTTGACTGTGTCACTTGGTTATACTGGATTTGCGTTTTAATGCCCCAGAACAACACAACGGCTGCTGTAAGCATAGAGTTGAAGGTTTCTGGCTACTTCAGGCCTCCTATGCATAATTAGCACGCACAAAGGCTTACATAGATCGGACGCCTGTCAGAATGTCATTGCTGAAGCCGAGAATGAAACGTCTCTTCCCGTGCTAAGCTGCGTAACGCCGAAAGCGCTCAATGACCACGACATTTCACTCTACATCTGACGAATAAATTAGATGTTTGCGTTAAGATCATTTACGCTTATCTTAGGGGAACGTATCTGTAGATGTAATATGTTATTATATATGAATTTTATACTGCCACGAGACAGTGAATGGGCTGTTACTGTCGGTCGGATGCAGACGACGGCAATGAAGTGACCGGAGGCATGAGCAAACGCCTTGCATCAGTCGCCGCTGCTTGTGGGTGTTGTAACCTTGAATATAATATTCATTTGTGAATACACGTTATCCCCGTAACATCTCTTTGATTGAAGTGTGGGACAAAGCTGACGGCGTACTGGCTCCGAATCAAGCTTGGAACTTCTTAACGGTCGCTGTCCTTGGTTGCTCCGCGATGACCAGGCAAGTGACGACGACGCAGGAGCCACCACCTCCCGTGATTCTGTTATACCCACGAGACCGGGGAACCTTTTCTGGCACGGATGGCTTGGACATCGAAGAATGGATCGGTATGTACGAGCGCGTCAGAGGCCACAATAGGTGGGATCCGTGACTGGTATTATCCAACCTGATTTTTACCTGAAAGGAGCGGCACACGTGTGGCACCAGAGGCACGAAGATCTCATTAGTTAAGATGCTTGCAAGGTGAAACTGCGAAAGTTCATCGTCAGACCATTTGAATGTCAGCAGGCCGCTAAAATGGAGCTGGGATCTCTCGTTTAGACTACGGCTGAATTGCACAATTCGTATATGCAAAAGGTACTGGGCCTTTGTCGAAAAGCTGACACAAAATTACCGAAGCTCACAAGATTTCGCACACATTGAAGAGAAGAGCCAACGACGCGTTTAATCTACTTGTGTTCGGGGACTGTAGCACGGTAGACGCCATAGTTAAGGAATGTCCTCTCTTTTAACAAGCGAAGAACCACCGCATCACTCGCCAGTTCCTTCGGCTGCCTAACACCGCCGCCACATCATCAGGCGAGGACCCACCAATGTCTGCGCAGTCTACAGCATCGGAAGATGTAACTCGGATTGTCCACTGAAAGCTAGAAAAAATAGCTCGTACGGCTGTCCTCCAAGACGTTCAGTCAGCCCACCCGTCCACCTTGTCGCTTATAGGTACAGCAGTTCGCCAGGAGTTCACGAACCTCGATTTCTCATCCACAGTATATTCTTTCCGTGCACGTGAACGTCCTCCTGCAAATGCCACCTACAACAAGGTCTACCCTTCGCACTGATTGGAGGACGGCAGACGACCGACCCACATGTTTCAACTGCTCACGCGTTGGACACATTTTCCGTCACTGCTACAGTAGCTGGTCGTCGCCTTAAACTGGACCACTGAATCTTGATATCATCCTGGTGGCAACATTGGACATTTTTCTCCTCGCTCTCGCTGACATTCTTGCGATGCGACCGCTCCAAACTCCAGGTTTCGCCAATCACAGCTCCCACAAGACCGTCGATCTCTATCATCACGTCAATGCCTGTCCTCCTGTCCTGCACCACCTGGTAACTACACTAAAGAAAACTAAGCCGTGCAGCTCCCGGAGGTGGCGCTTCATCAGTGACCCCGTATAAAAACCTTCTAAGCATTCAAGTGGACGACGTTACCATGACGGCCCTCATAGACACTGGGGCGCAGATTTCAGTAATGAATGCAGCTCTCCGTATCCCCTCCGCAAAGTTATTACACCTGCTATTCAGAGCAGGCGTAGCAGTCACTGATGACTGCACGTGTTCTGTTGGAATGTGCAAAGCCCGAATTCGCATTACTACATGTCAGGCCACTGTTTTGCTTGCTGTGCTTGAGCAGCATCCCCACGACGTCATCATCAGCCTAGATTTTCTCTCGGTGCACTATCGACTGCTCCTCAGGTGTGCAGCCATTCCTTACGGCTCCTCAGGTGAGGAGCCTTTCCGACTATCGGCCATCGTGCCGCCAGTGCCGATTTCGATGAAAATGATATCTGCAGATCTTCCGCTTACGCAAGCAGACAATTTTCATTGGGTCTTGCTGTCCTATTCCGATATCATTGATCTCGAAAATCGCCCTTTAGTCCACATATCAGTGGTCCAGCATATCATACACACTGGCGATGCTAAACTGGTTCACCGGCGCCCTTATCGCGTTTCCGCTGCGGAATGCGCAATAATCCAAAAGGAAGTCGAAAAATGTTGGCGAAGGGTGTCACTGAACCTTTCTCTAGTCCATGGACCATTACTGTAGTGCTGGTCAAGAAGAAGGGCAACACTTGGCGCTTTTGCGTTGAGTATCATCATTTCAACAAGATAACGAAGAAAGAAGTTTATTCCTTGCCCTGTAAGCACTCGACTGTCTTCACGGCGCCCAAGATTTCTCATCTATTGACCATCGCTCATGTTATTGGCAGATTGTTGAAGCCACACTCTCTGCGAAAAAAGTGCATTCGTAAATTCCAATGACCTCTACTATTTTAAAGTCGTGCCTTTCGGTCTGTGCAGTGCGCCGGAAACATTTAAGCGCATGATGGATTCGCTTCTTCGTGGCTTGAAATGGTCAACCTGCTTGTGCTACCTTGACAATGCCATCGTTTTTTATTTGCCAACAGTTGACAGCCATCTTCAACGCCTCTTCGCGATTCTCGAGGTATTCCGCGATGCCGGCCTTCAGCTCAACGCCTCAAAATGCCATTTCGGAAGCAGTGAAATGATCGTACTTGGCGATCTCATCAACCTGGCGTGTGTCCAGCTCGATCCTGTAAAAGTTAGCGCCATGAACAATTTTCCTGTCCATTGTTTGGATGAAGACGTACGAAGCTTCATTGGATTGTGCTCTTATTATCACCGTTTCATGCGTAATTTCGCCGACATAGCGCGTCCCCTTACTGCGCTCCTCAAAAAACGACGTTGCTTTTCTATGGGGATTGCCCCAAGGTGCTGCCTTTTGGGTGCTTGTCGAAGCCCTCACCACTTCTCCTATTTTTGCGCATTTTGGCCCGACTGCGCCGACGGAACTTCGTCCAGATACCAGCGACCATGGAAACGGTGCCATAATCGCGCCGCGTCAGAGTGGACATGACCGCGTTATTGCTTGTGCTAGCCGCCTCCTGTCTGCTCCGAAGAATTACTCAGTCACAGAACGAGACTGTCTTTCGCTTGTCTGGGCTTTCGCCAAATTTTGCCCCTACCTGTTTGGTCGCACCTTTACCGTCCTAACTGATGAGCATTCCCTTTGGTGTCTTCCTTCGCTCAAACACCCTACAATCGCCTTGGTCATTGGGCTCTTCGCCTGCAAGAATACCCGTTTTCGGTAGTACAGAAGTCTGGTCACCTTCATCAAGATGCCCAGTGCCTGTCACAGCATTCCGTTGATTTTCTTGATGTCCCCGAGCAAGCCGCCGACGTGTGCGCCTTGTCTATCTCGGACCTCCTTAATATACAGAACGAACAAAGCCGCGACTCGGCTGTACGTTGTTATCGAAATCTTAGCTCTGCCACACCCGGCCCTTCACTCCGCTTGTTCTGCCTTCAAAACGGCACCTTATGCTGCCACAAATGTTTCTGAAGGCCCTGAACGCCTCCTCGTCGCGCCTGTCCATTTGCACTCAGCAGTCCTCGGCCAGCTTCATGATGAGCCCACTGCTGGTCACCTTTGTGTCACCCGTACTTATGATTGCGTCAGACACCATGTCTTCTGGCCGTGCAACGATACGTCGCATGCTGCGACCAAAGCTAGCGCTGCAAGCGACGAGCTATGCTACCTGCCGGTCTTCTTCATCCTATCGACATTCCCGCTGAGCCGTTCTTTCGTGTTGGGTCCGAAGTTCTTGGTCCCTTTGCAACCTTCGCAACAGGCAACAGGTGGGTCACCATCGCGACCGACTACACGATGCGATCAGCCATTAACAGCGCCATCCCAATCAGCTGTGCTACGGATGTCTTCGACTTCCTTCTTCGTGACATTATCGTTCATCAGGGGCGTAGCCAGGGGGGGAGGGGCTTATGGGGCTCAGCTCCCCCCCCCCGAAATTTTTTTGTGCTGTCATGTGCCGCCGACCAAAACAACTCCCGGCGCCAGAAATCATGCTCGATTTTGTATAGAATGTCCTTAATTCACGCTCGAAAAGACATTTTAGCGCGAACATTGCTAAATCGTGCTGGATTTCGGGGCAACGCCCATGCATCGGGAGTCACATATCGCAACGCAAGGAGCCCCACAGGCACAAAATTTCAAGGGCGTTTTGAAGGCGAGCGGGCTCGTGTCGGCATCTCGCGGAGGCCGCGGAATCTACGGAGCGCTTGGATTTCAATTCTGAAACGTTGTGGGTATAAAGTTCTCATAACATTTTGATGCGAAAGTTCCATTGACATTTGCAAAGTCGTACTATAGATTTTCAATTCCGGAACTTTTTGGGTTTAATGCTGTTGTAAACATTTGACGCCAAAGGTGCATCGACATTTCTAATGTCGTACATCGGGCCATACAACGAAACAAGCCAAATCAACATACTATCAGACAAGTTGACAAAGTACGCAGCGAGGTCCGATGAGACAAAGCGTTGTGGTGGTTGATTTGTGCCCTCAGGTCACAGAAAAGAATATAAATATTTTTTTCCCCTACGTCAAAGCATCCATGTCAAGACACTAAAGCCACCATTGTAACTAAGTTCTTATTTATTTTTCTACCTAGACTTTTATTCGCGAGGATATATTGAGCCTCTTTCACATTTCTTTTTCTTTTTTTTTCTCGCAACCCGCGGGCTGCCGATCCAGCCAGAGCGCATGCGTTTTTCTCCTGCTGCATCGATAACCTCGCGGCCCACTTGGATGCGCGTTTGTTTTTCTCTGGCCGACTGCATTTTCGCTTAGCAGAGTTTTGGACGCTTTCTGGCTAGCAGACGAGAAAAAGAAACAATGCATAGTCGCTCGCCGCCAGCACTGCGGGGACTCGATGGATTGCAACGCGTTTGCTTGAGCGCAACCTCTCCGGAAAATTTTGTCTCGCCGGTGTAGGATACCGAGCAGTACGCGTATGGTTTTCTGTGGACCAAGCGTCACACGTTTTCTTCGATATTCCTTCGGTAGCCACACTAGGGTGCCCAAAGTAGGCATTCGATTGTAGCCAACATGCTTTCCTTTGCGTTATTCTATTTCGCCGCCCCCCGCCCACACAAAAAAGAAGACATTGTTGTGGCGCAGCGAATTTTCACATGGTGAAAGTTCGATTTTGTTACTTCTTTTGCGGAAAGTAATGGGCGACGGCACGCTTCAGTTGTCGGATACTATTTTATTATTGCGATAGCAGCTCTATGAAGAATCCAGGCGCATTCCTGTCGTTGCCCTCATGTTCCGTATAAATAACGGCCAAGGGCGATAACATCGTGACCGCGCGCCGCATGCTCTATGTGCGAGTGAAAGCGTGCGGGGGGGAAGGGAAGGGGTTGAGCCGGCGATGGTGGCTGAGTCTTGTGTGCGCAAGGGAGAAAAGCGGGGAGGAAGCGCGCCGCCTTCCGTCGCACGCGATACATTTTGGGAGTGGAGGGAGGGGGGGGGGGGTGCTGTGATCTGTGAATCTATGGTTGCGCAAACTGTTTATTTGCCTTGTTTGACGCATTATATATAGTGACTTTTTCTTAGGTACGTAGATTTATTGGTGACTTATGCGTATATTTAAATATCTTGTTGCGAGGTTTTGTGCATATGCGCAGTGAACATTGTTTCCAGTGACAATGTTTTGCCCTGTATCAAGCTGTATCTTCACATTTGTATATTCCATTGTATCTTCTCATTTATAATGTGCGAAGGCGAATCAAATGAAAGTGAGACAATCAACCCCGCGCAATAATGGTTCGGTTCATTATTTTCGAGGCATGCGCGTAGCACATACGCATCTCATTTACAAGTGACATGCAGAGGTGAGGTTAAATGTTCTTTAATGCTCTCATACACGGGGTTGAACATGGTTGCGTGACATGATGGACACTTCAAAAGTTGAACAGCGTGGTGTCGTGAGGTTTTTGACAGATGAAGATGTTTCCCAAAAAGAAATTATTCGCCGTATGGCTGCTGTATGCGTTGAACATTGCGTGTCATTGGCCACTGTGAAGCGTTCTAGCAAACTGTTCAAAGAAGCACATGAAAGTTAGAAAGACGATCCATGGTCGGGCCAAAGCCACCGTGCAATCACCCCCAACACAGTTGAAAAGGCCGTGGTTGCTCAGTGGCTATGGTGTTCGGCTGCTGAGCACGAGGTCGGGGGAATAGAATCCCGGTCACGGCGGCTGCATTTCGATGGAGGCGAAATGCGAAAACACCCGTGTACTTTAAGTGCATTTAAGTGCATGTCAAAGAACCCCAGATGAGGGTGACGACTTTTTGTCTGCAATTGTGACCGGGGATGACTCATGGTGCCGCTACTACTAGCCTGAAACACTACGGCAAAGCTTACAGTGGAAACATTTGAATTCACCACTCCCAAGGAAAACAAAAGCCGCCATTTATGGCGGAAAAGCGCTGACTTTTTTTTAGATCGTTAGGGGCCACTATTGATCGAATTTTCTAAACCTGGAGAGACTAAATCGTTTCAGATATTGTGAAAGATCGGATCGGCTGCGTGTCGCAATTAAGAACAAACGACGTGGAAAATTGAGCATTGGGGACATCTTGCTTCACGACATTGCCCGTTCCCACGTCGCTGATGTGGTTAATACAAAACTGGCAAAGTTCAAGTGGGAAATGCTGCAACATCCTTCATGCAGCCCATACCTGTTGCCTTGCGTCTTCCACATTTGGTAAAATTTGAAGAAACTGCTCAAGGGAACCAGATTCATGTCGGAGGATGACGTGTAGTCATTTACAGATTTTCGGGGCAGCAACTCAAGGAGTTTTATGAGACGGGAATTACGCGACTCGTTAGTAGGACAAGTGTCTAAGTACTCATGGTGACTACTTTTAAATAAAGTACCCCATTTGTCATATATTCGCATTGGCTCACTTTGATTTGACTCGCCCTCGTATATGTTGCAGAACTCATGCTGTTTATTTGATGCTCTCTGTTGCGACTATAATATCGGAGCAATTACTCTCAATGCACAACCGGTGACAGCTGCTGCTGCGCAATACATTCTAACAAAGAAAAGCGTTATTGAGATTTTCCCCTGGTCGATGCATATGTACAATAATGTAAACAAGGTTGTGGCATGACATATATATATATATATATATATATATATATATATATATATATATATATATATATATATATATATATATATATATGTGTGTGTGTGTGTGTGTGTGTGTGTGTGTGTCTGTGTGTGTGTGTGTGTGTGTGTGTGTGTGTGTGTTGATCCCTCGACTAATTCTATAAGGAGCAGGCCGAGCTGTAAAGTGAGCCCCCCCCCCCCAACGAAATTTCTGGCTACGCCACTGTCTTTCATCATGGTGCTCCTCGACAGCTCCTGATTCCTCAAGGCCGATACCCATCGGTCATCGAGGATATCCCTTTTTCATGCTCTACCCGCCTCAAGCTCACAACTGCTTGTCACCCAAAAACTAATGGAGCCCCAGAGCACTAGAACCGAACTCTGAGGGATACGCTGTCAATATACGTATCCACCCACCACCGCGATTGCGACGCTACTTTGCCGTATGTTACCTTCGCCTAAAATTCGTCCTGGCACGACATCGCGGGCTACCCCCGTTTTAAGGCGGAAGGCATTAATTGCTCATAGTCAAGGTCATCGGTCGTTAGCAGAAACTGTCACAGCTTTCCGGTCTCCTGATTGGTCTCCTCTGTGTCGTGACGTCACTGTCGCTAGGCACAGGTGTGCGCCTCCTGATTGGCTCGCGTGCGTGACGTCACTGTCGTCAAGGGCGGGTGTCGGGGTGGTTCGGCGCCGCGTGGGATAACTCATCACATCGGCACGCGTGGCGGCCGTGTGTTCGACGGTGCACCCTGACCTCACTGTGATCAGGCGCTTGAGGCGGCCTCCCGATTAGGCGCTGTGTGGCCTGATGTCACTGTCGCGAGGCGCGCGTGGCGACCGTCTGCTTGGTTGTGGTGTGGCTAAGGCGGTGGCGGCAGTTTACTTTGCGGTATCGTGTGGTTTGTGTGTGTGTAGTGACTATTGAAGGAGAGGAAGAGAGAAGTGCAGGGCCGTAACTGTCTCTCAGAGGAGGACACCTCAACAGCACTGCACAGGGAAAGGGGAGTGGGGAGAAAAAGATAAGGGAGAGAAGGAAAAGAAGGCGAAAAAGAAAAATAAATAACAAGAAGGGTGAAGAAGCAATGCGGGGCTTACAGCTGCGCTCCCAGCTGCGTGTCACAGCAAATGTCAAATAGGGCAGGAAGCACTTTCTTGACAATGGAAGGGTGGGCTGCCGGAAAGAGAAGTGCTCCCTCCGAGTCACAGGGCGGTATCGTGTGGAAAGGATGCCTCGTCTCGCCAAACCAGTGCCAAACGACGTGCGGCAGCCGCTGAACGCAAGCGGCGTTCAAGAGAGGCTGAGCGTATACATGCCACGCATCTGGGCGGCGAGGCCCGTCCGACAGCACAGAGTCCAGGGACGCGACGGGCCTACGCAAGAGAGGCAATGCGTTTGCCGCCATTCGCTGCAGCTGCGGGTATCAAGGCAAATGTAGTTCGGAAGCGCCGTAACCGCCATCTTGCCGCGGCAAACCGAGCAAGTACAAGTCAATCGAGCGAAGTGGACGTTGAGGATGGCCAACTACACCCCGACACCACCATGGAAGACGCGTCCCCTCCTGATCCACAAACGCCGCTGCAACAGTTCCAGGCGGCCACAAACTACTTTAACAGACACTTCGTCCAGAACGACGTTGCCGGCATTTAATAAACAAACATTCACATAACAATGTACGAGTTGTGTGCCTCCGTGGTGCTTCCGACGTAACAAATCGCCATTGACAATTGTGTCAGGCGTCCGCCGTTTCACACTTTAGTCTCGACAAAGTGTCTTCTGTTTTTTTTTATATTCTGTATGGACGCGAACCTTCTCTGCCTTTCGATACTTTACTTCCTGCTGCTCTAAGCTAATCCACTACACATATTCTCGATGCCATAATGCGCGCAGACACAGCTCCGCAGATCGCTCGCTAACAGCTTAGTGTCGCAAGTTTCCCAAAAGCTCCGCATGACAGTCGCCAGAGAGACATTCGTTACTCCAGAGGTGCCCTCGCGCTGTCTGTGATATCCGTCCCACCACATCGGTATCTCTGCAAACCTATTGTCCCGGCACGATGGTCCTTCCAAGTCACCGGCGTTACATTCAAAATGGAATCTGTCGAAATTGTGCCCGTAGCGAGACTTAGGCCGTACGTAACACTCCCCTCTGATCCCGTCATAACAAGCACCGGGTAGGCGCTCTCGCCCCGATAAGGGGCACTGCCACGTGACATTGAACGGGCTATTACTGTCGGTCGGACGACGGCGACGAAGTGGCCAGTGGCAAATGCGAAAGGCTTGGATCATTCGCGGCTGTTTGTGGCTGTTGTGACCTTGTATATAGTAACATATGTAAATACACGCTAGCTCTGTAACTGTAGTAATAGTGTAATATAATATTACCTTTACGATAATTGTCTTAACTACCATGTAAGTGGCTTCATTTAAGGCAGCCAAACAGGAACCGTCGCAAATATTAATACCGGTGACTTTTAATTTGAGTGAGTTTTATTGAATATAAACGCTTAGATGGCATTCTTTTTCGCACTCTATAAGGGCGACACTCCTTGTGGCTGAAGCGACAGTACGTTGCTAGATTTCTGCTTCGGGTAATTGTGCAGCGAGAAATCTCAAACAAATTACCCTTGTCAAATCAGTGTACGGACATAACGAAAATGCATAACTGTATTCAATGCAAGATGACATCCTTTTCTCAATTAAAAATCCTAGAAAGCAATGCTGAAGAGTACGAATTACAGAGCAAGATGACAAATACATACGCAAGGGCAGTCAATTGCATCTCTAATGGATAAAAATATTATTACGAATCAGTGAATCAGAAGCAACGGAGCCTTACGCAGGACGTCTTTCACTCTTTACTTCGCTGAATACACAGTAGCCTTGGTAGCAGTTTATCGTTGTGTAAAAATAACACACAAAATAATAATTAATAATAAAATAATAATAATAGCACACAAATAAAAAACAAAGTGGAAACAAAACTGGGTCTAACTGTTAAAATAATAAATATACGCAGAGCTCGCCATTTCTCTCCGCCTTAACAGGGACATGCGAATGTTGGTAGGGAAAATTGATGCCGATATTCAAGGGGTGTGACAAACTGTTCCTACACCAACGTCACGGCACGTAGTGCGTTGTGAAGCCGCAAAGGTAACTTGAAATTTTCTTTCGAATGGAAAATCATATTCCATGGCACACGCTAGGTGGAGGGCTAACGAACTTGCAAGCAACGCACTGCGAAATAGGTCGTGCTGTGGCACCAACGCAGCACATCATATTAACTGGCTACCCGATTAGACGTGTGTATTTCGGGATGTCGAATGGCAGCCCCTTGTACCGACAAAAACGTAGTGTAAAAAGTGTTTGGTGTTTCCGATAGGAATGTAGGGCGTTTATTTGTTGTATTTTTTCTTCTCATTTATATGCGAACTGAACCAAATCACTGTTCATCTAATCACCGCAAAAAGAAAAGTAATTCCTTTCAAAGGCGCTTCATTCGTTACGATTAAATTTTGCAGTTTCTTCAAGTACGTAACGTTACATTGTAAAGAAAACATTTGCAAGCAGCTGATAAGGGCTCAGCAATGTACAAATCGGAATGAAATAGGAAATTTCAAAAGCAACAACGTTTACAAAATGATTCACGACGCAGTACCTGCATAGAGCATCGGAAGCTCTGTCACCTCCCAAGCATTGTCTACGTTACGCACCTGCGGTTACACACTTAATTGTAATCGAGAAACACCTTAGTTGCTTGCGGCGGGAGTTCTTAGGGGGATACATTTAAGACCGAGGGGGTACCGAAGCGCTGAGAAGTGCCCACGCACATTGCACGAAGTACGTGCGACTAACCGTACAGCTACCAAAGCCCGTTCAGCACTCTCGCTCTAACATGGCATCCATGAATTCTAACTGCAGTCATAAGTATCTCTCATATAAGAGGGTCGAAACAATTGTAGTGGAGATAGGTGAGATAACTTTCGTAGGTTGGCCCGCTTCTTCTGGCCTAGCTTGCGGTGGCTCGTCGAAGATCGCAGCGTGATGAATAGTTCGCAGAGTGACGTCGTATACGTGCCGAAAGGGCTCGAAAGCATTACGCTGCCACGCAATTTTTATATTAACTTGACTGCGTTAAGGAGCTCGTGTCGCAGAAACGCTGGTGTCGTCGGCGGCGTTAGCCGTAAGCGATAAATCCAGGGAGGCACTTCATGAATAAAAACAACTTGCCAAATGGCTGGGTGGGAATCGAACCAGGGTCTCCAGAGTGTGGGACGGAGACGTTACCACTCAGCCACGAGTCTTTTTTTTTTCTTTCTTTATTGCCGGCTTTGACATACACAAACAATACAGAAAAGGAAAAATATGTCAACAAGGATTTTGCTGGCACGACATATCAAAATTTTTTCAATGCTGCAAGTTTATCTAGCATGTCAATCCATGTTGGTTGTTCAGGGAGTGCCCGATGGACATCCCTGAACCGTACTACAGATTCAATGAAGTGATCACGTGTAGGCCGCGAATTGACATCAGCATTGTTGAACTGCGCTCTAGCTTTCCACAGACTGTGGAGACCCAGCAGCATTATAGCGTCATACGGAAAAGCCTCCGTTTCTACCGGTAAGAATCTTATTCCATGTGGATCTAAAGGTAACTCTTTTTTTTAAAGTCTTTGTAGCACATCCCAGAAAAAGATGGGATCCCAGCAATCTAGAAACGCATGCTCTATCGTTTCAGGTTTCTTGCATAAGAAGCAGTTAATGGACCACGGGACAAAAATACCCCTGTTATGCATCCATGTTTTAACTGATAATGTGTTAGTGTGTAGTTTAAAGAAAAGTGTTTTTACCGAAGCGTGTACTGGCATTCTTTTAACCCTTTTGAGGACGTCTCCTGGGCCTCCACGGTTAGACATACGGTAAATCGGTACAGGGAGCATAGTATCAATTAGGTCCTTATACAGTTTTTTCCTAGTAATATTGGCCAGATACTGCACAGAAAACCGCACATGCAACATTCTGTATGCAAGCACGACTATTCGCAGGTAACCTTTAACGGAACCATGCATTGCTTCACACGAGCATACAAGAAATCCTGGAAGGTGACGACATAAAAGCACTTGCATGACTGTGCGAAGGAACACATCATTCTGGTCGCGAAGGTACATAAAGCGCGACACAACTTGTCGCACAAATAAATGTGCCAACCCAAGGCCCCCTTTCTTTACTGGCAAGAACAAGTTTGTGCGGCTGGACCTTTCCCAAGTCGATGCCCATATGAAAACGGCGAAGATACGGTGAATTTTTTGGATGTTGATCCGCGAAGCACACAACACATTCATGACATACCATATCTTGGACGTAAGAAATAGGTTACAGACCGTGGCAGGCGAGAACATTGACAGCTGTCGCCCCTGCCACGCGTTAGTCTTTTCCTTTGCTCTCGCCACTTGTTCATTCCAGTACGGCTCCGGGTCGCGATAAGAGTCGAGAGGCACGCCTAGATAGGTTGTTGCAGTGGTTGACCACCGAAGTCGAGCGAAGCAGTCTGGCGTTTCTTCCCATTCACCATGCCAAAACCCACAACTCTTCTCCCAGTTTATTTGCGCCCCGGTGCACTTGAAGAAGGATTCTACTACCGCCACGGCCTCACAAATACTATTTCTATTTGAACAGAATATGGCGATGTCATCGGCATACGCCAATATTTTAACCTGTGTGGACTGTAACCTGAAGCCAGTTATCCGTTCATTGTTTTGGATGGCCTTGCACAAAGGCTCAAGGTAAGCCGCGAATAGCAGGGGCGACAGCGGACATTCCTGCCTGACAGAAGACAGCACTTGCACGCTGTCTGTCAGGTCCCCGTTCACAATGACCCGAGTTGAGCAGTTAGCATACGCCATCCTGCGCCATCTGTTATTACGCTTCCCACGTTGCAATGCTCTAATATGGCGAAGAGAACATCGTGGGAAACACGGTCGAAGGCTTTAGCGAGATCTAGTTGCATCATTGCCACTCGATCGCCAAATACATCGCAACATTCTAGCACGCTTGGAGCTACGTGTATGTTCTTGGCGATGCTTCTACCCTTTATACCACAGGTCTGATGCGTGCCAACCAGCCTCGTTATCACACCCTGCAATCGTTTGGCCAATACCTTCATAAATATCTTGTAGTCGACGTTGGTAAGGCTTATCGGGCGATAAGACCCCATCAACTGACGTTCTTCAGGTGCCTCAGTTTTTGGGATGAGAACGATGTGCGAAGTTGTGAAGGACAGTGGTATATGTTTTTGCTGATACGATTCGGCGACAACTTTGAGTAGAATCTGGGCTATAATTGTTTTGAATGTTTTATAAAATGCTACACCTAGGCCATCAGGGCCGGTTGCCTTGCCGACAGGTAGTGCATCTATTGCATCCTCTATTTCTTTCATGGAAATTGGCTGTTCCAAACGCGTTCTTTCTTCTTCTTCCAGCTTTGGCAGTAACAACAGGAATTCCGCTTTAAAGCCCCCTATAATGGTGCGTGGTTGACCTAGCAATTCTTTGAAATGATCAGCGACGACGCGTTTGATTACTCTGTGGTCCTCCGAAACGTCATTACCGTTTCTTATTTGCCGTATTTCCTTATTGCAAGCGTATTGTTTTTCGTCCGATAACGCACGTTTTGTGGGCGTTTCACCGGCCCACAGCTTCTCGGCCCGTGCACGGATAACCGCCGGTCTGTACTTTTCTGCATCGATTCTCTCTAACTGAATTTTTATGTTTCTTATTTCGTTGGTGTAAGTACCTGGTTGGGAGCATTCTATACTCGTAAGAAATTCAAGTTGCTCACGAAGCAGTCTTTCGTTTCGTTTGTCTTCATAACGCAATGTGCTACTTCTTTCGATGGCTTTCATTTTTACTAATTGCTTAAACTCCTCCCACTCTACGCCAATACTTAAAGATTGCACTGCGAGTAGCTTCTTTAGCTTCTCATCTACATCTTTAACGAAAACCTGATCCTCCATCAATTTCGCATTAAGTTTCCAAAGTTCCCACTTGAAGTACTTTTTGTTTTCTTTTTTACCAAAGGTTGCAATAACTAGACAATGGTCACTGAAAGACACTGGCTTAACCTCGTACGATGTGCATAGTGGCACAAGTTCAAGCGACACATACAGCCTGTCAAATCGTGCATGGCTATCGCCTTGAAAATGCGTGAATTGCGGACGCGCACCATTTGTGACAACACTTCCAATATCTTCTAAGTTGTGGTCGTGAACTACAACATTCAAGACCTCAGAAGTCTTATCTCGCACTCGCAAACCTTTTACACGGTCTACCGAACGACAAACAGAATTGAAGTCACCCAACAAAACTATTACTTTTGTACAATCGAGATACATCTGAAAACGCTCAAAAAACTCTTTGCTCTCCGCCTCTACATTTGGAGCGTAAGCACAAATGACACGGAAATTCAGACCATATTGGAAAAAATCGACAACCAGGAGGCGTCCACTTTGGCACGAAAAGAGCGATTGCACAGTTATACCGACACTATTGCGGATGAAAAGGGCACAACCACCAGAGGCACCGACAGAATGACCCACTCAGCCACGAGTTCGAGGCTTCAAAGCGGTACAAATGCGCCTCTAGTGAATGCGGTATTGCCTTAGAAACGAGCCGTAGAAAGTTATACTGCGGTGTTTATAGGTAATTATGAACACGTAACTTACAGAAGTCGCGGTTACACGAGTAGCGAGGTACGTTTCCGCTACATTTCTTCTGCGCTCTGCGCCCACGCAGAGCCATCTTGCGGCAAGCACAGAAGACCCCCTCCTCTCAATGTACGGCGCTGCCCCGACAGGTGGCGCGCCCCGCCAACACCCTCTAGAGAAAAAATTAAAGTATGGGGTTTTACGTGCCAAAACCACTTTCTGATTATGAGGCACGCCGTAGTGGAGGACTCCGGAAATTTAGACCACCTGGGGTTCTTTAACGTGCGCCTAAATCTAAGTACACGGGTGTTTTCGCATTTCGCCCCCATCGAATGCGGCCGCCGTGGCCGGGATTCGATACCGCGACCTCGTGCTCAGCAGCCCAACACCATAGCCACTGAGCAACCACGGCGGGTACCCTCTAGAGAACTTAAGGCCTTCTGGCTGACCCTCTCCCCTTAAGCTACGTCACGCAGAAGAGGCCAACATAGAAGTTCCGTGCAGCGCGCTGCGAAGCTACTAGCGGCGTACCTGTGTTGAAAATGAAGCGCGGAAGATATACAATAGTTAATCCCGGCTATTCGGAGAAGACCGAGGCGACGACAGCGGCGACAACAATTCGATTAGTTCCAGGAGCCGTGCCCCTCCTCGAATAGCTTCGCGCTTAAACAAGTCCCGGCATGCTCGGCCATGCTGCCACATGCTTCCGAACGCACATTTATTTTTCAAGACGTGACCAGCGCATGCAGTCTCAACACTTGTGCTGTGCTTGCGATTGTGTGTACCGCGAGTCTTCATTGCCCCGGAATGTGGAGTGCCATGCCAAGATATGCCGAATAAGTGCTGCGTGCCCAACTGCCGGAGCAATTACAAATCGAGGGAGAAAAATCACGTCTTCAAGTTTCCGCAAGATGAAGAAGCTCAGAGCGCCTGGATTAGGGCGATACCGCGTGCAGATTTCATTGTATTACCACACTCCAGGGTAACATGTTCAGCACTATAAATAGTTACTTTTGAAAAATACGGGAAGATTAATTGCTCAGTTACAGAAAGTTCCTTTAAATCAGAAATGTTACAAAAAAATTAAAGCAACTTTCAACTTCCTTCTAGGTTTCTGAACTTCACTTCATTGAGGCCGATATCGTGCGCTAGTTCTCTCACCTCGACTACCTTACAAGGCACGCCGCCACTGCACCACTCTCACGCCTGCGTCTTCGCCCAGGCGCAGTCCCATCAAAGTTCCCTCAATGTCAACCTTATCTTTCGAAGCCAAGCACCTCGAGGGGGGATTCTGATTCCAAGCGCATGCGTCTTGAAGCTGTTTCTTTGAAGAAAGCGTGTGAAGCGTCTGCTGAAGCATTCCGCAAGGAGAAGGAAGCGGATAAGATCCTAAACCTAGAAGACCTGACGCAATTAATAACAAGCAAAAGTCTACGTTCAGGAAGAGGAATTTACTAATCTGCCAAACCAACGTCGTTTAGTCACTGACCTCACGCTTGAACTGCTCGTCAGTGATGATTCCTCAGGGTTCGACGCTTGCGAGGATGGACACAAATGTCAATTTGTGTTTAGGCACCTTTTGCGGTGTAGCACGAATATTTTATTGAAGAACTATTGTTGCAAGATGAATGACAAAATATTGGATGCCAATGCTAAGGCAAGGAAGAGAAAAGCTGAAACTCTGCGCAATAAGGAAGCTGTTTCCTTGTAAATAGCTGCACGAATGTTTTATATTCCGTTTCTATAGTTATTTGAGTTGTTGTAAATTAGCGCACTGGGGTAATTGTTGCTTCGACAGCGAAATTATTTGTTTAGGCATAATCTAGATTGCAATAAGTACATGTGTCCCCAAAAATATTGTTCATACGCAATTGTGAAGCTAATAGAGTGCGTTGCATTCATCATTGCCCCGCCATAAAAACCATAGGTGCAAAAATACGGAAGGAAAAGTTTTTATGGAGTCAATTTATTTGAAGTAATAGGTATGAAGTGTGGGGTATAATAAATAATTATTATAATGCACAAACAACGTACATTACAAGGACTACAAAGCACGACGCTATAAAAAGCTGCTGGAATCAATACATGCACATGTTTTACAAAGCTGTTTTGTATCTTTGCCTTTAAATAAATGCTTTATAAGGTGCCTGCTGCTCATTCCGCCGTTTAGGCTGAAGAAAAAGTGTGGAGTGGTCAATAAAAGCATACGGCTGCTAGGTGAACCAAGCCGCGATCCCTTCATTCAACCCGTATCCCCGAGCGTGCCGATGGCCTCCTCTCCGTGACTTCACTCGCCGAGCACTCAGGCCTTGTTGCCTAGGAGGTGTCGGCCACGCGCGCATTGGGGCTGTGCGAGGACCGGTGCGAGGCGCGTCGCGGCCCGGACTCCCTCTCCCCTGACGACGCTTCGACATGCTCCCTCACGGGTTGCAGAATCAAGCGTCCTTCCTTTCTTTAGATCACTATCTGTCTATCTCTCTGCCCGTGGCTATCACGACGTTTGGCTGGCGTACATCGTTTCCCCGTTCGAGACACCGAGTTCTTTGGTTCGTTCCGCTTGCTCAGGCGCACGTTTCGTTGCCGCGCCGAACGCTGCGTTGCTCGACGCTCACCGCGTGATTGGTGGGTGCAAAGTCCGATGCCGGGCGCCTCGTAAGTGGCCGCGTTTAGATGAATACGGTAGAAGCGTATCGTATTATTTTGCCGTATCGCATTCCGCGGATGCACCTCCGTTTACATGTATGCGCATCTCTCTGGCTGGCAAGCTAGCGCCGTCTAGTGTCACATTCGAAAATGAGCCCCCCTACTTCCGGTAAGCATGCTTCCGCTGTCCCGCGCGAACAATCCTAAAGCTATACCATACGCACCAAGTGAGCTATGTCTCACTAGTCTGCTTCTCTTGTCTGCGTGGATGAATTTGGATGTAGTTTGGTTTGCATTAGCACTTATCCGCTACCAAGAGCGTTGCCGACAAATACGGCTGCTGCACACTCAAGCTTTGCAACTTGGCGCCAGTGCCACAACGGAGTCGACTCTCAGCGGATTGGGGCTGATGCAAGGTAAGAAAAACGTCCTAATTATGTGGCCCACTCTTGTTTACGCGAATTGCGTGTTCTTTAAAAAAAAGAAACGACTTATAACATCATGAGTTGGAAATATGATTGTTTTGTAATCTGCACGTACCGTGATCGATTTGATGCACTGAAAGGAAAGCGAGCGTTATATTGTTAAAAAAAAACTTAAAAAATGGTTTGTCACACTTTTACGGTGCTGTGAAAACAGCAATTTTGTTAATGATCTACTGGCATTGCTCCTCCATCTATGTGAACCGCATTTATTGCAACATGGTATTATTTTCTTTATTATTATTTCTTTGCCAAGTACTAGCCGCGTTTTGTAGGACATGATGTTTCGTTAACACGTTTCACTACTAAGAAATTGTTAGGAAACGTTAGCTTTCTGTGCGTGCTTTTATATGTCCCACAAGCTTTGGCTGTGGTTAACAAAAAAATTGAATATGAAGTAACAATCCACTGTACTTCCCTGGGGAGAATACTGCATGTTTTAGGTAGAAATATATAAAAATGCTTGCAGTGTTCCCGCTAATTTATTCGTGCATTATATTACAGATCGCTTATGAAAGGAGTGGCGCAAGCGGTCTTTCTAGGCAAAAACAAGATCTGATGTATGTGGTGTCGCATCGTCTTAGAAGAATTCCCGGACAGCGACTGGAAGGAAAATTTCCGCATGAGCCGGGCTTCATTTTATGAGCTTGTCTCTCATGGGAGATTATATGTCACCCAAATCTGGCTGGGTGAGAGCTCCCTTGCCCCTGGAAAAGAGAGTGGCCACTGCACTGTACAAGCTAGCTAGTTGCTGCGAGTACAGGAATGTTGCAAACCAATTTGGCGTGCACAAAAGTACTCTAAAAAAGTGCTTTTACATGTTCTGTCGTGCACTTACCAAGCATTACTTGAACACATTCATAATGCTACCATCAGCACAAGAAGCCACAGCAATAGCCAGAAACTTTGAGCTCAGGTGCCACTTGCCTCAAATTTTCGGGGCGATTGATGGGACTCACATTCCAATAACTGCCCCGAAAAAAGGCTACAGAGACTTCGTAAGCAGGAACGCCTGGACATCGCACAATGTACAAGCCGTAGTGGATGACAGAGGCCTGTAAGTGTGTTTTAGCTATGCTTTCTAAACCTAAGACACCTAGACAACAAAATATAGTTTTCCAGAGCTGTAGTTATTCATAGTTCAGCTCAAAGTCAACATATAATGCTAAGAGTTATGCAGCATGATGCCATTTAGCTCACATTTGTGTGCAAGTCACTGCACCCATGTTCTGAAGAAAGGGCTTGACGACCTTGTTTACTATAATTATGCTTTTATACCATGAAGGCTGCTGTAGATGACCAGGACTTGCATCTTCATTTAATTTACAGCTAAGGACTTCTGCTACACTAAGTGCGATATTTCCTCAGTGATTTCTGTACAAAGTTGTGCAACCGTTGCGTGTTTCATATGGTGCATTCTTGCCTTACTTTTTCTCATGCATAGCTGAACACCTCCCCATGTTAGCGAGATTAGATAACAACACAAAGCCTGGCATATCTTGAAACCTCTTCTGCAAAAAAAAAAGCATGATCTAAATGATGCCTAATTTTTCAGGTTTCGCAGCATCACTTGCAACGCGCCTGGATCAGCGCATGATGCCACAAGCTGTCCAACTTGTACCGGAGGAGCAACGACTTGCTGCCACAGGGAGAAAGAACCTTGCGCGGCTTCCAGATACCATTTACGCTGCTTGGCGACCCTGCGTACCTATGCTTGCCACTGATATTAAAAGGCTATACAGGGGCACTCTCTAAGGAACAGGAGTCATTTAACGTTTACCATATTTCAGGGCGCAATGTAGTGGAACACGCATTTGGGCGGCTAAAGGGACGATGGCGCATACTTTTAAAACGTGCAGATACCAGCTATAAGTTTATGCCAACGGTAATACCAGCGACGTGTGTACTGCACAATTTCTATGAACGAAGGCGAAAAAGCATCATAGATGCGTGGCTGTCAGCTGTTCAAGATACGGAGCAAAACATCTATGTGCAGCCGTCTAACAGTCCTCAGGACCGGAATGCCGTCTATGCTATGAGAGTCTTTTTGAAGCAGTACATGGCAGAAGAATTCCTTTTGCGCTCTGCTTCATGGTAGAACGTTAATAAAGGTCACGAAGTTAACATGGCAATTGTTAACACATCTTGAACATGTACCTAAGCATAAGTACACTGGCCCTGTCTTAGACGATGAACTGCAATACGCCTATAAAAGTAAGAAGCAGCTACTCATTCATGAACTTGCAACCTGTTTGGAGATCACATGCTATATGTTCAAATTATAAGGTGGTTGTGAGGAACATAAGTTCCTAAGCTCAAGGTGTTCATTCCACCTTCAACATATCACAGATAAAATGCAACAAAGTGTGAAAATAAAACGTTTATTATGAACTGGAAGCACCGTCTTGTCTGCTAAATTCAGCTTACACTTTGTACACAACAGTAAGAAGGCAGCATTGCTTCTCATTAAGCAATGAAAGTGGCCAATACTTCCATGTAATATATACAAAAAATTTAAACAGTAAATGCAAGACTAGTGGAATACATTGTCTTTGTGTACAACAATTGGTAAACATGTTTGTTACACATGGGACAAAAAACAAATTTTGCTTAACTGTGATAGGACATCCCCCCAAAAATGTGGGCACAATCGAGTGCGACCCGCAGCAAAAATACCCAGAGTGACTAGGCGCCACAGCACCTTTTATCCGTGAGAAAATGTACACAAAATATACAGGCACTGTATAAAGTGTCGTTCACAACAAAAAAATTGCCAGACTGGCTAGACATCACAGGTCCTCTTGACTATAATAAAAGTCATAAATGATGTAGGCAATTGACAGAGTGTCACACAGCAAAATCCTGTGGCTAGACACCACAGCTCTATCACAAAATACAACAAATGTAGGCACTGTATGTAGGCAAAATCTCACCAGAGGCTGGACAACATAGCTTTTCTTATCTGAGACAGTACACAAAAAATGCAGGCAATGTATTTGGTCCAACAAAACAAAGGAGTGAATAGACAACACAGCTCTGTTACCAGTGATAAAATAGATAAAATACAAAAAATGTAGGTACAACATAAACTGACTGGCAGGCAGCAAAAAATGACCAGACGGGCGAGACAACCCAGCTTTTCATATCTGATGAAATAGTAAGAAATGCAGGCAATACAATAACATGACCTACAACCAAAAATAGCAAGAGTGACTAGAGTACAAAGAATGTCGGACAGCACCAGCTGTTTCCAGCACTTAGCATAGCACACTGAACATGAGCCACCTACAAATTAGCCGACCCAGAGCAAAAAATAACCAATGGCTAGACACCACAGATCCCTTACTGAGATAAAATGTGCAAAAAAAAAGTTAGTATGGGTCGAGAAAAACAAAATGTGAGTGAGACAGCACCACAGACCCACAGAAAAACAACGAAAGTGACTAGAGTGCTACAGTGCCTGTGAGCAATTTTTTCAAAGGAACATCAGAAAGCACCAGCTGTTTCTAGCACTCAATGAAACACACATAATATGAGTCGCCTATGAGCGAGGCGACCTTGACGTGGTTGAGCCAGAAAAGTTCGGTTGCACTGGCATTTCTTGCGTCGAGTTTGACGGGTGAGATGGTTGGAAGCTTGTGAGGTTGTAGGCCACCCCCGTTGTGACAAAAGGTCCTTGTGCAGGAAAGCTGAACACTGCTGGCTGGTGGCCTGTCATTTGCATCTGTTGGCTGAACACTTGTGACAAAAGGGCTTGAGTGCCTTGAAGGAAGGAAGTTGTAATGTTTGCCATGAGTTGATTCATGTTATTCCGCTCCTCCTGCAAAAGCTGCCGCTGCTGTTGAAGTATCATGTCTGTGTGCTGTCTTAAGAGCTCAGCACTTCTGCTTTGCTGATCAGCGAACAGTTCACGCAGCTCCGAGTGCTTGCTGTATCCGGAGCGCTTTCTTGGTGGCTGTGAACAGCTGGCTTCTGGGGCTGCACGCAAAGACAAGCAGTTGGACAGTTTAACTTTGTCATAGGAAACCTATTCCAGTACAGAACCGTTTGTTCTTTTCGCTTGTCACGTCATGGAAATTTTAAGACTTGCTTGCGAGGAAAAGGAGCACTTTGGTTTTCCCTAATATTCTGCAATTTCAGCATCGCAGATCTTGTGACCTCGAATTGTAGTGCTAATTTACCCAAAATTGTATATATTTCTTAGCAAACGTTTTTTATGCACAGCACAGTCGCATTGCCCAAGTTAACGTTCAGAGAATGTTTCCGACGTTTTTCATTTCTTGCGCAGGTGAGCACGAAAAAGGTTTCTTAAAACCCGCCGTCGTTGTTTAGTGGCTATGGTGTTCGGCTGCTAAGCTCAAGGTCGCGGGATCGAATCCCGGCCATGGCGGCCGCATTTCGGTGGGGCCAAAATGCAAAAACACCCGTGTACTTAGATTTATGTGCACGTTACGAACCCCACGTGGTCTAAATTTTTAGTGTCCGCCACTACGGCGTGCCTTATAATCAGAAAGTGCTTTGGCACGTAAAATCCCATAATTTTAAAGGTTTCTTAACGGGCGTATGTGATTAGACAGAAAGGAACCAGTGACTTACAGGACTGTGTACTTAGGAGCGTTTCGGCGTCATCAGCTTCACTTGCACACGTGTCTGCGAAAAAAAAATAAATACAAACAGCCCTATAAGTAAGTGCACATTACGCAGAGTCTTCTGCTAGTTTTCACGTTTAATTACAAAAATAAGGCGGAACAAATACATATCAGGTATTACCTGCAAAGGCACCATTACATTCAATGTGCTTGCGTCTCCAGTTATGGTGAATATGTCCGCAGTGGCACATCTTATTTTACTGGCGCAAACAGAGCTAGGGTTTTCCAACAAAGTGACGAACGCCAGGCATGCAAATGACCACATATTCTTTTGCGACGACCATACTCCTAGACGCGAGCCTACAACGCTAGGAAAATAAGTTCGTGAATTCGCCAGATGCCCACCGCAGTGGGATCTGCGGGCAGCATCGGGCGGTACACATAGGGATATCGATATCTTCGGTTGCAATCGCAGTTCTTAATCGTTTTCGCGGGGAGCTTGTCTACATAACCCTTGCCCCCTGCGGTTTGTGTTCTCGCACCTTCTGGCCGCGCCTCTTCACAGCTGCGAGCTGCCGTGTGTACGCAACGTTCACGCGAAGTTTTACGCGCTTCGTACCCACATACGTCGTTGCTTTCGCGCAGTCCGCAAAGTACGCGAATGTTATGCTGTATTCGCTTACCGGCTCGGGAGTCTTCACTTTCGTCCGGCTCGTTGCTGTAGATCCCGTAATGCAGCGCTTGGCTCATAGGACGATGTGCGAGTAGAGCATTCATTTCACAAAACCACTGCCAAGTGGATTTTCCCACGCCGCTCTTGCTTTGCTCTAGCAGCTCCTAGGGCATGTCAAAGGAAAAGTGTTCTAAGCGACCAACACTATGGCACAGGCCGAGAAGGGGAACAACTAAAATTGGAAACATACCTTATTGTACCTGGACTTCAGGTTTTTCAGTGAGTCCGCAGTTGCTGCCAAGTTCAATGGCAGCCGAGCGCGGCCATCTCGGTTTGTATTTTTTGAAAGTGTGCCTGATTTCGCTCACGCCGGGAATCCAACAATTCACTTATATTCATCTCACTAACTATAGTTAAAAAGGATGCTGTTTCCTCGCGTGTAAAGGAAACGCGAGTTGACGCTTCCTCGCGAGCAACAAGACCGTGCAACGCACCTGCTCCTTCAGCCGCCATTTTGCTTTGATGTCTCGCAGTGCGGCAGCGGCCGCGGAGCTGGTTGGTTGGCCAATTGTAATCCCGCAGCGAATGCTTTCCCATAATTCCTGATGCGATACGCTTCTGTTTACATGCGCCGCTGAAATGCGCATTCTCCATCTCAAACTACCCCTGTTTGGCGCATTGAATGCGATACGTCTTCCTAGCGAATTACATCGTTTACATGAGATGCGATACGCTTGAAAGTTAATATGATACGCTACTGTCGTATTCATGTAAACGCCGCTAGTGATCGCTGCGCCGTAGCGCATTGTCTTACAACCTTGGCGGGTCGACGGGAACGCTGTCGCTTTCCACTCTTGAAGGCGAAGCTTAAGCGTCCTCGAATTTTTGTTACACCGAGATAAATCTATTCTCCACAGCAGCTTCGATTAACCTGTGTCAGAGCGATCGGCGGGCAGCAACCTTCTATTCCTTTCGGAACAGAGAAGTCTCCGGCTCTAGCGCTAAATATTCGGTTTTGTTTGGCCACTTAAAGGGCCACGGAATAAAAAAATATGTCGCTGAAATTTCTGGCTCCAATGATAGCTATCACACCGAGAGTGACCAAAACAATACTCTGTCTGAGCAGAAAAGAGCGAAAAGTAGTGATTTTAATGAATATTTCTCAAATGGCCACACTAGCGGCCTCCTGTGAAGGCTCTGGCAAAACCGGATGTCGCGCCAGACTTACCTGTCTCACGGCTTCCCGGAGCGATCGCCCGCACTGAGCGCGCGAACGTGCGAGTTTCACGTTTGCTGCGACGAGTTTGCTCTGATGTTCGACCGTCCAATTCGCGAGTAACAAAGCGGCAGAGGCGCGTTTGAAAAGAGAAGGAGAAAAGAGGATTGTGGTTTTGTTTCCCCTTTTCGCATGCCCATGATGAAAACAGCAAGCAGCGTTACTATCTGGCGTTCCTCTCGTGAATGCTTCTCACGTGAACGACTGGCTTGTTCACGTTGAAGCCTTGTGCAGAGGTGACGTTTGCCAGTAATTTGTCGTTTATACGAAGTTTTGAGCCACATATTTGGCCAATTCTGGCCGAATGAACCGGAATTCGCATTGTCTGCAGCGACGACGAACAACAACAACAACAAAAAACATATCGCCTACATGGGCTTTACCCATATGATACCTGTGGCGCCATCTCGCTCCCGCCAAGGGAAGGAGCGCCAGGCTGCGATGAGACCACGGGGTGGCAGGCGTGTTGGCTAGCGCAGAACGAATGCGCTAAGCTGAGGTTTACGCTACGTGCTCGTCACTTGTTTAGTCTATGTATTTTGTTTAGCGTAGTATTTTGCTTAGTCTCTTTGTTGCACGTTTTACTCGTGAGCTCTGATATACACTTCAGTGGCATATTTTAGTAACTTCTGATTGCCCATAACTACCTCGGAACCGAGGAAGCTAAACTTTCCTACTCGTATGCGATATCTGACAAAAAAAAAACGCCACTGTAAGCGATTAGCTGACCTCCTTTTAAATAATGTCGAGAAAGCCACAGCAAGCGTCTGAAATATCTCCAAGTGGTAGGACTGTACACGTCTACGTTACGGGATAGCAGACAAGTCCTGTATACACTTTGCTAACGTCTGGAGTGGTGAAACAGCGTTCTTCTTGTGCTTTCCCCGCACTGGCAGCACTGCCGTCGAAAACAAGGCGCTTTTCATCAGGTGCCGGCGTTGTTTTAAGGTACGGCGCCAGCAAATATTACGCAGATCGTCCTGTACCTAACAAGATCTACGTAATGCTCGAACTCTGCAAAGGCGTCACGTGGGACCGGCAGCAACAAAGGCAGAAGTTGTGCTTTCCTGCAAAAAGAACCTCATTCCGGGTACCTGTCCGTACGGAGTTGTACAAACGATTTGATATGAAAAGTCGGGACGCCGCGTTCCTAATATTTATCTTCTTAGGAACGGTTTGCTTTGCTCTGGTGAGCATAACAATGACACGCACGCTCCATGTTACTTCTAATATATCTTGGTGCCCGAAACTGTGAATGCATGCCCTTAAAAAGAAAACCTCTAATACCAGTGTCACGTTTACGTGGGGCTTGGAATATGTGGAAGCTTCAATTTACATGTCTTTCTTGTTTTTTTGTTTTTTATAGTGAGAATATGCGGAAAACCATCGTGATGACAATATTTACAGCTTCTAAAATGAGCACTTCCTCCAAAATCCGGCACTGGAGTCATTATCTGACTGAGTTTAGCAGGAACTAACAATGTTATGTTATCGCTTCCTCTATGTCTGTAGCGCTTCTCTCAACGCTCTCTTTGAAACGAAGAGTAGCTGTCCTGAGGTATTATTACTGGCGAGGAAGTGATGGCGACATAGTAATCAAGGGACAAGTTTCTGATCCTATATGTCGATCCCCGGTTCCAGGCTTTCTTGGGAGTGCGCACTTTTTCTCGAAATATTTCGTCTTAATTAATTTGGAGGTGTCGGACTGAATGCGCGGCTCGACAAGCAGATGCAGTGCACTCTTAATTACAGCGTACCTGCTCGAATTCTTAGATGGCGATGCGGATAGCGGGCGTTACCTTATTTCATCAAAAGTGGCAGTATGGAACAGTTAGATATTTACAATATACACAAAAGACTTAAATACAAGTTGCTGCATTTATGATGCAAAAACAAAAAACAATTGAACGCAGAAGCCCAACTAGTCAAATCAAAGTAAACGTAAGGCATGTCACTGTAGGGCCGAAAAATTTCCTGTCGTTTAGTTTATTACACTCTGGAAAAGATCGTGGAATAAAAAAGAACACATTAAAGAATTTTTCCTTGTGCGGACGAAGTTTGACAGACGGTGCGTTTGCCTAGTGCCATACCCATTTTGAGAAATAAATTATTCTTGTTAAATCAGCATAGAAGTGTATATAAATGCACCCGTGATTGGCGTAGTAACCTAAATCCCGAACTGTTTTTCTCGATTAGTATTAATATATTGACTATGCGGCTCTAGAGAGTCCTCATAACTATTACACACCGGACGTACTAAAAAACACGGACAAAGCGTAGACAAATGCGAGCGCTGACTCACGACTAAAGGTTTATTGGGGATGAACTTATATATATATATATATATATATATATATATATATATATATATATATATATATATATAAATATATATATATATATATATATATATATATATACATATATATATGTATATATATATATATATATATATATATATATATAGAGAGAGAGAGAGAGAGAGAGAGAGAGATAGGAAAACTCCGACACGCGTACACCCGCGCACCAACATTCCCCAAACCAAAACCTAAGCAAGAAAGGCAGCGCTAAAGCAAGAAGTCCGTTAATTTTAACGATTAGATGAGTCTAAAAAAGCTTTTTCTTTGTTGTGTAGTGCGAGTGACGCCTGGCTTCCGCACGTGTCACCCTGTCACCTGTCGCTTTATTACTGCATTTCTCGCTTTGCTTTTGGTTTGGGGAATATTGGTGCGCGGGTGTACGCATGTCTGAATTTTCCTATATATAATTGTTTAAACACAATACACTTTTAGTCGTGAGTCAGCGCTCGTGTTTATCATCCTTCGTCCGTGGTTTTTTTGTGTGTGCTGTGTGTAATAGTTATGAAGAAGTACCGACTTGTCCAACTAGCTACCGTAATCTAGAAATTCCTATTCCTAGTTAGACATAACCGATGACTGATATACAAACGTGGTGTTTTATAGGCTTCACACGCTTCTGAGGACGGCGATTTTCTCCCCTCTGTTTTACCCCACCGAAAAATATACACGTAGACACCGCAGCTTACAACACCTACCACACGGTTTTCTTACGGGTGATGATACATCAATTCACAGATAAAACGCTGCCAGAATGGTGGTTGTTACAGTGTATCAGTGTCGTCCATCGTAATTATTACATGCAGGCACATCTCTACGCCTTAACAGAAAGACGTCCAGTGCAGACGAATTTGAATTCGACCTGTACTTTTTATTAGGAAGGATTGAGAGTCATCGTTATTGTTTATCGTCACTAGGAGTGCCGATGTGATGGTGAAATTTAGTGCCAGCGTCGAAGTCTTGGGAACGCTGGTCGCCAAGTTCCAAATGGGTTTGCACATTGCACAAAATTAGCTGCCCTCCGAGCGCGTGCGCTGACATTTCTTTTTTTTTTTGACGAATCGCTGGTCACCGGACTGCAAACCTCACATCCAGGGTGCCCATGTACCACCGTTGTATTCTGAATAACCCCTTGGGTCTATTGTAGTGTCCACAGGAGGCGCGACGGTTTTATTGTAGGCGGCCAACTTGTCCATCAACATGGCGACGAGCTGCGCATAAAAATGTGAATAATTATGATATAATGCTGATACAGCAATGTCGAAAATCTGTTTGTACATAGAGAAAAATTATTTTATTTTTATTCTTACGCCAAAGTGCCAGGTGAACAATTAGCCGATTTAATAAAAACCCATGAAACACGTTTTCTTTAGTCGCAGAAAATGTTCGACGCTCTGTATTTGTTTACAGGGATCTAACATCATCTGTACTGACGTAAGCTTACCCGTGGTCGTTCCTGGGAAATGTCGTGAAGCTCACATGGATCGTTGGTGATGTCGTACAGGTAGTAACTGCGACCCGACACAAAGTTTGAGTTGGAGATACCTTGACACTTGACAGTCGCCTCGTTCCTCCAGCATCCCCCGTGCTTGAAAACGTCCTGATTGTAAATGCGTCTGAGAGCTGCGGCGGCGCGGGACTGCCGTAGCAGAACGTCCAGATCTTCACAGGGGCGGCTTCCTCCAATTCGTTCGTAGCGTTCGTTAGCTTTGGACAGGTCGCCCACGAGCAGCTTAAACCCTCGGTAGCGAAAGGCAGCGTTGCTCCTCGCTTGGTTGATGTTGAGTAAGATTTCCGTCCGCGGGGACGGTGTTCCGACGTTAAGTGCTTCCCACATGTCCAAGCCGTCCAGCGAGCCTAGATCGTTCACGTCGCCTCCTGCGTAGAGCATGGAGAGATTTCAGACAGTGCTTTTCTTGACTAGGAGTGAAGCTGTAATGTGTGCAGAAGGCCGTCCTAGCAAAACGTGTATGTCCTGGGCATGGGGCTGTTGCATTGCCCAGGGGGCGCTGCGAAAATGGCGCTAAAAAGTGCCCTGTGTCCTGAACTCGGTAGTGCCAAGCTCGGTCGTCTGCTTCGGAAAGCACGTTTACCATATGGACCCGCCACTTTCGGTTTTGTTCTACCACGGCTTGCAGCGAATATCGGGCGCCTATGATTTTTTCAGGGGTCGCATGCTGCGTAAAGGCAATAAATTATACAAGGCCGAATACGTGTACACCGTTCAAGAAATAAGCGGTGAAGTTTTAGCGCGGTGTCAACCCTAAATGAAGGGAGTCATGTACGAAGTTGAACTTCAGGTAAGGTTTGCACGCTGTAATTCAGGCGCACAAACGCGAGGAAGTGCTTGCTATAAATTAATTCACAGCAGCGATAAGCAGACATCACGTGTACGGAACTGCTCGAGCGCACGATTGTACGCGCCGCTAAGGCAGCGGTCTTTCGACATGTCGCGAAGCGGCGGGCCTCCTGCAATCTTTGTTGACTGCATGCCGCTAGGCAAGTAGTTATGCCTGCACTGCAGTAGCGGCCATCTGTCCCTTTAGCAACTGATAAATAACTGATGCAATGCATATATGAGCTCGCAGAAACGTACGTGCAAATCGCGCTACAGCGCGAGCTCGTTCGCTGCTCGCTTGATGTAGCTTTTAATGACAGCGCTCGAACATCCACGTGCTGCAATCAATACTACCTTGCTGCGCTGCCTCAACGTGCTGGATTGAGGTCAAGCATGAGCACA